>NW_022631056.1:1357814-1957814 GCF_010015895.1 Lontra canadensis | reverse complement strand
CTGTATTTGATCTCTCAGTGTCCCTGCTATATACAGAGTGCTTAATATATTCTGCAACCAAACCTCCTCCCTGCCCCCTAACCAAATCAGAAATGCTTTCAGAAGGAACATCAGTAAGCTCCTGGGTTCGTATATAGTTTTAAGTGTGTCATTAAGTTCATTTTCTTGGCATCTCTGTCAACTGACAAATCCTTCTTACCATTACTATTTTCTCATAATTTTCTTTATTTATTCAAATAATGTTTTCATGTATTTCATATATTCAAATAAGGTTTTAATGTATTAGATTAAAATAAAAAATGAAAACATAAGTATTGGTGAAGATGTGAGGAGACTGGATCATGTCCACTGTTGGTGGGAATATAAAATGGTGTAGCCACTATAGAAAACAGTATGGAGTCTCCTCAGAAAAACTAAAATAAGAACTACCATATGATACAAATATGCCAGTTCTGAGTATATATCCAAAGAATTAAAGTCAGGTTCTCAAGACATATCTACACTCCTGTGTCCATTTCAACATTATGCATAATCACCAAGATATGCAAATAATCTAAGTGTCTTTTAATGAATAATTTGATAAATAAATTGTGGTGTACATATACAATTGATTTTTTTTTTCTTAGCTAAGATACCATCTCTTTAAGCAAATAATCTTTTAATCTCCAATGAGTACATATCTGGGTGAAGCTGCCATAAAGGGAGTACCATATGTTTGCAGTTAGGACTTATATCTTCCTATATTATCTTTGCCCATTGTGTAAAGGGTCTAGGTACTCTTTCTGTTTTTTGTTTTGTTTTGTTGTATCCTTGTTTCTTCTCTGCTTTTCTTGACCATCTACAAACTAAAAAGCCAAGCATTGGTTTCATTTCATTTTTTAAACCTCTTCTATACTTTCCTCTTGCCACATTTTCACTTATTATTAATGTTCAGCTGGTGAAAGGATTGCATTTTTAGTCCCAAGATCCAATGCTATATTTCAGGCTGACTGTATATAAACTAGGATACACTTGGCAGCTAAGATTCTCTTCTCATTATTACCATTTCCCATGAAGCTTTCCTTTGTAGCTTTTGTATTGTCTGTACTTTGTATTTTCTTTTTATATTTTGTATTTTTCTTATATAAAACTCCAAATCAATGAATCTAAAACTTTACATGCATGTTTTAACATTCAATTTTCATATTCCTCCATATCATTTAAATTATTAACAGCTATTAAACTGTCACTTCCCCCTTCTCTGAGTTTCCACTTCTATGGCTGTTTTCCTAGCATGTTGTCATTGCCATCAAAACAAAACAAAAGCTGCCACTCTGTTGTGTAGTTAATATTTCTCATTCTTCTAGATTTGATTCTCACCTTCTCAAACACTTTGAGTCCCTGACAATCATTATGATTTACCCTTGCAAACTCCATCTCAAACAGGAGCCTTTAACTGAAAACAGGTTGTAAGTTACATTTGGGTGATTATGTACCTTGATACATATTCATTTGGGAACAACCATTCAATAACATGAGCTCTATGCCAACTTTGGTTAATGAGATATAATCATAATTCTACTTGGAATTTGTGGGAAAGTTTTATATTTCCTGATAAAATGAGAGTGATGTACCTAATGTCACCGTTCTACACTTCTCCTTGATTGAAGGAAAGTAATGCGTAGAATTGCAGCACCCATCTTGATTCCAAAGGCAGCAATAATGAAGACAAAGCCAGTATGCCTAAAGATAGGACAGAATATGTTAATCGCTGGGTCTTACTGACATTTTTAAGTAACTGAATCAATGGCAGTAGAGTCTTACTCTACGATTTCATGGTGTGCAAGAATAATAAACTCTCTTTAGATATCCTTGGTTTGTTTATTTCTTTATTTATTTTTAAGGATTTTATTTATTTATTTGACAGACAGAGATCACAAGTAGGCAGAAGGCAGGCAGAGAAAGAGAGAGAGAGGAGGAAGCAGGCTCCCCGCTGAGCAGAGAGCCCAATGCCGGGATGGATCCCAGGACCCTGGGATCATGACCTGAGCTGAAGGCAGAGGCTTTAACCCACTGAGCCACCCAGGCACCCCTGTTTGCTTTTTTAAACAAATGACCATATTCACAATGCCTTCATCTAAAGCCCCTGACATTCAAAACCATTTCTGGCCCTGAACCTCAGTTTTATATATTTTCCTTTAATTACTACATACACATATTATGCTTCCAGAAGCCAAGATTCTCAATGTTCTGGAAAACCTCATCTAAACTTAATTGCACAAGAATTACAGCCAATTGGTTATAGAAAAATAGACAAAAATATAAAAAAATGAAAACATTATTCATATTCCTTCCTGAAATCTAGTAATGAAGATCATCATGGTAATGAAGTGGATAATTCTATATTACTTAACAAACAACAGGGAATTATAATGATTTGGATTTCTAGGATATTTAGTGACATTTCTGGATAATTTAATCTTTATAATAACCCAGAATAACATTTTTTAATAAAGATTCATTTCACAGACTTGAGACTTCCAATCTTTTTAGGTCCTTTTTAATTCTTGTTAAATATTTTGAAATACAAGTTTAAAGGAATAATATCTCTTTTGCTGCTAGGTAACTGGAGTGGTCTTTTATATATTTAAAGCCAAAATAGACAAGTAAAGCTTCAAAAATCCTGCAAGAGAAAATTGGTATTGTCATCTCACTTTATCCATATCTGATATTTTGCATGTGTGAAATTAACTCAGGCTTTGCCACACATAACTGTTAAAGAGATAAGTATAGTTAATTTCAGTTATTTTGTGATCAAAGACATTATAATTTAATTCCTCATATGTGAATAGCTATGCCTTACTGGAAATGTGGAACAAGCAACCAATGACAATATAAAAGAGTACAGTATCAAGTCAAAAGTTGTTGTCCATTGTCTTTCTTATTTAATATGTTATACCAATATTGACCATCTGGTCTTCTTCACATTATAATTCTTCCTCTTTTATTTTATTTTTTAGATTTTATTTATTTGTTTGAGAGAGAGAAAAAGAAAGCATGAGCAGGAGAAGGGGCAGAGGGGGATGCAGGGTCCCACTGAGCAGGGAGCCTGATGCAGGGCTCTATTCCAGGATCCTGGGATCATGACCTGAGCCAAAGGCAGAGCTTAACTGACTGAGCCATCTAGGTGCCCCTATAATTCTTTTTTTTTTTTTAATTTTAATTAATTAGGATATCATTTAAGGATATTTCCCCTTACTAATTCTCATTTTTATGCCCAAATATAATCCAAATGAACTCAGATCTAAATTAATAGGAAGACTGCTGAATGGAAAATAAGAATTAAGTGACTATTTTGGGGGAGTGAGAAATGGGAATTGAGAAAGGTAGCCAATCCTAGGTATTTGGCAGACCTAAGCCATTACAATTTCCACAGCCATGTCTTTTTCCCGAAAGACTTGTTAGAACAAGTTAGAACTTGGTCCCAGGGTATAGGTAGATGACAGCATTAGTGTTAACAAAAATAGCAATGACATTAGAGACAAGAAGCTCCTCTACTGTGAGGGAACAAGCACATTCTTGACTATTTTGCCATTTTTAAGTAGAAAGGATGGTGGACATTTATTTTTTTTTTTAACTTGGAGATCATATGAAGCATTTGTGTATGATTTGGAGGTCAAGCACCTTTTTGTTTAATAGCTCTGCATTTAAGATTTAAAAAATCCCAATCAATAAAGGCCTTTTTTTGGACAAATATTTGAAATATACAAGAATATATATGGGATATATATCTAAGCCATAAAGCATTATAGAACTGAAAACTTATAGAGCACAAAACCACTCCAACCCTATTATTAATAACGTCGAGGTGATGTCTATATTTCTTTCATGTCCCTTGTTGTCATCATCCCTGCATTACCGCATGCAGAAAACCACTGATGAGAATTTTATTAGTTTCTTTTCTCCTTAATAATTTTATCAATGTATCTTATAAATAATATATTATTTAGTTTTGCTTATGTTTATTCATTATAAAAAATGGCTTCAGGGTTGCCTGGATGGCTCAGTCAGTTAAGAGTTCAACTTTTGATTTCCACTCAGGTCATGATCTCAGGGTTGAGAAATGGAGCCCCGCCTAAGGTACTGGGCTGGGTGTGGAGAGAGCTTAAGATTCTTTCCCTCCTCTCCCTCTGCCCCTCCCCTCCCCCACCTCAAATAACTAAATAACTAACAAACTAACTAAAAAAAATAAATAAGTAAAAATGGCTTCATACTCTATGGGAAGTTCTAGGGCTGACTTTTTTTTTTTCTTGTTAAACTACATTTGTTAAGATTCATGAAACCGTAGTTAATTTTCTTTTAAATATATTAATCTCATGGTGGACACATGTAAGAATTTCTAAGGTATATAGCTATGAAGGGATATTTTGGATCATTGGATTACTTTCCTAATAAAATGATTGGTTTGGACATTTCTATTCTAAAGTTCTATCTGAGGTTTTCAAAGTGCAAAACAAACATTTTAACATAGTAAGTCATTGAAAAAAGTACTGAATAACATGTTAGGAAGTATTAAAATTCTACCACAGTAAGACAAAATATCTGATTCAAAGGTTCATCCTAACCTAAATATGAGGAATATCTTGTCTGCCTATTTACAAATCCATAGGAAGAGTCATTAATTGCTATGATTTTTTTCTCAATTAACATAGTAATTATAGGTACTAATTAATGCTTTGATGGAACTCAGAACTATATTCAATATAAATGGCAATCTACCAGATTGATTTTTCATCAGGAAAGATCATTTTAAGTTATTAAAATCTGCCTTAAAATCACATCTCTTTATACCTTAGAGAAGGATACAAGAAAATAAAAGTTTATGTTTTTATTCACTTTTCTTTTTTTAAATGTTCTGTTAGGCTTAAGAGAAAAGATGTGCATATGGATAACAATTTTTAAGGAATAAAATTTAGAAAAATCTGTTCTTCATTAGGATTTAAGGAAATGTTATCTTTGCTATGGCCAATGTGACTCATACTTATTGATGAGAGTGGTTTTTAAGTACACAGCTATGATGGAAAGTACAACAGTCATCCATCTAGAAACACTTTATCAACAGAAAAGATAAATGGTAATGGTGATTTCTTTTTTGAAAGATAGAGCAACCATGCTTGACAAAACTAAACAAAATGAACTTTTAAATCATCATTGAAATTCCATTTGCAACTCTGGACTTCAGAGAACATGTGAATGTTGATTTGTTTGATTATTAATATTAAAGTGAATCAAGTAAGTTGTTAAAATCTCTAAAGTGCATTAAAATAAGCCCACAAAATCTTCAGAAACATTGCACTTTCCTTCTAGTTGCTGGCCGACTTTTATGCGCTAAGGAACTCAATCTCTGATTGAACAGGTTAGAAAACGAGGCTGGCAGCGCTGTCACTGGATATTCTCTATCTCTGTGAAGAAATCTCCTGGGGCTACTGTTAATCTGCACTTCTGTGTGTTCCGCATCTGCAGACAGTCTTTTTTTTTTTTTTTTTTTTTTTGACCCCCTTTTTTTCAGTGGAACATTGTACACAATTTCTGCCTTCTTTCTGAATGGCTAAAGACTCTGCGCTCCGTGAAGTAGTCCCAGCACAAGTCTCTCCTTTATCTGAGGTTAATAAAATACATGCAAAGAGCATGCTTTGGGTTGGGGATGTTTTAGCTGAACAATTAAGGGGAATTTTTCTACACTCCTTAAAAAAAAAAAAAGAGAGAGAGAGAGAGAGAGATTGAGAAATGAAAAAAAAAAAAAAAGATGGCAAGAATCCTATAGTAAGAAACAGAAAGGAGGTTCTGAAGTGCTCTGGACTACTCAACAATAACATGATTGGGTTCAAGAAAATTTAGATCATGCAGAATGCCTGCTTAGGTGTGCTGCGAACACAAGTCAGACATTAGCACCTAAAAAAGCTCATCCTCATATAGTTGACAAAAGATGACACCACAATTATAATACCCATGGAATCTCAAAGCAAATTTCATGTTACTTTAGTGCCAAAATTCTTTATTTCAAAGGTAATTTCTTTTTCAAAATCTTTTGTTCCTTTACATATACCTATACTTTTATCTTTTTTATAATTTGCAAGATATGGATGCACGGAAAATGAGTTTTGAAGAGATGTGAGGTTGACTCTCCTTATGTTTAAAATTTTTACTTTTACAGTACTTTCATGTTTATACAAACTTTGTCAAGATACAACAGAGTTTTCATATACCCTTGACCTAGTTTCTCTTAATAGTAACATGAGACTTTGGGACTCGTGTCAAACGGGGAGACTTACCTGAGCATCTTCTCAGGTTTTATTTTGACATCACCAGTTTTTTCGCTGTACACATTTTCTGTTCCAGGATCCAGTTAATGTTTCCACGTTGCATTTAGCCATCTATGTCTCCTTGGTCTCCCTGGATGATGACAGTTTATCAATCTCCTTGCCTTTCGTGACCTTGACAGTTTGGAAGGAAACCAGTAAGGTATTTTGATAAATGCTCCTCAATTGGAATATGTCTCATGTCTTCCTCATATTTGGTCTGGGGTGATTGGATTTTAGGAGGACTACCACAGAGGTGAAATGCCTTTCTCATCCTGTCACATGAAGGGATACATCAGTGATAGAATGGGACATGTGATATCAACATGACTCTCACTGGTGGTGTTTAACTTGATCACTTGTTTGAAAAATTGTCTGCCAGGTCTGCCCATTCTGAAATTTCTATTTTTTTTTTTCCCTTTCTGTACTCACTAAGAATATTCCATACTTGAGAACAGGTAGGAGGATTAAAATCTACCTCCTGAAGAGGGCAGTATCTACATATTACACAGAATTCTTTAAGGAAACATTGTCTCTTCTTATTTGTCTATTTTAAATCATTTATATCAGTGTCTTCTTGTTTACTTTTATTGTTTTTTTTTATGAAATCCAATACTACATCATTTATTTTGTTCAAATTTTTCTAAATCTACCCCCTAGGAGTTTTTTTGTTTTTGTTTTTGTTTTTTTAGCTTAGCTTGTGTCCCCTGTCTCCTTTGACACATGTCTATTCTTTTGGTTTTTGAACGCTTCCTTATTCTTCAAGACAATGAGATATTCCAGGCCCATCTTACACATTTCTGTCCTTGCACTATAATCAGTAATTTCCCTAAGGAGGCATAGATCCATTTGTTAGAGAATAGTATGTAGAAATGATGATCTCTTGGGATGGTACCCCTTCTAGGTCCAATCAGCAAACCTAATTATAGGAAATGTATGTTTGTAGTCTAGCCCATTTATGTATAAGTACCTATAATTTTCTATCTGTCCTTCCATTTTTCTGTCCTTTCATCTACCTTCCTACCTATTAAACATTAAATGTTGCCAACTCATCCAGTGTTTATTCTAGCCTCTTTTTGCTTATTTGTAGCTTTTTTTTTTTCCTGACAGCAAGAATTCTAACTTCAATTGCCTGACATTCATTTACCTTTTTTCAATTCTAGTACAGATGTAATGTTCCTTCAGAATTTTTAATCCATTCGCTTGTGAGACTCAAATTTATAGACCACAGTGCAGTGTTTATATACAGTTGTAATAGTCTTATAGTTTCCAATCAAAACACTGTTACCCACAGTTACTTAGTTAGGTCATCTGTTTTTTGTTTGCTTTTTGTTTTCTTTTCTTTTGTTTGTTTGTTTGTTTTCCCCAACTCTTTTCATGAGGTTATATCATATCTTTATAACCTAGACTAATTTAGCACAGTCTGCATTCCATTCCAGCCTAAGATTCTCCAACATCCTGATTGGTTGTTTTATTTGCCTGTATTGAAGTTCAGTTTTTATGATGTACAGTATTACAGATTTTGACAAGTACATAAAGTATCTACTACACAAGTACCATACAGAGCACCTTCTGCTTTTACTGACAAAAACTTATAATTTACACATGTTACTTCCATCTAGAATACTGTCTTTCAGTTCTCTTTGCCAGGTAAATATATGTTCTCCTTCCAGGATTTATCACAAACATTACCTTCTTGTTGAGGTTTCTTTGACTCAGGAAGTTTTAGGATCTTCTGCCTCTGGGCTCCATTCAGCTGTGTGCAGCCTGAATGTCCGTTTATCTTCACGTTTTCACACTCAGCTTTTCATTTCTGCACAACTGTGCAAAGAGCAGAACCTTGAGGAATTATAGCTGATGCCCAGACATGCTACTTAAACAAGTTTCCTCCAATTAGGGAAAAATCATGGTCATGCCTTAGTTTTCCTCTGGTTCTGCCCCATTTTTTTATTTTTTTATATTTGCACAAGATACTCTTGTATTCTTCTTCTTTTTTTTTTTTTAACATTCATCACTTGATGATCTTAAATTTTTTTTAAGATTTTATTATTTGACACACAGAGAGAGCAAACACAAGCAGGGGGAGAAGCAGAGGGAGAGGAAGAAGCAAGTTTTCCACTAAGCAGGGAGCCTGATGTGGGGCTCAATCTCAGGACCCTGAGATCATGACCTGGGTGGAAGGTAGATGCTTAACCATGTGCCCTGACTTGATGTTCTTAAATAACACTGCTCAATGCCAGTTTTTCTCCCACTTTCAGACCATCCCTTCTATCATATTGTTGATTACTTCTCCTCACACACTTATTAAGTGTTGATACAGGTATTTTGTCCTTAGTTTTCAGAGAACATAGTCTCCCTGGGAATTCTCCATCTTACCTAAAAATCACCCTGCCAAGAATAATAACCAATAAAAATATGTCTCTATCCCAAACTGAAGTAGTCATCTGTATATTTTCATATTCAACTATTACAGGGAAACTCTATTACACAAATAATTTAAACTTGTCATTAACTAAGGGCAATTTTCCCCAGATCTGCTCATCCTATTCTACTGACAATACTAATTAATGGCATTGCCATTTATTTATTCTCCTAAGTCAGAAATCTGGGCAGTCATTTTCAAATTCAAATATAGATTTTTAGTAATCCCTTTCCAATTATCATATTTCTGTATAGTCTACTTTCACCAAGAATCATTTAATCCCTGCTGACATTGTTCATATATTGATTTTATCAACTTTATATATTTCTTATCCTCCACTTGCCAACACCCACACTTTCTACCTTATTCAGAATAAATTTCATGGGTGAGGATTACAGTTTTTTCCTTGTTTTCACCCTGACCCTCCCTTGTCACTTCCTTGCATTGGTTTTCTCATTTGGAAGAAAAATAAACAGCCATTCAATTGAATACAACATCACATTAACTGGTCCCTCCTTACTTTCAGAACATCCCCAAGTGCTTTTAAATTTTGTTTTCCTATTAGGTTATTCTCCTCTATGGAACTTATAACTTGTTTTCTGATGAGTACTCATCCAATATTACCTTAGAATCACAGGTTATCATATTTGCTCAAATTTTTCTTTGAAGCTCTCTAACTTGTCAAGAAATCATCTTTAATTATGTAAGTTGAATTAAGATGGAGTCCCTTCTATTAATAAAAAGTTTTAAGCATTGATTTTATTTTATATGTATGTATGTGGTAACTGGGAATGTTGCTCCTTATTATTGTGGAATTTTTTTGTAACTCATTTCTCTAAGTGGTTTGTGAGACTTCTTTATGCAATTATTATTATTATTATTATTATTTGCAGAAGTATCATCATTGGAGGGGGTGGATGACTTGTAACCATAGCATGATATAGTATTTTTTACAGATTAAAGATTGTATCTGAGAAGAATTTTCATGACAAATTCAGAGAAAAGGGGAAACACTTACTCCACAATCAAGAAACAAATACACAAAATATTGGGACCTTCCAATGGAATGAGTTAAGGACATGGCCAGTGCCAAGTGGAGTTTTATCAAAACTCAAGGAGAAAGGGAAAATGTGTGTCCTGATATACATGTTTTCATTTATATTTTTTAAACTCCACTTTTAAAAACAAATTTATATTTACAAAAAAATCAAGAATATAGCACTCAAGGTTTCCAGATCCAGTTTCTACTATTATTAACATTTTTCATTAATATGGCTTATTTATTATAATTAATGAACCAAATTTCATACTCTTTATTTACTAAAGTCTGTAGTTCATTTAGATTTTCTAGTTTTTTACCTACTGTCCCTTTTCTGTTCCCAGATCCCATCAAGGATACCATATTACATTAACTTGCCTTATTTCCTTAAGTCATTCTTGACCCTGGCAGTTTCTTCATTCCTTGATTTTGTTTTGTTTGTCTGTTTTTTATGATTTTGATAAACTTCATTGTGAAAAAATTTCTCTTCCTGATTTTTAGAATCTGATGATATTAAATGTCTACAAAAATTCAGCTCATTTACATGTCAACAGCTTTTCCGAAGAAAAATAAGACAAAAGCCTCTAACAATTCTATGGTACTTTAGAGCAATGCAATTTATACCTTCTATACATGGTCTTAGGAGACTTTGAATACAATTTAAAAATCTATGCCCAATGACCTCTTTATTTGTCGGATGTACATTCTAGTTTTATTTTTTTTATGAAATGACAAGTATGTTAGCTCATTGAATATCTTTTCTTTCAAGATATGCAAGTATTTTTTTTATTTCTTTCTCCTAAACCAAACAAATATTTTAAGGCATAGAGAGCCTGTGAGATCTAAATTCTACTTGCTTTTCCTTCACACCATTTTCCTGTAAGGGATAGTTTAATATTCTTGTTTTTAAAGACATACAGGAAATAGTAGTTAAAAGAAAATGTATGACATCTTGGAATTATTTCTTCCTACCACGAAAATGGTAAAAAGGGTGACACATAGAACTCTTTTGTCCATCAGCAATGGTAGATGCATAGGTCAAACATAGTATGTGCCCACAGAGTAAATACAGGAGATATAAAAATGAATATATCTGTGTCCCTTTCACAGGCTATTGCTGTCCCATGATTCAGTCACATGCATTCCAGCCATACATACAAATTCAGTGCCCATTGTAAGCTAAAGACTGTGACAGGTTTTAAATATTTTAAGAGTTACTGTCTTCAGGAAGCTTGCAACTGGTAGGATGGAGATTATTTCAAGTTTGTATGTTTTATACAAACATATATATTGGTCGCTAGAGGAGTAAGGTAGGGTAGAGCTTTAGCCTGCCTAATAAGAACGGCCTAGTGGACATTCACACCTAACACTCTAATAGTACTAAAGAAAGAAAGACCTTTTCCCTTCAAACTCCCACATAAGTTAAATCCACCTGTCATTAATAGTTTCGTGCCAGAACATTTCTGGGAATAAAATAAAAGTTGTGTGTATGAATTTTGGCCAAGATGTGATTTTGTAATGTAGATGGCACACCTGTGCAGTAGCCTGGTGTTCTTCTCATTGCCATCCTGAAAAATGAGCACAGAAAGAGCAAATGGAATCTGATTAGCAAGTCTTCTTTTTTTAAACAGATGTTGTGCCTGGTATAAATTATTCTTTTAGAATTTCTAACATATGCCAAAGTATTTATCACAGATCAACTGCATGAACTTGCATGCGATTGCTAGGCTTTCTGAGTGTGAAGTAACTAAATGCAATTTTCACAATTCTGATCCAAAACTATATGAGATTACCTAATTGTAATTCAGGTGAGAAAAATGATTATTTAAAATCCAAATAAAATATTGTATGCAAAAAAGTGAAACATCTTCTAACTTGTTTTTTCCCCCTACTTAAAGTAAATGATGCTGAAAAATCCTGGTAGAATTATTGTACCGTGTGTTACAAATGCACTTTAAAATTAAACATTTCCTCAGAATTGCTCAAAATATTTATATCTGTTCTTCTCTTATTTTTAATTGTCCATCTCCTTCACAAACGAGGTCCTTTGTCCCAGAAATTATACATTACATTTTATTTCAATTCATTAATTTGTATCCTTGGCTTGTTGGAAATTGTCAAATACGTATTTCCAAAGCAAGCTTACTATGCATCAGATATTTTGAAACATGGCAATGAAAATAGTGTTTTAAAAATTAATTTATTTGCTTTTGGGATTGTTTTTACATCTCATTTAAGAGTTCATGTGTGGAAAAAATGTGCAATTTCCTTATAATCATGATTAATATTTTCCCATGTTACTATTAAAATGAACTTATATTAAATTTACGGTTTCAAAATATAAGCACTAAGGGATCTGTACCATTAGAGAGAAACGGGCTAGCTATTCACATTAGATACTACTTGCTTTGTTGCTGTGACATGTAAGATAACTTCCTATTTCTTGGCTCAGACCACCACAGGATAATACAGAGAGGAGTTATGTTTTCTCAATTTGTTCTTTAGTGATTTTCTTCAAAAATTAAAGAAAATCAAACTGGAAAAAATCAGTGTCAGTATTCTATTGCTTCCATATAATCTCTGGATTGAGCCTCGTGAAGTTATAGTTGCTATGGTAACAGAAGTATGCTCTTTAAACAGTTTCTATCCTAACTACTCTGCTACTTATACTGAGTGATTTCTTCAAAAATAGGACTCGTGGGGGCGTAGTTATGAGAAATTGTATTCTCTGTAAGAATACATATCCATATAATTTGTTGGGAGTAACTCCAGCATATGGAGGTTAATTAGATATAAATGTGGCCAACATGAATTTTTAAAACCACAGTGTTCCCCCAGTAAGTAGCCAAGTATGAGGAAATGTAAAATCAAGAGGTATCCAAAAAAGAGAATTCAGATGACATAGGAATTGATACAGACATCTTTTAGATTTACGAATCAATATGGAAATATCTTTCAGAAAGTGTGAAGACGTTAACAGAAATTTATATGTTAGATTTTTGCAGGTCAAAACGGGTGCAGCATGTTTAGCAAATTGCTTCAAAAAGACATAAAGCAGTGATTTTCCTTTCACATTGTTTCAATGTATTGAAGTCAGTAAGGCTTAAATCTGTACCATCTTCATGGTGGTAACTTTCATATCATTTCATTACCCTCCAATTTTTTAAAATATTGACAGACTATATTACAGCTGTATATTTTGATATTTTTATTTTGCTCTAATTTCAAGGAAAAGTTTCTTTCAAAATATTTTCTCTCACATATGAAAATGCCATTGTTGAGTCACCCAGATATGGCTATTTTCCACTTGTGGTGTCTTACTGGGCTGATTGGTAAAATATAAAGTTTTTCTATTTGAAAAGGAATGGATCTTGAATCATAAATCCATCACTTACTACCTAGGTGATTTGAGGCAAATCACTCAAACTTTCTGACACTTAATTTCCTTACCTCCACTATTGGCAAAACAATAATAGTTAGACATTTTGCTTTATTATTATGCCAAATAAAAATAAATACGACAGTTGTATTAGCCTGGCTAATACAGGTTTTCAAAATTAATGGCTTCAACAACAGAAATTAATTTCCTCAGAGTTCTAGAGGCTACAGGGCCAAGTTCAAGGTCACTATCAGGTTTCAGTGTCTGGTGAGGCTTCTGTAGCTTGCAAACAACCACCTTCTAGCTGTGTCCTCATAGGGTCTTTATTCTGTGTCTGTGGAGAGAGATCTTGGGTTCTCTTCCTCTTCTTATCAGGACACCAGTCCCATCAGATTAAGACCCCATCCTTGTGACCTCATTTACCCTTTATTACCTTCTTGTAAGCCCTATTTCCAAATTTAGCCATATTGAAGTGGGGGCTTCAACATAAGAATTTGGGAGGTGTCACAATTCAGTGCCCAGCAACAGTGCTTTGCAAATTGTAATTTACAGACTAAACCCTGATGATTTATTTCTGTGAATGACTAGCATTACAGCTCGAGCCAAAGTAGTCTACCAAGCTCATAAACTCTATGCACATTCTTTGTTTTTAATGAATGTTTAACTAATTGAGCTGACTAGACCACTTTAAACAAACAAACAAAATGGTGAGTCTCACACTTTAAAAAACATCTCTTTAAGAACAGTGGATCTTTATCAATTTTGACTTATGGTTATTTCTGGTTATTATTTCTTCTCTTGGTTTTAGTAGAGCTCTATTCAATAACTTTTTTTTTAATATTTTATTTATTTGAGAGAGAGACAGAGAGACAGGGCATGAGTGGGAGTAGAGGCAGAGGGTGAAGGAGAAGCAGACTCCCTGCTGAGCAAGGAGCCTAACACTGGGCTAGATCCCAAGACCCCAGGATCATGACCTGAGCTGAAGGCAGATGTTTAATCTACTGAACCACCCAGGTTCACTTGATTAAAAAAAAAAAAACAACATCCAGGCCCCCTTTTTTCAGTAGCTTTAACTGCTTATATCATCATTGGCTCCTTTCCTCCAGCTCAGGTGATATTCTTGTGTTCCATATTTATTTTGTAGTTTGCATTCATTCCTCTTTCTTTTGACCAATCTTCTGGTACAAGGTGGCTCATGAAACAGAAAATAATTTGCTTTTTGGTACAGGTAGAGAAAGTATGTGTCAGAGGAAATAAAAGAGCCCAAAGCGATCCCTGTGAGGTCTGTACTAACATTCAGGTGCCTGGATCACTGAAATATAAACAGCGCCTACCAGGGAATTCCAGGCCTGGATGGTTCGTTCCCACAACAGTGCAGACCCACAGACATGAGGTTGTTATTTTGGGGCATATTAGGGTTGCATTATCAATGGGACTCAGAATTCTACACTAAGCACAACTTTACTTACTCCCCACCCATCGCTATAAATATGCTTTAAAGCAAGCCAAATCATTCCTATGCATATAAATGCATGCTGGGTAGAGTGGCACTGTTTTAACTACCTGGAGGATAATGTGACCTTGAGAAAATGCATGTCTTGTCATTGAGAAGTCAATCTATGGAGGATGCAGCAATTGCCATGACACGACTAACCTGACACAGGATAGAAATTGATGACGATAAATGACTGTAGAAAAAATTAATTTGGGGGGTAATGAATCATCCTAAGTTTTACATTAGAAGGTGAAGACCGTATCCTTATAACTCCCTTGTAAAGTTATGAGTACAAGTTAAAATACACCTGAACTTTTTTGTTAGCAAATGGAGAAGCATCAATTAATGAGTAAAATATGCAAGATAGAGTTTATTCATAGTATCGAAGTCATATTATTAAAGTTTTTCTACTTCAATAAAGTTTTTCTACTTTTTTACCTTTCTAAAAGGAATGTACTATCCTAAAAATAAATCACATTGTTGTTGTTATTGTTTTTTCTAACTTTATTTTATTTCTTATTGAGGAACAACATATTAAAACATGATAGAAAGTGGTAAGAAGATACGTGTAGTTTGTAAATCTGAAAGCATTCTTCGGAACCTGTAACTGAAAGAGCAGTAAGTTCTCTTCTGTTTTGTACCATATTGACACATCTTTTATTTCAATTTTCCTCCTCTTTAGTTGTTTGCACCACGCACTGCTCTCTCTGTGTGGTATTTGTAACACTTGGGATGTTTAACCTGTTCTGTGTCTGTCTATAAATGCAGCTTTCTACTGAAACCATTGTTCTTGTATAACATTTGGATTATGTATTTTAAAACGTTTTGGGGTGTTTCATTATTTAGTCAGCAGGTTGATAGGAAAAAAATGAGCCATATGTTCCTTAAATTGAGAGAACATTTTGTAAGAAATAAAAATATAAAAAAACTGTATATTTTAAATTGACTAAGTTGTGATGTCTTTTGAAATGAACATTAAAAACTCCCCAAAGTAACAAAGTAGCAAATGTATATTTATAAATTAGAGGTAGCTGTTAGTCACACATTTGAAAAAAATAACTATTTTTGTACCAAGTTTTATATCTATACAGTCTTTTAACTCATGGGATAATAATCTCATCGATATATATTAAATCATAATTCTGACAGTCAATTGTATGGAAATAAAATATTTTTAGGACTGAAAAGTAATTTATATGCAAAATCATTTCAACCATGGAAAAAGGTGTATTTATTGATAATTTTGTCTAAAACTATGAAATAATATAAGTCATCAGGATTATTTTTGTGCTAAATTTAAATATTTAGCATCTAAACTTGAGAAGTATATTTAAGTACTGCATCATTATCTAGATTTTTAAAAACTATTTTGAAAATACAAATATAAGTACATGTGTTGAAATAATGGCATATATATTTTCTAGTCTGGTACTTTAAAAGATGTAAGTATCTTTTAAAATGATTCTGC
This sequence comes from Lontra canadensis, assembly GCF_010015895.1. Lineage (NCBI taxonomy): Eukaryota > Metazoa > Chordata > Mammalia > Carnivora > Mustelidae > Lontra > Lontra canadensis. The sequence goes on along the minus strand of NW_022631056.1, from coordinate 1,941,673 downwards.
CAATGCATGTTCTTTTCTTACATCTTCTAAGTTTATTACATCAAATACCAAAACACTGGGTTTCTTTTGACTAAAATTTGGAAGGATATTAAAAATTTTGTTTCCGTTAGCAGAGGATCCTAGAATCAGTTCTCCTGTTCACTGTGATCTTTAGCTATGTACAGGGTTAACTTTTATGTACTAACCTTATGACTTCACCTTAATATATCTCTGTAGATCCAGTACAAAAAAAGTACATTACCTTAGGGTTTATTAATAAAGATTCCAATTCTCCACTGGGACTGGAAATAGTCCCAGAAATCTATTTCAATAAGGACCCTGACATCATTTTAGAGATTTCTCCCAGAACACACAATTTCCCTTAAAATCAAATTCTTACTAGTCACTGGTGAGGGAACTGCTTCAAATTGCTTGACTAGCCTGAAGAGAGAGCCCTAGGTAGAGCACTCCTTAGAGACAGACCTCTTTTATCTAAGGATGTTTTAATGTAATAATTTGGGTATCTGTTACCAGATGGTTGTGTTACAGGTGGATAATGGATATCCAGCATTCACACTAGTCAGGGATATATGGAAAAGCTTAAACAGTTTACTGACATACTCACTCATAAATTCATATATAATTAAGTAACTGTTCCCATGTCTGAGTCATTATCTTAATGTCGATATCTCTAACATCTTGAGTACTAGCTAAGATGTAATAATAGATAGTCCATTTGAAAGACTATCAAAGGTATTAAGCAAGATTAAGAAAATAAAATAATTCTTGAAGTAAAACATGAAAAAACAAAAATAATGTGGTGGCTATTTTCAGGTGTCAACTTGACCATATTACAAGATGCCCAGATATTTGATGAAACATTTTCTCTGTGTGTTTGAGAACGTCTAGAATTTAACTTATGCAGAAAAATGGATTTTATATATCCAATTAAAAATATTTATCACATGAAGTTATAGGATCAGCTCCTCAGGATTTTCCTTTATAATTTTTATATTTATAAATAATATCATAGACTTCTATCTGATTTTCTCAATTTCCAATTTTATAAATTGTGTGTCTCTAATTAAATCACTCGGATAACTACTGATCAAGATTAATTTAGCTTACATTAGTTAAATAGTCCTTGTTTCTTTGTGCTTTGTCACATTTTGTGTTAAAATAGAGAAAAATGTATTATAATTACTGGAAATCTTAATAGTATTATATTAATTTAAATATCTGTATGTATATATATATATTTATATTTATATATATGGTTTTTTCATTGCCAGGAAATTTTTGAATGATCTTATTATTTCAACACATTTGAGAAATACTCAGAATATATTACATATGATATATTTTTATAAGTTATAGACAAAAATTATTGAGGAACATAAATGAGGAAATGAGGACCAAGCCCTCACAGACTAGGTCAAACAGAAACAAACTTTTTAAGTTAAACATTAATTTGGAGGGTGTGGGGAATCCACCCAATCTGTGCTTATCAAGAAACCAAAAAAATGACAAAGTTAGATACAGGATCACCTGGCTCTCTATCAGGATAAAACGGAATCTAAGCAAAGTACTGTTGGGAAGGCAAAAATTATAGTTTGGGATGACTAATTTGCTAGTATTCTTAGGTCAAGATGCTGGAGAGGATGGAGTTAAGTCAGAGTGGGGGATGGCATTCCGTTTGGTTTCCCTGCTGGTCCTTGTGCACATTTAGTGCAAGATTCACAACATGTAACAGAGAGCAGTTGCTGTAAAATTTAGAGGTGAATGATCAGGTATTTCAGATAAATGCTGGAGTTCTAGACTATCCAGAATGGAGAGACCTCACTACTCATCTAAGAAATTCAGTTGAGCCTCTAGAAACCCCATGCTTTAGGAGAAAGGAAAATAAATAAATGTTACATAGTAGGAATGAATTTACAAAGGAAAGAAGACCTGCTCTAAAAATAAAATCAAGCCCTGTAGGATACGAAAATTCTGTAGTAATTTAACTGTCTGGCAGAATAAATCTCAACACCCTTTAAAGGAAGACAGATGTATACAATGTAAAATCACCATGTTCATTATACAGACAAGACATGAAAAAAAAAAAAAACAGATACTGGTCACTAGATTTGGTAATTTTTATTTATTTTCTAATGATTTTCCATATACGTAATTATGCAATTTGAAAATAAGACCGTTTTATCTCTCCCTCACTGTACTTTTTATAACCTTTTTTTCATGCGTTATTGAATGGGTCAGATAAAGTAGTACACTATTCTCTTTCTGTAAATTGAGTTTTTTTTTAAAACACATATTGTAATCACTAAAGCAACCATTAAAACCAATCAAAAAAGATATAGGTAAAAAGCCTTGAAATAAATATAATAGTGTATCCTTATCTATCTATCTATCTGTTTATTCAGATATCAGAAAGGAATTTCTAAAAAGTCAGAGGGAAGAGAGAAAGGAAAAGAAGATGAAGAAAATAGAAAAAGAAGATCAAATAGTTGCTTTAAAATATAAACACTATGCAAATATTGTCTACAAGAGGTACACTTTAAGTACGGACATACAGGAGGGTTGAAAGTAAAAATGCAGGAAAATATATATCACAAAATCATTAAAAATGAAAAAAATTTAGTGACTATTATATTGAACAATATAGATAAGATAAGCAGTACTAATCAAGATTTAAAAAACGGGATTTCATAAAAGTAAAATGCAAAAATAATAAAGAAAGATTTAAGAATCCTAACAAGGATTCTTTTAGTGAGAGAGCTTTAAAATATATGAAACAGGGCTCCTGGGTGGCTCATTTGGTTAAGTGTCTGAGTCTTGATTTCCTTGAGGTCAGCTCAGGTCAAGATCTCAGGGTTGTGAGATTGAGTCCCAAGTCAGGCTCTATGCTAGGTATGGAGCCTACTTAAGGTTCTCTCTCCCCCACCTTCTGCCCCTTCTCCCATTCTTACATGTTCCCTCTCTCTCTTTCTCAGTGAAAAAAGAATTAAAAAAAAAAAGAATAATAAAATAAAATAAATGAAACAAAATCATATGATATTAAAGGTAAGAAAAAAAATAAACCTGTAGTCACAGAGATTTGTTAGCACTATAATGATTAATACAATAGGTAAACTAAATAATCACTAAGGAAATAAAAGATTTGAACAAAAACTGTCTCTCAGATTTACTAATCAACATTTATTAAACACTATACCCAACAGCTATAGAGTATATTCAACAAAATAAATAATATTTTGTGCCATAGAAAATATTTCAAGGAATTTTAAATGAGTGGAATGTACAGATCGGTTAAGAAGGTCATAGAATACAAACTCAACGTACAAAAATCTGTTTTATTCCTAAATAGTTAGTTGTAGCCCCAAACTGGAAAATAAAAATTCAATTTTTGAAATAATCAAAATACATAACAATAAGGATGAATGACAAATCTTCCACTGAAAATTATAAAACATTGGAGACAAAATTTAAAAATAAATACATAAACAAAACACCATCATTATTAATTGAATTTAAGGTGGTTGACCTCAAATTGATTTATAGGTGTAATACAATTCCGATCAGAATCCCAACACTTTCATACCAATTAAAAAGTTAATTCTAGGGGCACCTGGGTGGCTCAGTGGGTTAAAGCCTCTGCCTTCGGCTCAGGTCATGATCCCAGGTTCCTGGGATCGAGCCTCGCATCGGGCTCTCTGCTCAGCAGGGAGCCTGCTTCCTCCTCTCTCTCTGCCTGCTTCTCTGCCTACTTGTGATCTGTCAAATAAATAAAATCTTTAAAAAAAAAAAAAGTTAATTCTAAATTTTACATAGAAGATGAAATAAGAAGACTAAGCAAAACAATCATAAGAAAAAGTACAAAGTTGGAGGGAACAAACCAGGATGGGTTTGAGGCAAAAGCTACAAATGGTATCTTATATGGTACATAAATTAATGCATAAAGATTTATAGTTCAAATTTATGGTCTTCATTAGTCTAAGTAGTTTAAATATGGGCAAAAGCTATATAGCTAGCTACTAGGAGAAAATATAGAGTATATTCATAACCTTAGATAGGGATATTCAACAAATATAAAAGAATTCCTTCAAATCAATGACAAGACGTTTAAGGTAATAAAATGTTAACAAAGGACATGAACAGATATCCACAAAGAAAAATATGCAAAAGTGTATGAAAATGTATTCAGCATCATTATTCATCATCAGTCAGCAGGGATGTAATAGATTCAACTCAGCATGGACCAGAGGTGCTAAAATTTAAATAGATTGGCAACAACAAATTTTGGTGACCATGGGTAAGAAGCAATTCTCTCATTCATAAACTTCCAGGAGCTAGGGCAAATTAGTGCAAACACTTTACATTTTTTTGTCTTGTTTTTTAAAGTTAAGTGTTTATCGACCCTATGATCTGACAATTTCACTTTTAGGTATTTTCCCAAGAGAATGCTTTTTTTTTTTTTTAATGTCAGTAGAAGATTTGTACAAGAATGGTTATAGAAACTTTATTAAACACATAAAAGGGTCATATTAAAGCACCTGTCCAATAAACAAAGCACCTGTCCAATAAACATAACAAAGGAACACAATTGAATGTAATAAAAAGATGAGTAAAATTATAGCAGAAAAGACTGTCTATGGAAAATTGCAGAAGCAGAAAACAAAGTTAACTCCAAAGCTTCTAGTAGCCAGGGCAAAAAGTGAATATGACCTACATTGTTATTATTATTTATTAAAAGGAAGTACGTTTAAAAACCAGATAATGCAAATTATTTCCTGGAATCAAATTATACATTAAGCAATATAAAAATTATAACTTAAATGATTTTTGCACCAAGCCCAGAGTCAGTACTTTTAAAACTGCTTCTTAAATTTTCATCAACCAAAGATGAAAATACCATTTTAACTCATAATTCGCCAATGCAATTAAATATGGATTCAAAATCCTCTGGTTTAAGGTTTTACTGTGATTTTACTTAGTAGAAGGATAATCTTGTATTTGCTGACATGTTACCTCCTATTAACAACTCTTAGATCCCACCCTGCCTGCAAGAAAATAGCCCACTTTAATATGGGCATCCACTGGGTATACATGGACTCACTTGTATATATGCCACTGCTGCACTAACGACTTTTTTTTTTTGCACTAAAGACTTTTATGTGTCTTTTAGAATTTCCTGTATTCACAGAGGTATTTAACTAAACTCCAGCTCAACAGTAATCCCATGGAATATCCTTGTCTATATGATTCTTCCATGTCTGTTTCATAGCTTTCTAGATATTTCCTTTTATTTTATTTTATTTTTTAAGATTTTATTTAAGATACAGTGAGAGCACAAGCAGGGAGAGGGACAGGGAGAGATGGAAAAACAGACTCCTCAATGAGCCAGGAGCCTGACTTGGGGGATCCCTGCAGGACTCAATCCCAGGACCCTGGGATCATGACCTGAGCTGAAGGCAGATGCTTAACCGACTGAGTCACCCAGGTGCCCTTAGGTGTTTCCCTGTAAACCTTGGTGTTGTCCAGTGGTACATTCTTGGAACCTGTCAATCTCTTTGGCCTTATTGGCCCATCATGTGGAGCTCACCTGTAGTTAGATTTGTACATGTATTTAAACCTTACTTTTCCAACTAGTCTCAAACACAGAACTGCAAACTCAAAACACTACAAAATATATTTGGAATCAAATAAATGCCTAAAACTCAAGATTTCCAATGTCAAAGTACCTCAGGTACCTGTATGAAAATATTAATACATCTTATATCAGAGAACTGCAAACTCATAATAACCAAAGTGAAAATCATCACAATATGTTTATCCTCCTTTATCCACTCCACAATAAATAATATTGCATTATTTTTCAAACAATAGTTTTGTTAGAAAAGTCTAGTTCAAACAAGAACTATTAGGACTCTGTAGATTTTGTTTAAAAAAAAAAGTTATTTACTCACTTTATTGGTTCTCCTACTGTCCTTAATCAGACTTTTGTTATAGGAATGATCTAAGAACATGGCTTTTGGGCCAAACATGAGAAACAGACAGAATCTAATAATATGTCACATTCTCTTGGATAGGAAGAATATGGTATAATTCAGAATAGAAAGAAGTGATCAATAGTTGAATTCAAAACAATGATAAATGAACTTGGATAAGGAGCTGTATTCTCAAGACAGAAATGAGTATTAAAAATTTTGATACTTGAGCATAGGAACTTGGGTTGTGGCACTCTTACACTGAGGGAGCAAGGGTTGGCAGCTCCCTTACGTTCTATAAAGGAAGACTCAACCTCGACTCTTATAATCATTGGAAATACATCCTTGAATCTCTACAGGCCCAAATTTTGTATCCTGATCAAATTCTCAGGACTATAAAGAATTTCAGCCCACCAGGAAACTTACCCTAATTCAATTTTGGGAGACTTGTAAAACATTGTTTAGGATTATAAAATAATTTTCTTAGTGCAATATTTTCTTTAAGACTGGAGAATTTAAAGTTAAATATAAATAATGCATTTTAATAAAATATAGGAATTATCTCTACATTTAAACACTTAGTATCTTTAAGAGATCCAAATGTAATAGAGTATCAAATAAATTACTCTTATGAATAAAATGTAAAATATTGAGTAACAGATTCAAACTTCAGATTTAAAGATAAAAGAGAATTGTAAATTTTTAAATACCACTGACATGTTTAGAAAACATGTTTAATTTATTAGATTTATTCGTGGGAAGACTTTGTTTATTGGTGCTTAAAAATCTAATATATTACCATTATAAATGTTTTTCAAATTATTTAATTCAATTTAATTCTAGAAACTGTATCAACTCTTAAATCTGCTTGGTCCCATTTGCTAGAATTATATATAGGGTGATAGGTTTGTCAAAGTGCACATATGTATATATAATATATACAAAATGAACTACCTGGTTTTCCCATTTAATTTTTTAAGTAAATATTTTAACTCATAATTTTTATGTCACAAGCCATGTTTTTATGTGCAACTAACAAGCTGAGTCCAACATTACTACAAAGTTTAGACAGGTAACTCTTTTTTTTGTCATTTGAATTATTGGTATTGTCTTCATGATGTTTTCCACATCTAGTTTTGTAGCTATCAAATTTCTTTCTCAATTCAGTAGACAGGAACAGTCTTCTGCTTAAAACAATGACAATCTCTTGTCTCCACATAAGGATCTGGAGATGGTGGTTATGAGTGAGTTGAAATACACCATCTGTGGACTCAAGTAAACAGTGTTTTTATATATACAATTGACCCTTGAGCAGCATAGCAGGTGGGGATGACAACCCCTTACATGGTCAAAAATCTGCATATATCTTTGACTCCCCCAAAATTATGTTAATAGCTTACTGTTGACCAGAGGCCTTACTGATAACACAATTAACATATATTTTATATATTACATGTATTACCTACTATAGTCTTACAGTAAATTAAGCTAGAGAAAAATGTTACTAAACAAATCATAAGGAAGAAAGCAGATGTTTGCTGTACTGTCCTATAAAAGATCTACATATAAATGAACCTACATAGTTCGAATTTGTTTTTCTAGTTAACCAGCTATAACTATTTTTTATATATCTATATATAGTCAATTAAATACACATACATACATATTCATACGGGTGTATAAGTAAAAATAGAGATTTTTCTAGGAAAGGAGACCAAAACTTTAATGAGATTCTCAAAGGAAAAGAAAAAAATGTAAAAATCACTGATCTTTAAGATCAAATTATGAGTCTTTACTCTTCTTAAAAGACCCTCTAAGAGTTCATGTTTGCAAATGTCTTTATCTTATTCCAGGACACTTTCCCTACCAACTTTTGACACCCAGAATTACCATATTTTCTTCCCACACTGTGCTACTACACAACTCTGTTACTTTACTTGTATTTTTTTTTTTAATTTTCTCACCATTTCTTAGGATTCATTGTCTTGTTAACACTTTCTCAGTCATCTTATATACCAATTTCAGAGACAATATCCTTGAGAAAATTCCTTCTTGAATCTCAAGATGAATCAATTGGTCCTCATTATGCTTTCAAAGCACTTTATAAGTACCTCAATGTTAAGATTTTCTACATGTCATTATAATTGCCTCTTTATATTTCTACATATCACTATGTAGAAGTATATATTACCATGTACTTTTTGCACCTTGAGTGTTTTTTAAAATGGTATTTAGCCTAATTACTAACATAGAGCACATTGAAAGTCCTCCCTAACATGTCTTTTATTTGAATAAAAGGACTCTTGAATACCAGTCTTCTCATTTAGCTATGTTAATACAAACCAGCAGGAGACTAATGAGAATTTACTTCAAATTGTTAATGAAAGAAATTTCCTATTGTCAAGAAATTTATTTTAAAACTATTGATGTATTTTATTGAATCCTTGCCTTTATCCACTCACCTTTCCCCCATACCTAGTAAGGACCAAAACTTCAGAAAGAGCAAGTCAGACAGCAAACTAAATCAGTTCCTCTGAACCCCAGGACAGTCTTGGAATCCAGAGAGGCAATAGGTACAAAACAAAGCAGCTGGATAAGGGTAAGGGAATTGATTTCAACAATGAGCCTGACTGATCAGCAGAATGAAGGATGGGCCAGGGGCATCTGGGTGGCTCAGTTACCTTCATGATTATATTGTCCTTCTAAACTATTTCCCTGTCTTCCTACAAAGGCAGAAAAAATAAACTACTCCATGTTTCTACCTAATGGAGACTGTATTTGCCTAAGATTGTTCCAGTTACCATTAGAGGAATTCAAGCCACAGTGAGTACCACTGTACACCTATTAGAATAGCAAAGGAAAACCAAAACAAACAAAAACCAAATTTACCATGTAAAGTACTGATAAGGATGCGGTAACTCATATATTGCAGGTGGAAATGCAAAAATTATAGCCACCTTCAAAAATGTTTCTTAATAAATTTAAAAATGCACCTACGGATGACCCAAAATCCCATACCTAGGTGTTTACCTAGAAGAAAGAAAAGCATCTTCACCCAAAAGCTTAGAAGCTAATATTTGTAGTGGTAGTGTTCATTTGGTAATCTATAAATGCTGAAAACTGAAAAAAAATGAAATGTCCATTAATCAGTTAGTAGATAAAATCTATGCTGTACGCACACCGTGAATGACTACTTAGGCATTAAAATAAATGGACTAAGGATACATGCAACAACGTAGATGAATCTCAAATGCATTATGCAAAGTGAAAGAAGTTTGAAGTAAAGGTGATAAGCTATATCTTTCCATTTATATGACATCTGGGAAAAGATGATATTCATTCTAGATTACTTTTTCTTCCTCCAAAATCTATGTTCCCATTTACTTCTGGTTCTTTGCAAATTCTATTCCTTTTATTTAGGCATTTTTTACTCCTCTGGCTCATCCAGTTCTCTTTATATAACTTGCTAAAATGCTTTCATTTTTCAAATGTCCATGTGTACATTATTTATTACCTCTTCTAAAAGACATTTTCTGATCATTTCTCACAACCTGTATTGACAATGGCAAAACAGGTTTACAATTGCCTGCTTGTCTGCTCTGTTGATTGTAAATATATATCCATATATATGTAATAGATGTAACCAAGATTAAGATGTCCTTTGCAATTTATGTTTTAACAACAAACTCTCTCTCTCTTTTTCTCTCTCTCTCTCTCTCTATATATATATATATTTAGAATATGCAGTCAATTAATTGGAATGATTTTTTAAATGTTCCTTAAAATTCCTGTGAATAATACATGAAATGGGGTTGCGAAGCTTTTTGTATAAACTATGTCATACTGTTCTCGATAAGAGGGAACAAAGTATAAAATGAAATTGTATCTGATAGACACATTACCATTTACCACTATAATTGCTCTTAGCATTGCAATGGGGTGCACAACAAAATAATAGATTACAAGAGATACTCAGTGAGAACAGATTTTGGGAACTTTGTGGCAAAGCTATGGTCTCTCTGACATTGTACAACTGACTGTATTGGAACTGTGAAATGGAAGAGATATGGAAGAATTGTTGAACTGATGAATCAATAAAATATCCAGGCTTTAACCTAAATACAACTTTTACTTCTAACTTTTATAAAATATGGTCCTTATGGTGTACTTCTTCGTTTGTTCTAGTGATTTCTATAACATTTTTTTTAAATTTTTCATCCTTACTCATTTTAATGCACATATGACATTGAAAAAAAAAGTAATATATAACCAACTGGGTTGCTATTTCCAGTAAAATAAAATAGAATACTTCAAAAAACAATAAAAAATGTAAATCTGAAGAGATATATGAACAATGGGCTACTTAAAATTTTTTCAGAATGTTTTATTCTTTGAATAAGAAGGCAAAGAAAGATTTGAGATTTGTAAGAAATAATGAGTTTGGATCTCAAAGATTGTACCCTACAACCCTTGCAACACATACCAACAAGATGCATATGTGCAATAGAGTTGCCACGTGTGACATCTCAGGTATAACTAAAACAATTACTGATAAATGAGCTAAGATTTAAACATCTTAGATTTCACAAATAGTAATGTGCACTTTGTTTCTACACCAAGTATTTCAAGTTTAAAGGAAACTTTTGAATGCACTTTTGCTTCCTAATTATTTGTAATAAGTAGTTTTTGTCATCTTTCACACTTAAATGTTTTTTTTAATTTTCTTTTTGATACATCTTCCATTCATGGATTATTTTAATTTACAATTATTTGAGGTTGTCCTAGGTTGCTTATGTTGTTTATTTTTATCTCAATTCCTTTTTGATCAGACAATACACTCTACAGTGTTTCAATCTTTTGGATTTATTGGTTTGTTCTATGACTAAGATAAAGGTCGAGTTTGGGTGTTATTTGTGCTTTTGAAAAAAGTGTTCTCAGCAAGTTCTGTGTTCTGTAAATGTCAGTTTGGTCAAAGTAATTGATAGTATACTCCAAATCATCTGTGGGTTTTCAGATTTTTTTGTTTAATTCTATCAAATGCTTAGGGAAAGGTATTAAAAATCTTTAATGATGATAATGTTTTGTCTATTTTTTTAAGTTGGTAAATATTGCTTAATTTATTATTAAGCTCTGTATTAGGCACGGTTTATGATTCTTAATGTTGTCATGATGTCTTGACACTTTTATAAATGTTCCTCTCTTTCTGATAGCACTTTTGTCTAGAAATCTTCTATATTCCATAAAAATGTAGCCATTTCATTGTTTTTATATTTACTCACTGCATGATATAAGTCTCTCTTCTTATTTTCAAATTATCTGTATTGTATCTTTAAAACTTGTCCTTGAAGACAGCGTGCATTTAGGTTTTACAACTTTATTCATTTTTTTCACTCTTTGTTTTTTAATGAGAGTGTTTAGTCATTATCATTTGAAATTACAATCCTTTTGGCTGTATTATGTCTAGAATTTTCTTTTTTCTTTCTCTCTGTTTTCTACTTTTTATTTGTGGTTTCTTTTTCTTTATTTATTTGAACTTTCAGACAATTAGAATCATCTTTTCTCTCAACATTTTAACATTTATCTCCTTGCATTATTTTATTATTATTTTATTTATTGCTCTAGGATTATAATCTACATTTATAGCTTTTTACAGTCTACTTAGAATTAATACTGTACAACTTCATTTAAAATGTAGAAAATGTACAATGGTGTACAATAGTTTATTACCTCTGCCATTCTGTATGCCATTGTTATCATGTGTTTTATGCCTCTGTTCCTCACAAGTGTTGTAAGACAATCTTATAATTTTTACTTTAGTCGTTAAGAAACATAGATGAAAAACATAGTCTTTTATTTTTACTCAAACATTTTTAATTTCCTGTCCTCTTTATTCTTTCCTTAAAATCCAGTTATATTTCTAACATATATTTATAACATATAACATATAACATAATATTTAATTGTGAAATATTAAAAGCTTTCTCAAAAGATCAAGAACAATAAAAGTGTCTTTTCTTTCACTGCAACTAACCCTAACCCTTTTGTTTGAAGTACTTCTTTTAATATTTTTTTATTATGTAAATTTTCCTTATATTTGGAAAGTCTTTTATTTAACCTACATATTAAAGTGATTTTCACTGAATGCAAAATTCCTTTATTGTTTTCTTTTGATTTGGATTTGTTTGCTTTTTTTCTTTCTAACAGTTTTTAGATATCATTCCACCATCTTCTGGTATTCAGTTTTTTTATAAAAATCAACCAGTTATACAAATTGCTTTAGTCTTTTATACATTGGGTAATTTTTCTCTGCCCCCTTTTAAGATACCGTCTTTATTTTTGGAGTTCAGAAACTTGCCTATAATGTGGTTGGTGTAATTTTCTCTCTTATTGATTGTGCCTTTCTAATCCCATTCACAATGTAATTTCCATCTTTCAATAATCTGAGGTAAATGCCTGGCCATTGTCTCTTAAAATAATTTCCTTGAATATTTTACTTTTCCTCCTCTTCTTGGTCATCAGTTGAGACTAGGCCAAGTGTTTTTGTATTGCCTTATAAGTCCTTGGTATTATGCTCGTTATTTTTTTCCCCATCTTATTTCTTTTTAAATTTCACATTGGATAACTATTTTATTGATCTAATTTCACTCTTAATTTTCTGTCATCTCCAATCTTATGTTAGGCTCACATAGTGTTTTGTTTGTTTTAATTTAATAATTTAATTTAATAATTTCCTATATTGTATTTTTCAGTTCTTATTTTCCTTTTATAACAAAGATATTTTCATTTATATATTTGAGAACAGATATAATAGTTTATGGTGTATTAATTCCAACATCTAAATTACCTCTGGTTTTGTCTTTATTTATTAATGTTGTTCTTCATTTTGAATCACATTTACTATTTTACTTATATGCCTGGAGACCTTGGATTCTAACAGATATTATGGGGGTATCTGGGTAACTCAGTCAGTTGGGTATCTGATTCTTGATTTCTACTGGGGTCATGATCCCGGGTCATGGGATAGAACCCTAGTGGGGAAACTGCTTCTCTCCTTTTCCCCCTCACTTGACCCCTCCCTCCCTTGTGCTCTCTCTAAAATAAACTAAATCTTAAAAAAAAAAAGAGAGAGATTATGAATAATACGGTTTATAGACTTTGGACTCTGTTATGTTTCTCAAAGATAATTTTCTTTTGTGCTGTTTTGATCAGGCAGCAAGTAGGCTTTACTCAGCTCAGTAATTTAAGCCTTACCTGACTTCTTGGATTGTGTCTTTACATGCATTCTACAGAGATCAGCCAGAGATCTGGTCAGAATCTATACAAAGATTTGGGTTCTCTCTATATGTTCCTTCTTTCCAAAATTTTCCTTTTTTGTGGACTTTCAAAATAGTCCTTTAGTTCTTTAAAGGCTGTACGACTTCTGCTTTGGATTTGACTAGCCCACTGGGTACAGCTGGAGCCTGCCCTTGAGGAAAACAAAAATAGTAATTAATTCAGTATATTTTCCTTCTGACAAGGGACAAAACCCTTCCAGTATCTTCCTGCTTTTGTTTATGCTCTAATGCTGTCAATTAGTTGTGTGATTATTTTTTTAATAAGTTACAGTTATTTAGAAGAAGGACTGGTCAATTAGGAGGTATTCAACCATTACAGCAAAAATGATTTTTAATTGTATGGCAGGAGTGAAGTGTTTGTTTGTTTGTATTTTTTTAATGTGCAAAAATAGTTGATTTTCTTGTATGTCTCCTATATTCTTAATTTGTTTTTCTATAAACACACTTAGAAAGCTACGTTATTGTTCCCAATATCCTATTTGGGGATTGAGAGTATTTATTGAATACCTTAGCAATAATTGGCCAAAATATCCTGAACTTGCAGTGTTTTAATCTCATTTTATTTGAACCCTGTAGGCACAACACAATACAGATATGACTGCATTTTTTTTTTCATTTCTCCATTAACTTATGTTGTAAAATTCAACTGCTTCAAGGTGAAGCTGTTGCTATAATATTTATGAAAGTCATATTATTGCAGAGTCCATTACAAGAAGGGATGCAGCTGGATCACAGGTTTTGAGATATAACTTTCACTGCCTGAGGCTGTTATTTGAACTCCAGGACTTACTAAAGTGATGAGAACACCAGTTTTAAGACATACATACTATTTTCTGTGAATATTTATTGTGAATCCAGGACCAAAACACGAGACAACTGCATTAATACATGTATCCATTGATATTCAACATTCTAGTATTATTTTATTTTTGTAAAAATGACAGAAGTCTTAATAGTGTTCATTTTGTGATTTGGTAAGAAACATTAAACATTTTGATGAGCAAGTGTTTTCCTAGTTGACTATCACCAACAATAGATGTCCTTTAAGAGAATATTATGAAAATCATTTTGTTCACATGTGTAGTATAAGATATGATATTTTGCAGACTACATAGAAAGAAGGTTGAAGGGGAAAAAGCAGGCAAAATGGAATTTTTAAAAAAATTCTTGTCAGTTACAATGTTGAACAAGACTTTTTTGTAACTACCTGATCATTGTAGGCTTTTAGGGTGATCTAATTGCTTTCTTGACTAAACTACCATGTTTTTACTTCCAGTCTTTTTTTTTTTTTATCTTGAATACAATAAGCTATACTATAGGCATTACATTAATTTGATTATATACTTTTTCAAAATGTAAACAATCTCTCTCTCTCTCTCTATATATATATATATATATTATATATACACACATGTATAATATATTTCATTGCATTAATCTTTGAAGTCACACTGTGAAATCATGAGGACAGAACTTCGAAGGACTGGTGAATATGAGCAGCTTCATGGATCTACATTCTAGTGGAAAAACCGTACCTGGTGAAAATCAAAAGAAAAAAAGTTTCTGGAAATTTTCCTGAGGGAAAAAAGCAAATTAATAGACATGCTTAATCAAAATATACTAAATAATGACAAGAAGAGGGAAAGTTTGTGACACTTGAGCCATAGTACATGACTCCCTGCCTTCCTCTATCCCTCAGGTTGGCATGATGGAAGCTTTATTCTGGGTCCTGTGGCCATGAAAATGAACCTCTCTTTCCACAGCTGCTAGTCAGCAATAACAGAAAGCCAACATATCTCATCCCTCAGCTTTTCATAAAGAGGCTAAATTCTAGGCAAGTGAACTGAGAAGTCTAGGGTTTCATTCCTCCAACCAGTCCTTGGATTAGGGTAGAATCTCAACCTCAGGCATGGCAGATTGAATACGGGGGCCCACATTATCTCTACACAACTCACTTGTGAGGATATTATTTCATTCTAGGGTGAATAGAGGCTACCATCATTACCAAACATCATGCTTGTAAAGCAGAAGTGTCACACTGAGAGAAGCAGGCCATTTTTTACTTTTTTTACTATTTACTTTGGTAAATAGCTTGGAGATGTTGTCTAGGGGCAGAGACAATCCATAAAAACAAAGACCTGCAGAGCTGTCCTCAAATTAATTAATTTTAATTAATTAGTTGGAATACAGTGTGGGAAAATTTAAATCTGAAGGATTTCATATAACAGTGGAGATTTAGGTAGTATACAATTATGAGGGAACTCCTAGCTCCATGAAAGCAACCACCTTCCTTAAGCCAGCTACTTTTCTAGAGAAATTCAGGGAAAGTAGTCATGGAGTTAGAACAAACATTCATATCTGGCCTCAAAATCTACACGAACAAAGTGGTCAGAATTTATTTGATTCAGTTTGTGGAACAACTTATACAACAGGGCATTTTGAAAAAAGTAGAGAAAATAACCTGCAATTAGGGGAACCTAATAGCTGGGTGATACAGATGACCTAACAGAGAGATCAGAGAAACAGAAAGTCCAAGAAAGTCCTGCTAAAATCATTGTCATCCAAGAATGAAAAGGGAACAATGATTATAATCAGAAATTGTAAATAAGAGGTCAATATAACAAACTCAATAAGTATATACTTACTTTTTTCTTATTTCAGTTTTAAAAAATAGTAAATTTTATAAATTAATGATTTTATGAATACATTGTTGGATTTGTAATATATATATACAGGTGTAGCATACAGAGCAATGATAAGACAAAAGGGAGGAAGAGAGAATAGAGCTACATATGAGTAATGCTTCTACATGTTGACTTCTCACAGGAATTAAGTTAGCAGAAATCTGAATTATACCGTTAAGACATATGGTAAGCCCTAGACAAACCACTGTAAAAATAATTTAGGAGAATATAATGAAAAAATCATTAAGGCATTATGATGTTACACTTGAAAATACCCATTTATACTAAGAAAAGTAGTGAAAAATATGGAAAAAATATAGAACATATAGGAAAGTTAATCAACAGACACAAAGCCAGTTGTATGAATGATGACACTAATATAGATGAATAAGAAAATTCAATGCAAAGGCAAAGGTTGCCAGACTAGGTAAAGAAGTTGACAACTTCTAACATTTTTTTTCAGAATAAAATTACTCAACAAACTAGGACAGAAAGGAAGTTCACTAATCGAGTGAAGGGCATTTATACAAAAACAATAGAATACATAATATTTAATTGTGAAATATTGAAAACTTTCTTATAAAATCAAGAACAATATAAGTATGTTTTCATTCACCACTACTATTTGCTATTATATAGTAAGTACTGGTCAGAATAGTTACGCAAAGGAAAAAAATAAAAAGCATCCAGACTGAAATAGAAGAAATAAAATTATCACTATTGGAAGGAAACAATGTTATATATAGGAAATCCTAGGGCATACACACAAACACACACAAACACAACCTCTCACTAGTACTTTAATGAATATATTTGTCAAGGTTTTAGGACAAAAGATGAATGTACAAAAATAAATTATATTGCTAATAAAATATTAAAAATGAAATTGAAAAAATAATCCCATTTACAATAACATAAAAGGAATCAAATACCTAGCAATAAATTTAACCAAGGTGGTGAAAGACTTAGACATTTATAAATATGAAACATCACTATGTAAGAACTTTAAAAAAAAACACATAATTAAAAGAAAGCCATTCTATATTCATTGATTGGAAAAGTTAATACTGTGAAGATGACAATACTACTCAAAGTGATCTACTGATTTAATGCAATTCCTATGAATATTCTAACAGCTGATTTTCAGAAATGTAAATGTACACACTCAAGTTTATGTGGAATTCCAAGGGGATTCCAGTTGAGAGAACAACATTAAAATAGATAAAGTTTGAAGGGTCACACTTTCCATTTCAGTGCTACCTCAAAGGTACGGTATTGCACAACAATGTAGTATTAAATAAGTGAACAAGTAAATCAAAAAGACAAAAAAAGATACAGTAGTCAGCACAGTTTAGTGCTGGAAAAGGTTAAACATATATATAAAAGGAATAGGACTGAGAGTTTATATATCAACTCTTACACTGATAGTCAATAAATTGATTTTGACAAGGTTTCCAAGAAAATTCCGTCAGGAAAAAAATACTCTGATTTTCAATAAATGAAGTTGGGACAATAGATATGCACATGCAACAGAATGAATTTGAACCTTTCTTTACACTTTATAAAAGAATTATTTCAAAATATACTATAGACCTAAATGTGGGAATGGAAATTATAAAAGTCTTAGATAAATACATAAAAGAAATAATTCATGGCCTTGGATCAGGCAGTCTTTTTATCTATCATGCCAAAAACACAAATGAAGGAGGGTGATACAAGGAAATTCAGCAACATCAAAATTAAAAACATTTGTTTTTCAAGGAATACCATCAAGATAGTGCAAAAATAACAAAATTTCAGAAAATATTTGCATATCATGTATTTGATAAGGAACTTGCCTCCTGAACTCTAGCAACTCAGTAATCAAAAGGTAGATAATCCAGTTTAAAAATGGGTACATATTCAGAATAGACATTTTTTCCAAATAAACACAAAAGACTGACAAGCACAAGGAAAAATGCTCAACATATTTGTAAATCAAAACCATAATGAGATATCACCTCATAACTATGTATGACTGTAATGGAATATAGATTTAAAAAGATAGAAAAGACAGATGTTAGCAAGGGGTGGAGAAATATGAATCCTCCTTGCTGTTGGTGGAAAAGCAAAATGGTAAAGACACTGGAAAACAGTCTGGTCATCTGTTAAAAGGCTAAACACAGAGTTACCGTACAGTCAGCAATTCCATTTCTGGATGTACATCCAAGAGACAATAAAACATGTGTTCACAAAAAAAAAAAAATCTTGCACATGAATACCTATAACAGTATTATTAGGAATAGCTAAAAGTGGAAATAATCCAAATAACCATGAAAAAATGGATGAGTACAATGTGGCATATCCATACAGTGTAGTATTAGTCAGCAATTCTAAGGAAAAAATGCTGATATATTACTACAATATGGTGAATTTTGAAAACATTATGCTAAGTGAAAGAAGCCAGTCACAGAACACCTCATGTTGTATTATTAATTTACATGAAACACACAGAATAGGCAAATCTATAGAAATACAATGTAGATTCGTAGTTGTCTAGACCAGGGATGGTTGAGGGAGAAATGGAGACTGACAGTTTGACTACTCAGGGATTTAGGGTGTTTTTGGTTTTGGTTTTGGCTTTTAGAGTAATGAAAACATTCTAAATGTGGTCATGGTCATAATTTCACAACTCTGTGAATATATTTTAAAAATCATTGAATTATACACTTAAAGTGGTTGAATTGTATACTCTTTCTTCTTTCAGTCTCAGCCTCTATAATTCATTCTAGAAGTAAAGTTTTTACTTCTAGAAGTAAAGTATTTAAGTGACTGGTATAGAGCAAACCACCTTAACACTCAGTTATTTAAAAAAAAAACACAAAAAACAAAACAAACAAACAAACAAAAAAACTAGAGTTTGTTATGTCTCATGATTCTGTGGGTTAGCTGGGTTCATCCAGTTCGTTCATCTGCTGGGTTTCTCCTGTCATTGCTCATGCTGATGCAGTTTGGGATTAGAAATATTAAGGTGTTCATTCACATGTCTGTCATCTTGGTACTGGTTAAGGGCTGACCCTTTCACTATGTAATCTTTTATTATTTAACACTCTAGCCCAGGCTACCTTACATGGTGGTGGGAGCATTTCAAGAAGTAAAGGTAAAAGTTGCAAGGGTTTTTCACTCTTGGATTCTAGAACTCACACAGTATACCTTTTCCACAATTCTATTCATCAAAGTTAATCACATAGCCAGCCTAGACTCAAGGAGAAGGGAAACTTTGACTCTGCCTTTCGATAAAAAAGCTGCAAGGGATTTATGACAATGTGTAATCAACCATATTAAATATGATTAAAATCCTTTTATTAATACCATTTATTTATTTATTTGTAAAAGATTTTATTTGAGAGAGAGAGATAGATAGAGAGAGATACAGAGACATTAAGGGAGAGGGAGAAGTAGGAAGGGAGCTGAGCAGGGAACCTGACAAAAGGTTCTATCCCAAGACCCTGGGATCATGACCCAAGTTGAAGCCAAATGCCTAACTGAGCCATCCAGGTGCCCCTATTAATACCATTTAATGCTTATCCATAATCTATACAATCATTATTTTAAAAAGCAAATCAATAACTAAATTCAAGATAAGAATGCATTTATTCTGACTAGCAGTATTAAAGAATACAGTTTAATATCGTAAGATGGGGAATCACATCACGAGTTGCTGCTCTCTTCTTCATTTTATTTTGTAAAATATGTATATTTCCTGCCTATAGCTGTAGAAAGAGGAACTTGTAATCTTTAGTTATACAACTTAAAAATCTAAATACCTAGTGTGGTAAAAAAGTTCCCTTTATAACCTGATCATTGGCTGACTCTTCAACTAAATATTACCATGCCTCTTGGAGTGTATTTCTTTCATTACAAGTTAAAAAAACAAAAACAAAAACAAAAACAAACAAACAAACAAACAACAAACAAAACAAAACAAACAAAAAAAAACCACCCAGAAATTGATGGATTATTTGTCTTTGTGATAATAATGCATAATTCTTAGAAAAAAGGAAGGTGATGAATATCCAGTTTATTGGAAAGAGAACTGGAACAGAGACAAGGATCTTGAAGGGAAACATGTGTGTATCAGTTCTTCAAGTTTCTGCCAATAATGGCTAAGCGAAGTCCCTGGGCTTTTTGAAAATTTTATATTTTCTGGAGATAGTCTGATGTAATTAGAATGGGTTGAAAATTATCCCCAAACCAAGAAAGTAAGGGCTATTGGGTCTGGCAAATATCAGACCCATCACAGTCAAACTTGGCAAAAATCAGAATTTTTTTATTTTTTTTTTTTTGAGGAGTGGGAGCAATGTAAAAAGTAAATCAAAATTCTTGGAACTTCTGGGTAACATAGCAGAGTAGAAAGATCCTAGGTTCAACTTGTCCCATGATAACACCCACAGCAGAGTAAATAACCTAAAAAATGACCCAAGGACTGGGAGAATGGACTCTCTAGAGTTAAACTAAGAGAAGAGTCTACATTGAAAGGAATAGAAAGTACAGAGATACAGTCAAGAACCAAGTTCACCCTCTGCATTATCCTCAAAGGAAAGGACACCACAAGCCTGGGGACGGAAGAGGAGGGGACCACACCCCAGACACCCCAGGCATGAGGGAATGGCATAGGGAAGATGAATACCCATAACAATTGGCTTTGAAAACCAGAAGTGCTTAACTTTATCACTACTTGGTGGGGCTTAACATCTGGAATTTTAAAACTCAATGGGCTGGTCTTTGGAAGAACTAGAAGGTGATAGGAAACTGATTCCACATCCTTAAAGCAGCATCATAAAATCAACCTTGCTCAGATAGACCACAAAAGTAGTATTTTGAAAAAAAAATTATTAGGGTATATAGTATATGAAATTTATTTGCTATGCATTGGAGGAGAAGGGATCTTTAGGAAATTTCTCTGGGAACAAAGGAGCTAGCAGCTGTTATTTCCCTACCTTGCTCCTCCCCCCACCGCCATAAACCAATGCAACCCAAACACCTTCCAACTAGTTTCCTCTGTCCCATTCTGTCCTATAGCTTGCTCTACATGCTCTATCCCATGTTCTTCTGTGGCCATCCCTCTTCAACCACCCTGAGCATGAGTTCTAAGTGGATCATGTCTCTTCCCACAGCAGACTGGCATGAAACTTGTTAACACAATGTTAATTGCGTTGTATTATTCTGTGGACAAGCTTCCTCCTACACACCCTCTGCAAGACTCCACATAGAACAGTAGTACAGGCCTGACAGTGTTAAAAGCCCTGACAGGACCTAGCACCACTGCAAAGTGACATCTGCCCTGGGAAGAGGGAAAGATAAGCATACACAACAGTTTGAATATTGCCCCAACAGTGGGCTCGGAGCAGACATCTGATCTGATGGCTGGCCCTGCCCACCAATGAAAGCTCAGGTGGCAACATAAGGGGAATGCCCTGTAATTTGGTTCAATAGCAGCTCTGGTAAATATCTAGTCTGACCTAAATCAAACAGAAGCTGGCCTGAAACTGGCCCATTAACAACAAAGAGACCAAACCCTGCTCATCACAATCAAAGACAGCCACTGCAGAGGACTGGACGGAAGGCAAATATGGCTCAGCTGTAACAGTATGGTACATGCAAACACATAGGAGACACCTCTGAAACTCAAGGTTCTGAGCAAGGGACATTGCATTGTAGGGCACTACAAGACATCTTATTCATAAGGCCACTACATTCAAGAACAGGAGATGGAACTGACCTTCCTAACACATAGGAATGCAGAGAGTTAGACAAAATGAGGAGACAAAGGAATATGTCCCAAATAAAAAAATAGGACAAAAGCGCAACAAGATAGCTAAATGAAATAGAGTTAAGTAGTATGCATGAAAGAAAATCTAAAATAATGGTAGTAAAAATAATCCTTAGATTTGAGAAAAAAGTGGATAACCTCAGTAAGACCCTCAAAAAAAGGAGATAAAAAACATAGAAAAGAACCAGTCAGATATGAAGAACTCAATAACTGAAATTAAAAATATAGTAGATGGAATAAATAGACTAAACAAAGAAGAATGGGTCAGTGACCCAGATGACAGAGTAATGGAAAGCAATCAGAATGAATAAAAGAGGGGTGCCTGGGTAGCTCAATGGGTTAAAGCTTCTGCTTTTGGCTCATGTCATGATCCCAGGGTCCTGGGATCAAGCCCCACATGGGCTCTCTGTTCTGCAGAGTCTGCTTCCTCCTCTCTCTTCCTGCCTGCCTCTCTTGCCTACTTGTAATTGCTGCCTGTCAAATAAATAAAATAAAATAAATGAATAAAAGAAGGGAAAAAGAGTAACTAAAAAAGAAACTATATTAAGGGAACTAAGCAAAATCATCAAAAATAATAATATTTGCATTATAGAGATCCCAGAAAGAAAAGTGAGAAAGTGGGGACAGAAAATTTTTCTGAAGAAATAATGGCTGAAAACTCCCCAAATCTGGGGAAAGAAACAGAAATCCAGATTTAGGAGACACAGAGAGAGCCCCAAACAAAGTGGGCCCAGAAGTCCACACCTGGCACATAGTAATTAAAATGGGAAAATGTAGTGATAAAGAAAGGATTTTAATAGCAGCAAGAAAAAAATAAAACATGTGCTGAAAGAAAAGAAAAAAAAAGAAGAGAAAAGAAAAGAAAGCAAAACAGTCTTCAGTGAAGACTACTCTATCCATCAAGGCTAGCATTTAGGATAGAAGGAGGTGTTAAGAGTTTTCCAAATAAACAAAAGTTAAAGAAATAATTACCACTAAACTAGCCTTATAAGAAATGTTAAAGGGGATTTTGTGTGGAAAAGAAAGACCATAAGCAGGAGTAAGAAAAGTAGGAAGCACAAAAGCAGAAAAATATGTATATCTATAAAAATCAGTCAAGGGCATCACCAAATAAAATATCACCAAAAAAAAAGCCAGCAGTCCATGAAAGAAGAGAGCAAGAGAAAAAATGAATAGAGAAGAGCTACAAAAACAACTATGAAACAACTAACAAATAGCAATACATGTATACCTATCAATAATTAGTTCTGTTTTTTGAAATAATTAATAAGTTTGATAAACCCCTAGCCAGACTTGTAAAAAACAAATTAGAAAAGAATGAAATTAATAAAATCATGCTAGAAATTAATTAATTAATTAATTAATTAAATCATGCTAGCCAACACCAAGGAAATACAGATAATTGTAAGACCATATTATGAGCAACTATATGCCAACAAATTGGACAATCTGGAAGAAATTGATGTATTCCTGAAAAGCTATAAACTACCAAGACTGAAACAGGAAGAAATAGAAAATCTGAACAGACCCATAACCAGTGAGGAGATTGAAACAGTAATCAAAACCTGCCAAAAAAAACAAGAGCCCAGGACCAGATGCCTTCTCAGGGGAATTCTACCAAACATTTAAAGAATAAAGTTTCAGGGGCGCCTGGGTGGCTCAGTGGGTTAATCCTCTGCCTTCAGCTCAGGTCATGATCCCCGGGTCCTGGGATAGAGCCCCGCATCGGGCTCTCTGCTCAGCGAGAAGCCTGCTTCCTTCTCTCTCTCTGCCTGCCTCTCTGCCTACTTGTGATCTCTCTGTCAAATAAATAAATAAAATCTTAAAAAAAAAAAGAATAAAGTTTCAAAAAATGGAAACAGAATGAAACATCCAAACTCGTCCTATGAGGCCATCATCACTTTGATCCTGAAACCAAAGACCTCATCAAAAAGGAGAATTAGAAACCAATATCACTGATAAACAGGGATGCCAAGATACTCACCAAGATTCTAGCCAATAGGATCCAATAGTACATTAAAAGAATTATTTGCCAAGATCAGGTGGTATTTATTCTTGGATTATAAGGGTGGTTCAACATTCTCAAATCAATCAATATGATACATAACATTAACAAAAGAAAGGGCAAGAATCATATGATATCAATTGATTCAGAACAAGTATTTGGCAAAATGCAACATTCTTTCTTAATTAAAATTCTCCATAGTGTAAAGATAGAGGGAATATAACTCAATATCATAAAAGCCATCTATAAAAAGTCCAAAGCACATATAATTCTCAAGGGGGAAAAACTGAGAGCATTTCCCTTAAAGTCAAGGACACAACAGAAATGCCCACTCCCACCACTGCAGTTCAACATACTACTAGAAGACCTAGCCTCAACAATCAGATGACAGAAAGAAATAGAAGGAATTCAAATGGGCAAAGAAGTTAAACTCTCACTCTTTACAGATGACATGATACTTTGTGGGAAAAACCCAGAAGATTTCACTCCAAAATTGCTAGAACTCATGCAGTGATTCAGCAACACGGCAGAATAAAAATAATCAATGCACAGAAATCAGTGTCACTTTTATACACCACCAATGAGACAGAAGAAAGAGAAATTAAGGAATTGATTCCATTTATAATTACACCAAAATCCATAAGATACCTAGGAATAAACCTAACCAAAGTAAAGGATCTGAGCTATAGAAACTACAGAACACTCATGACAGAAACTGAAAAAGACACAAAGAGTTGGAAAACATTCCATGCTCATGGATTGGAAGAATAAACATTGTTAAAATATCTATGCTGTTGAGAGCAATCTACACATTCAGTGTAATCCCTATTAAGATACCATCAACATTTTTCACAGAGCTGGAAAAAATAATTCTAAAGTTTGTATGGAACCAGAAAAGACCCCAAATCACTAGGGAAATGTTGAAATAGAAAGCCAAAGTTGGGGGACATCACAATGCCTGATTTCAAGCTATATTACAAAGCTGCAATCATCCAGACAGCTTGGTACTGCCACAAAAACAGACACATAGATCAATGCAACAGAATAGAGACCCCAGAAATGGATCTTCAACTCTATGGTCAACTAATCTTTGACAAAGAAGGAAATGATATACAATGGAAAAAAAGACAGTCTCTTCAATAAATAGTGCTGGGAAAATTGGACAGCCACATGTAGAAGAATGAAACTGGACCATTGTCTTCCACCATACACAAAGAAAAATTCAAAAGAATGAAAGACTTCAATGTGAGAAAGGAATCCATCAAAATCCTAGCAGAGAACACAGACAGTAGCTTCTTCGACCTTGGCCACAGCAACTTCTTGCAAGATACGTCTCCAAAGGCAAGGGGAACAAAAGCAAAAATGAACTATTGGGACTTGATCAAGATAAAAAGCTTCTGCACAGCAAAGGAAACAGTCAACAAAACTAAAAGGCAACATACAGAATGGGAGAACATATTTGCAAATATTATAACAGAAAACAAATAAAAAATGGGCAGAAGACACGAACAGGCATTTCTCCAAAGAAGACATACAAATTATTAACAGAAACATGAAGAAATGTTCAGCATCACTCGGAATCAGGGAAATACAAATCAAAATAATAAGTAGATACCACCTGACACCAGTGAGATTGGCTAAAATTTAACAATACAGGAAAAAAAAATGTTGGTGAGGACATGGAGAAAGAGGAGCCCACTCTCACTGTTGGTGGGAATGGAAGTTGCTGCAGCCACTCTGGAAAACAGTACGGAGTTCCTCAGGAAACTGAAAATACAGCTAACTTTTAACCTAGTAATTGAACTACTGGGTATTTACCCCAAAGATACAATTGTAGTGGTCTGAAGCGACACCTATACCCCAATTTTCATAACAACAATGTTCACATTTGCCAATCTGTAAATAGAGCCAAGATGTCTGCTGACAGAAGAATGGATAAAGAAGTAGTTATACATACATATATAAATGGCGGAATATTACTCAGCCGTCAGAAAGGATGAATATTTACCAGTTAACTGGAGGGTATTATGCTGAGTGTAATAACTCAATCAGAGGAAAACAATTATCAATTGTCTCATTCATATGTGAAATATAAGAAACAGCGTAGAGGATCATAGGGTAAACGGGGGGGGGGGGCGACTGAAGAGGAAATCATCAGAGAGGGAGAAAAACCATAAGAGACTCCTAACTATAGGAAACAAACTGAGGGTTACTGGAGGAGAATCAGGTGGAGGGAATGAGGAAATTGGGTGATGGGAATTAAGTAGGGCATGTGATGTGATGAGCACTGGGTGTTATATGCAATTGATAAATTATTGAACACTGTATTTGAAGCTATATTTGCATATCAATTGATAAATTATTGAACACTATATTTGAAACAATATATTGGTTAATTAAAATAAATTAAAATAAATAATTACTCTTATTAAAATAAATAATTACTTCAAATGTAAATGGAGTAAAGCCTCCAATCAAAAGATGTGGGGTGATAAAATGGATAAAAAAGAAGACCCATCTATATAATGCCTACAGGAGACTCATTTCATTCATAAAGATACATGCAGACTGAAAAGAAAGGATGGAAAGACATTTATCTTGCGAATGGAAGTGGAAACATAGCTGAGATAACGATACTGTCACCAGATAAAATAGGTTATAAAACAAAAACTGTAACAAGCGACAAAGAAGGACACTACCTAATCATAAAGGGAACAATCCAACAAGAAGATATAACAACTCTAAATATTTATGAACCCAACATGGGAGCACATAAATACATAAGATAGCTATTAACAAATACAAATCAATAGTAACAAAACAATAGTTGGGAACTTCAACGCCTCACTTACATCAATGGATGGATCATCCAAATAGAAAATCAACAAGGAAACAGTGGCTTTGAATGACATTCTGGACCAGATGGATGTAACAGATATATCCAGAACACTCCAACCTACAACAGCAGAAAAGATTCTTCTCAAGAGCAGATGAAACATTCTCCATAATAGATCACAAAGTAGTCCATAAAGAAGTCTGAACAAATTCTAAAAGTTTATGTCATACCATGCATCTTTTTAAACAATAACCCTATGAAATTAGAAATCAAATACAAGAAAAAAAATCTACAAAGTACACAAGTACATGGAAAAGAAACAGCATGCTACTAAACAATGAATGGGTCAACCAAGAAATCAAAAAGAAAATCAAAAAAGTACATACAGATGAAAGAAAATGAAGACAACAGTCCAAAGTCTCTGAGATGTGGCAAAGCTGTTCTAAGAGAGAATTTTATAGCAATACAGGCCTACCTCAAGAAGTAAGAAAAATCTCAAGCAATCTAAGCTTACAACTAAAGGAACTAGAAAAGGCAGAACAAATAAAACCAAAAACTAGTAGAAGGAGAAAAATAAGGAATCTTATAGAAGATATAAATGAAATAGAAACTGAAATAAACAGTAGAACAGATCAATGAAACCAGGATCTGGTCTTTTGTAAATATCAAACAAAATTGATAAACCTTTAACCAGACTCATCAAAAGAAAAAGAAAAAAGGAGAGAGAGAGAGAAATCAAACAAAATCAAAAATGAAAAAGGAGAAATACTGACCAACACAACAGAGATACAAAAGACAACAGGAGAATATTATGAAAAATTATATGACAAAAAATTGAAGAAACTAGAAGAAATGAATAAATTCCTAGAAACATATAACCTTCTAAATTGAATCAAAGAAAATTTGAAGAGACCAATTACCAGCAATGAAATTGAATCAGTATTCAGAAAACTTCCAACAAACAAAAGTCTAGCACCAGATGGCTTCACAAGTGATTTCTACCAAACATTTAAAGAAGAATAAATACCTATCTTTCTCAAATGATTCCAAAAAATAGAAAGAAGAAGGAAATCTTCCACATTCATTCTGTGAGGCCATATTACTCTGATACCAAAACCAGATAAAGACAGCAAAAAAAAAAAAAAAAATTACAGGCCAGTATCTCTGATGAACATAGATGTAAAAATCCTTAACAAAGTGCTAGCAAACTGAATCCAACAATACATTAAAAAAAAAAAAATCATTCACCACTATCAACTGGGATTTATTTCTGGGTTGCAAGGGTGGTTCAATATTAACAAATCAATCAACATGATGCATCGTATTAATAAAAGAAAAAAATAAGAACCATGATCATTTCAAAAGATGCAGAAAAACATTTGACAAAATACAACACCCATTTACAATAAAACCCTCAACAAAACAGGTTTAGAGGGAATATACCTCAATATAATAAAGACCATTCATGAAAAATCTATAGCTGATAGCATACTCAATGATGAAAAACTGAGAGTTTTTCTCATAAGACCAGGAATAAGACAAGGATGTCCACTCTTATAACTTTTACTTAACATAATACTGGATGTCCTAACAACATAATCAGGCAAGAAAATATGATCAAAATCATCTAAATCAGTAAGGAAGAAGTAAAACTTTCACTACTTGTGGATAACATGATTCTATATATAGAAAATCCGGAAGACCCCACCAAAAAACTACTAGAACTGATTAACGTATTTAGTAAGGTCATAGAATATAAAATAATTATACAGAAATCTGTTGTATTTGTATACATTAATGAAGCAGCAGAAAAAAGAAATTAAAGAAAACAATCCCATTTATAATTGCACCAAATATAATAAAATACCTAGGAATAAACTTAACCAAGGAAATGAAAGACCTAAACTCTGAAAACTATAAAATATTGATGAAATATTTTGAAAATACAAATAAATGGAGAGATATTCTGTACTCATGGATTGGGAGAAGAAATATCAATGAACTATCCATACTACCAAAAGCAATCCATAGGAAAAACAAAACAAAACAAACAAACAAACAAACAGCAAAGTAATCCATAGATTTAATGCAATACCTATTAAAATAACAACAGCATTTTTCACAAAACTAGAACAAATAATCTTAAAAATAATATGGAACCATAAAGACCTCAAATAGCCAAAGCAATCATGAAAAGGAAACAAAGTTGGAGGCCTCATATTTCCTGATTTCAAAATATGTTATGAAGCTGTAGTAATTAAGATGTATGGTTCTGACACAAAAATAAATCAATAGATCAATGTATCAGAATAGAGAGCCCAGAAATAAACCTATGATTAATTAATGTCAATTAATCTCTGCCAAAGGGGACAAGATATGCAATGGGGAAAAAGTCTCTTCAACAAATGATGTTAAGAAAACTGAACAGCAACATGCAAAAGAATGAAACTGGACTGCTTTCTTACACCATACACAAAAATAAACTCAAAATGGATTAACAACTTAAATGTGAAACCTGAAACCATAAAAATCCTAGAAGATAGCAGAGGCAATAACTTCTCTGACATCAACAGTAGCAACATTTTTCTAGACATGTCTCCTGAGATGAGGGAAACAAAAGAAAAAATAAACTACTGGGAATATATAAAAATAAAAAGCTTCCGCAAAAGGAAGCAGTCAACAAAACTAAAAGCAACCCATTGAATAGAAGAAGAAATTTGCAAATGACATATCTATTTTAAGGGTTAGTATCCAAAATATATAAAAAGCTAATACAACTCAACACCAAAGAAACCAAATAATCTAATTTAAAAAATGGGCAGAAGACATGAACAGACTTTTCTCCAAAGAATACATACAGATGCCTAACAGACACCTGAAAGGATGCTCAGTATCACAAATCATCGGGGAAATGCAAATCAAAACCACAATGAAATATCACTTAATTCCTTTTAGAATGACTAAAGTCGAAAGTACAAGAAACAACCATTGTTGGTGAGGATAGGGAGAAAAAGCAACCCTCATGCAGTGTTGCTGGTAACGCAAATTGGTACTGTCACTGTGGAAAAGAAAAAAGAGGTTACTCAAAAAAAAAAAAAAAAAAAGAAAAGAAAAAAGAAAAAAAAGAAAAGTAGAATTACCATATGGTCCAGCAACACCACCTCTGTATATTTACCCAAAGAATAAAAAAATGCTAATTTGCACATTATTTTTTAAAATATTTTATTCATTTATTTGAAAGAGACAGAGAGAGAGCATGAGCAGAGAAAGGGAGAAGCAGACTTTCTGGTGAGCAGGGAGCCCAATGCAGGGCTAAATCTGAGGACCCCAAGATCATGACCCAAGCTGAGGCAGATACTTAACCAAGTGAGACACCAGGTGTCCCTCCAAAACACTAATTTGAAAAGATATATGTAACTGTGTGTTTATTGCAGCATTATTTATAATACCAATATATGGAAGCAACCCAACTGTTCACTGATAGATGAATGGATAAAGGCGATGTGGTATATATACTACTCAGCCATAGAGAACGTACAAAATCTTGCCATTTATGACAACATGGTTGGATCCTAAGGGTATAATGCTAAGTGAAATAAGTCAGTAAGAGAAAGATAAATACCACATGATTTAACTCATGCATTGAAATTACGAAATAAAACAAATGAACAGAGGAAAAAGGAGGGAACCCAAAAAAATGGGCTCATGAATATAGAGAACCAACTGGTGGTTCTCTATAGGGTGGGGGGGCATGTATGAGAGGAGGTGGGGGGCATGTATGAGATAGGTGAAGAAGATTAAGAGTGTACTTATAATGCTGAGCACTGAGTAATGTATGGAATTGTTAAATCACTATATTGTACACCTTAACCTAATATAACAATGTATATTAATTATACAGGAATTAGGGGTGTCTGGGTGGTTTAGGTGGTTAAGCATCTTCCTTCAGCTTGGATCATGAACTCAGGGTCCTGGGATCAAGCACATGTTGGGTTCCCAGCTCAGTGGGGGTCTCCTTCTCCCTCTCCTTCTGCCTCTGCCTCTCCAGCTTGTATGCTCTCTCACTCTCTCTCTCTCTCTTTCTCTCTCTCTCTTTAATGAATAAGTAAATATTTTAAAAAATTATACTGGAACTAAAAAAAAATTAAAAGTAAAAATAAGTGAAAGAAAGAAAGAAATAAAAGGAAGAAAGAAGAAAAAGTTCTGCATTCCCCTAAATTTTGTACGTTTTTTCAAAACGTTTCTCTGACACAATTACCTCTGTTGTTTCTTCTGACCAGAGCCAATTTCCACTATAATCTTTCACACCTTCTTGAATTGGTTAAATCCTGCTTACCAAAAACTTCCATACAACTCAGAAAATGAATTAGGTCATATGCTGATTATTCCTCCAACTTCTGCAGTAGTACTTCCAATGTAGGTATTTGTCCAATAATATTTTAACATCCCAGTGACCTACCAAAAGCAGGAATAAGATGGAAAAAGACGAATCTTGAAAGAAATAACTGAACTGGATGTAATTAAAAAGGTCAAAGAAGCTGGCTATGGGGAGGCCATTTAGTGGAGATATGGGGGAAGAGTTAACAATCAACTAACTGATGGTAGATGGGTCTGAGAGGGGGATGTTTTGGACACAAGGACCAAGATGTGTAAGGCTTTCTGTCTGAAGAGAACATATACCCCTAACAGAAAATGAATATAAAAGTTGGATAAAGTACATAAAACAATTGATGAAAGTTACCAGAAAAAGACTAAGTTTAGAGGCAAAAAATGAAAAGTATTATAGACAAGGGATAAGAAAGGGATCCTCAGATTTGCTTCTGTAGTATCCTTCAGCTTATTTACTAGTTCACAGTGCAGGCAATAATAGTTAAGGTAAATCTGAGGCTGGTAACATAGGAGTCTTGCTGAGATGTGGGAGAGAGGTTGGAATTTTGGCTGAATTTTGAAATTTCAATTGAGAATTGAAGTTCATTAAATAAACCCAAAATTCTGTGTGCAGTATTCATTTAACGTGTGTTGGAAATCCTAAACTCTCAGTGCTCAGGTACAGATGCCCAGACCCAAACAAAATGTAAACAAAATGGGTGGATAAAAAGCTGACAAAAGTTTTAAAAATCTCTATTTTAGGGAGAAACAATGTTTGACTTTAGAACTCAAAACTCTGAGTAACACTGGTAAAAATTCCAGACTCACATTGACTTCCAAGAAGCTTAGCCTCTGGGGATTGTTGATTAGTTGACACCTCTGATTGTAGAACAATCTATAATAACCTGGATCAATAATATTATTTATGAGAATAATTACAAAATATGCATGCATGTACTTAATTAATGATATGATAAAATGATATTTAAACATTTATTTATTTTTATTTATTTTAGAAAGCACACACTTGAGTGGTGTGGGGTGGGAGTAAACAAAGGGAGAGGGAGAGAATCTCAGGCAGATTCCCCACTGAATGGGAGTCCAACATGGATCTCAATCTCAAGACTCTGAGATCATGACGTGAGCTGAAACCATGAGTAGGATACTCAACGAACAGAGCCATCCAGGTGCTCCCCAAATGGTGATTTTTAATAGAACTACAGGAAAAGTGAAAGTTATAGGGTTTATTTTATTAATTATCATATCATAGCTGTAATTAAAATTGCTTTTCAGAGAAAATAATGGAAAACAACAAACATAACAAAGTTAGCATGATTCAGAGAAAATTTAATCTGAATTTTTTGTTTAAAAATTAAATATACATACTTTGAAACACAATTCAAATATTGTATACAGTATACTCTGTATTATAATATACATACTTTGAAATACAATTCAGATATTGTGTATTACAGTATACTCTATTATAAACTCAATTTTTATATTAGAAACATAGTGAAATGAAGTTTTAAGTATAATTATGTTGACATAAGCAGTAGAAAAATCATACCAAATACCTAATGCTGACATAAACATTATGTTCATAAATGCTTAGATGAGTAAAATCAGAGTGACCATTTGAAATAATAAATGACACAGAAAGTCTAGGAAAACTGGCTGAGAATATGAAATAACATTTATTGTTAAATTTTATTTTCAACTATTGATTATCTCTAGGCATGTGGAACTGGAAGTTCATCCAAAAAAATACTCCACCAGCAATGCCAACAATCATTTATCCAATGAAGGTCTCTCCTGACAAATATTTTCCAAGGACTACTTACATTTGCAAAATGGACTATAATTATTCTTAGTCTTGTGATACAGGTTGAAGTTACTTTTAATGAAATTGCCAGGATATAAAAAGCCACATTTAATAATGCAGAAGTGTGAAAGTAATTAAAGTATAGTAATATAAACAAGTAAAATTATTCATGTCATTATATGTAAGTCACATTTTACCTAACTGTGAACTATATAGGACATGGGAAACAATAGGAACTCAGTAGGAAAGATTCAAAATGTTAGGTCATGGGCTTGTGTTCTAAAGCAAATTAAATAAAATAAAGATGAATAACTATGGAACAAATAAGGTGAAAAAGTCCGTGTTTAAAAACATGTATAGTTCACTGCAGTGACACTTTTTTTTGTATATTACAGAAGTGTCAGATATTTTTTAAAAAGTCCTTCAATGTAGAGAATTTGAGAAGTCCTGACATACAACCCAAATGATGGCAACAGTAGAAAATAATAGAACTGGGGGATAGAACGAAGAATGGTTGAAATACTTCTACTAAAAATAGGTTTATAACTGCATTTACAATACTCGTCATTGTGGCAAGAAATTTATACGGATTGATACTTCTATTATGGTTGAAAGAGTCAGCCTTTTGTGTGAATGGAGGTCTAAGTCTTAGGATTCCCCACAAAAAGTGGAGATCTGTGCTCAGAATAAAGACAGTCAGAAGGAAAGTAGCAAACACAGAGGTGTTTATTAGAGGGAAAGTACACTTTCAAGGTGGGAGAGCAGGCAGGTTCTGAGAGGTGGAAACCGGACCCTAGGGGGATTTGGGATTGGATATTAATCTCTGGGCTGTGAGGAGCTGTAATGTCCAGTGGGGTGATCTCTAACAGAAGGCACTTCCAATTGTATGGGAAACTCCTCCCACAGAATGGGAAGGGGAGTTTTTGACTCTACAAGGTTTGTACAGGAGCCATCAGGGCAGCCTTTCTCCATGGGGGTGGGGAGCTGTATCCACAATGCCAATGAATTATAATGAGTCTGGGGGTGACCCTGGAGCAGAGGTGGAGAAGAAGAATGCATCTTCTGCACCTGTGGCTCTTTGGTCTGTCAGCCCCCTAGGTCTTGGAAACAAGGTCAGGAAGGTGTACTCTCAGGTTTTAAAGTATAGTTTATATAACTCCACCTTATCTCCATCTCATGTCCCTAACATTTCTCTTGAAGGACTTGGGACTCTGCCTCAAGGTGTTCCTTCCACTGCTCCTGTCTAGCTTCTACTTAACACTTTCATTGTTAAAACAGTGTTAGCAAGTATTACTATTATTATTATAATGTATAGATGCAGAAACTGAGGTTCTAAAATATTAAATAGTTCAACTTGGATCTTAAAAGTAATATATATAGATCCCTAAACTGAATCCATATCTAACCCAAAATCTGATAGGTAATCACTTTTCCATCGTGTCTTTCCCAAGAGCAACAAGATGCATTCCAATGACATCTCAGATGATATTTCAAAGTACAATATTACCTACTACAAATTTTACATAATTTATCTGGAATAGAATATTCTGGGGCACCTGGGTGGCTCAATTGGTTAAGTGACTGTCTTCAGTTCAGGTCATAATCGCAGAGTCCTGGAATAGAGTTCACATCTGGCTCCCAGCACCGCAGGGAGTCTGCTTCTCCCTCTGAGCTCTCCCTCTCATGCTCTCTCTCACTTTCTCTCTCTCTCTCTCTCTCAGATAAATAAATAAAATTGTTTAAAAAAAAAAGAATAAATTCAACTGTGACATAAGGAGAAAAATAAGAGCCAAACCCATATTTCTTTAGTTCTTACTGTGTGTCAGACAATGAGCCAGATGTTTTTACAAATATTATTTAATTTAAGTGGTAGCTAACTGTAAGCTCAATTTAAATGTTGAGGGGAGATTACTGGCACAAATTAAATCTGCCCTTAAGGCATTGTGTGTTCAATAAAGAGTTAACAGTTTACTGCTTCAGATTTGGATGCAGGATTCCTTCTATGAAATCAATTAAAATATGAAAGCATGGAGTTGGGAATGGATTTATTGAAATCAGAGTATATTCATTATAGGCATAAAAAAATTCCAGCATTTAACAGGCACCTTGATCTTGGACTTCCCAGCCTTCAGAACTGGGAAAAATGAGTTTCTATTGTTTAAGCTACCCAGTCTTTGGGACTCAATTATTGCAGCCAGAACTAAGAGAATTACAGATGACATTTTTCAAGCTCATCCAAAATATGCCAAAGGTCTTATGGTCAGTAGTTGGCATTTGTTTTATTCTTTTAGCTTAAAATCAGTTCTTTAGTAATTTGAAAAATGCATCTTTTGCTTTTAGTAATTATAAAACACTTCCTCTATAATTCGATCCTAAGGGATCAGTCTCCAAGAGAAGAATTAAATCAAACTCTGTAGTTTTAATACAAAGTAAAATTCCTTTATGTTTCCAACATGTGTTTCTAAACATTCCTTAGGTATAAGAAGAGTCCATGGTTTTATCTTTATAACATTGGACAGGGAGGTAAAAGTTTAAAAATCTATGGTAAACACTGCCAAATATTCTTTTCAAACTATGAAAGGCTATAGTTCATTATACTTTTTTCTCAAATGTTATCAAAATCTGAAGATAATAGCTATTTTACAGGGCTTAATTACTCTAGGAGAAAAAAGAAGCACAATTTATTCTATCAAATATATCATAGATATATTGTAAATCATTTAATTTTGCTTATGTCATATTTAAACATTAATGGTAGCACTCCTTAAAATTTAGTTTTTTTAAGGTTTTAATATAGCAGATAGTTTTATTTTGACAAAATGGAGATGTATAGTGTTTTGATTGTGTCACAGATTTCCAAGTTGAAGAACATATCCTTATATATTTAGAGGCCTGGAAATTTTGACAAGTATAAAATTCTAAATATGATTTTACACAATGCAGTATATAAAATTATGTAATTCATTTAATAAGTAAAATTTCACAAAAAAAAATCAGTATCCAAGTATTCAGTATCCATGATACTCTTGAAGTAATAATTCTTAAGACTATAGGTAATGTAAATATCAAGAAGCAGGCCATATAATATGTTCAAAATATGTCATTTAAACTGGTTTTATGGTATGTTAATAAAAATTCATGCAAGATTTTATTTTCTGCATTATACAGTATTATATATGTATATCTCAGGTACATTTACAGATATACAAACTGAAAACAAGCAAAATTTTCTTTTTCTTATTTTGACATAGAACTAGGAAGATTAAAAAGAGAGAACAATATGTTTGTGTGTTTTTTTTAATCAAGTGTGGGAATAGCTTACACAGATCTGAATTAATTACAACCCCAGAGGTAATATCAAGCTAGGTAACAATAGCAAGCCAATTCAGGTGGTTCATAGTCTTTGACAACTGTAATAAAGCATACCAAAAATAAGCTCTATAGAGAATTAGTTATGCCTAGGAAAATAGTTTTCGTTGTATCTTCAATAAAAGGATTGCCCCACAGAGACTCTACTCATTGTGATTAAAATGTAATGTTTTATGTTAAGTATGTGTAGGGACAGTTTAAGGGAGGATTTTAATTAAATGTTTGGAAAGTGAGAGAAAGTATGTATGCTTGTAAAGCAAAATGGAAACTATAAGAAATGAGGGATAAAATTCTTTATAATATTTTTAATTAACTTATTATAAATAAAGCAATTATTTGGAAGTCTATTTCTTACAGATACAGTCAGACTAATCTTTAGA
This sequence comes from Lontra canadensis, assembly GCF_010015895.1. Lineage (NCBI taxonomy): Eukaryota > Metazoa > Chordata > Mammalia > Carnivora > Mustelidae > Lontra > Lontra canadensis. The sequence goes on along the minus strand of NW_022631056.1, from coordinate 1,905,094 downwards.
TGCTGACAGACAAGTTTTCAAAAGTATAATAGTCTCAAAGTCCATGATCAGGCTTAAGTAATATAAAAGTCAGCAAAAGTGATGTGGAACATTTTTTCACATATCTATTGCCCATTTGTATGTTTTCTTTGAAGAAGTCTGTTCTTGTCCTCTGCCCATTTCTTAATTAAATTGTTTGTTTTCTGGGTGTTGATCCCTTTATCTGGTATGATATTTGCAAATATGTTCTCCCATTCTGTATGTTGCCTTTTAGTTTTGTTGACTGTTTCCTTTGCTGTGCAGAAGCTTTTTATCTTGATCAAGTCCCAATAGTTCATTTTTGCTTTTGTTCCCCTTGCCTTTGGAGACATATCTTGCAAGAAGTTGCTGTGGCCAAGGTCGAAGAAGCTACTGTCTGTGTTCTCTGCTAGGATTTTGATGGATTCCTTTCTCACATTGAAGTCTTTCATTCTTTTGAATTTTTCTTTGTGTATGGTGGAAGACAATGGTCCAGTTTCATTCTTCTACATGTGGCTGTCCAATTTTCCCAGCACTATTTATTGAAGAGACTGTCTTTTTTTCCATTGTATATCATTTCCTTCTTTGTCAAAGATTAGTTGACCATAGAGTTGAAGATCCATTTCTGGGGTCTCTATTCTGTTGCATTGATCTATGTGTCTGTTTTTGTGGCAGTACCAAGCTGTCTGGATGATTGCAGCTTTGTAATATAGCTTGAAATCAGGCATTGTGATGTCCCCCAACTTTGGCTTTCTATTTCAACATTTCCCTAGTGATTTGGGGTCTTTTCTGGTTCCATACAAACTTTAGAATTATTTTTTCCAGCTCTGTGAAAAATGTTGATGGTATCTTAATAGGGATTACACTGAAGGTGTAGATGCTCTCAACAGCATAGATATTTTAACAATGTTTATTCTTCCAATCCATGAGCATGGAATGTTTTCCAACTCTTTGTGTCTTTTTCAGTTTCTGTCATGAGTGTTCTGTAGTTTCTATAGCTCAGATCCTTTACTTTGGTTAGGTTTATTCCTAGGTATCTTATGGATTTTGGTGTAATTATAAATGGAATCAATTCCTTAATTTCTCTTTCTTCTGTCTCATTGGTGGTGTATAAAAGTGACACTGATTTCTGTGCATTGATTATTTTTATTCTGCCGTGTTGCTGAATCACTGCATGAGTTCTGGCAATTTTGGAATGAAGTCTTCTGGGGTTTTCCCACAAAGTATCATGCCATCTGTGAAGAGTGAGAGTTTGACTTCTTTGCCCATCTGAATGCCTTTTATTTATTTCTGTGGTCTGATTGCTGAGGCTAGGTCTTCTAGTACTATGTTGAGCTGCAGTGGTGAGAGTGGGCATCCCTGTCATGTTCTTGATCTTAGGAGAAAAGCTCTCAGTTTTTCCCCCTTTGAGAATGATATTTGCTGTGGGCTTTTTATAGATGGTTTTATACTATTCTGATATATCCCCTCTCTCCCTATACTTTGAAGAATTTTAATCAAGAAAGAATGCTGTATATTATCAAATGTTTTCTTATCAGTTGAGAGGATCATATGGTTCTTGTCTTTTTCTTTAATTAATGTGATCCATCACATTGATGTATTTGCCAATGGTGAGAGACCCCTTTCATCCCCGGAATAAATTCCCCCCATAAAGGCAAGTTATTCTTTTAATGTACTATTGCATCCTATTGGCTAGGATCTTGGTGAGTATTTTAGCATCCATATTCATCAGGGATATTGGTCTGTAAATCTCCTTTTTGATAGTGTCTTTGTCTGGTTTTGGGATTAGGGTAATGTTGGCCCCATAGAATGAATTTGGAAGTTTTCCTTTTCTTTCTATTTTTTTGAAGCAGCTTCAGTTGAATAGATATTATTTCTTCTTTAAGCATTTGGTAGAATTCCCCTGGGAAGACATCTAGTCCTGGACTCTTATTGTTTGGGAGGTTTTTGATTACTGCTGCAATTTCCTTGCTCGTTATTGGTCTGTTCAGATTTTCCACTTCTTCCTGTTTCAGTCTTGACATTTATAAGTTTTCAGGAATGCATCCATTTCTTCCAGATTGCTTAATTTGTTGACATATAGTTGCTCAAAATATGGTCTTAAAATTGTCTGTATTTCCTTGGTATTGCCCATGATCTCTCTTCTTTCATTCATGATTTTATTAGTTTGGGTTCTTTCTCTTTTCTTTTGGATAAGTCTGGCCAGAGGTTTATTGATATTATTAATTCTTTCAAAGAATGGGTTTTTAGTTTCATTGATCTGTTCTATTATTCTGGTTTCTATTTCATTGATTTCTGCTTTACTGTTTATTATTTTTCTTCTGTTTGGCTTAGGCTTTATTTGTTGTTCTTTCTCCACATGTTAAGTGTAAGGTTAGCTTGTGTACTTGGGATTTTTCTATTTTTTTTTTTTTTCCCATCAGGGAAATACAAATCAAAACCACAATGATATACCACCTTACACCAGTTAGAATGGCAAAAATTACCATGATAGGGGACAACAAATGTTGGTGAGGATGTGGAGAAAGGAGAACCCTCTCAATTGTTGGTGGGAATGCAAGCTGGTATAGCCACTTTGGAAAAGAGTATGCCGATTCTTCAAGAAGTTAAAAATAGAGTTACAACCCAGCAATTGCACTACAAACATACAGATGTAGTGAAAAGAAGGGGCACATACACCCCAATGTTCATAGCAACAATATCCACAGTAGCCAAACTATGAAAAGAAATGAGATGTCCTTCAACAGATAAATGGATAAAGATATAGTGCATATATATAGTGGAATATTACTCAGCTATCAGGAAAGATGAATACCTACATTTGCATTGACATGGATGGAACTGGGGGGGATTATGTTAAGTGAAATAAGTCAATCAGAGAAAGACAATTATCTTATGGTTTCACTCATATGTGGAATATAAGGAATAGCACAGAGGACCATAGGGGAAAGGAGGGAAAACTGAACAGGAAGAAATCAGAAAAGAAGACAAATCATGAGGGACTCTTGACTCTGGGAACCAAACTGAGGGTTACAGAAAGGAGGTGACAGGGAATGGTATAACTGGATAATGGGAATTAAGAAGGGCACCTAATCTGGTGAGCACTGGGTATTACACAACTAATGAATCCTTGAACACCACATCAAAAATTAATGATCTAATATATGTTGGCTAGTTGAACTTAAATTTAAAAAAAAAAATAAAGAAAAGAAAAAATAAAGTTAGCAAACACACTGAGAGTCCCTACAGTGCAGGACATTTGGTGACATATTTGAGAGAATTTAAGTAAAATTCTATAATGTGAGTTGATATTACTAAGATGGAGATAGTGAAAGTTTGAATGCATACTTTGAAAGAGATAATTGTAGTAGTTTATCCCATTCCCTCAGATAAACATGCAGATGAGAATTTAATGGCCAAAAAAATTATCTTACCTTTCAGTGATATAACAGTTTCAAAAATAAGACAGCCTTAGTCTTCGTAATAGTGCAAAGCTACTGTGATTGGATAGATAATTATAACATTATTTCCCCAAAAGTTTTGTAAAATTTATAGGTAGATTTGCCTAAAGAATATGTGTGTGTATTATTTATATCTATATATATCTATATAGATATATATAGATATATAACATATATAAAACATATTATAATATACATATATATATAGGTTTTTTTAAGATTTAAGGTCTAACCATAGAACTGAAAGTAAAAAAGCTTGATTTTTTTTTAAGATTTTATTTATTTTTTGACGGAGAGAGATCACAAGTAGGCAGAGAGGCAGGCAGAGTGAGAGTGGGGAGGGGAAGCAGGCTTGCTGCTGAGCAGAGAGCCCGATGTGGGGCTCCATCCCAGGACCCTGGTATCATGACCTGAGCTGAAGGCAGAGGATTTAACCCACTGAGCCACCCAGGTGCCCCTAAAAGCTTGATTTTTAAGTGAAATTTGTAATAAAATTATTTGAATTTTTAGAGACTTTCAGTATGTTTAAAATATATTGGAGATTTTATTTTATTTTTTACATGTACATGAGAGTTTATATTAAATATTCACAGGTATAAGTTTTAGAATTGTTTTATTCTGCCAAGGCAAAATATAGAATGAGTCTTATCAGAAGTAGACAAAAGGCCAATTTTGGTTAGGAGGAATGAAATAATCTCACCACATAGGAAAGTATTATAAACTGGTATCATTCTTTTAGAAATCCTTTTAACAGTATATCTCAAGATGCTTTAAAATGTTTGTGTCTATAGACCCAAAATTCCTACTTCTAGAAATCTATCTAAAGGAAATAAGCCCACATATGCAAAATTTTATACAGAAAAATGTTCACTATAGTGTTACCCATTATCATAAAAAAGAATGTTATCTAGATTTAAAATATATCTGCTTTAGTAATTATATTTAATACATTAAAATGAACATCAGACAGCAATGGAAACTATATTTACAGTAAAAATCACTAGCAAAATCAATACTTTTCTTTTTTATGTTAAAAACAAGATACACATTTGCATACAATATATTGCTAACCCTAATAATGAAAATGATCTACACTTAGAATAGAAATTGGAAAGAAATTTATTAATTTATAGCACCACCAGTGGTTTACGTAATAATTTTTTCGTTGTCTTTCTGATACTTGTCATTTTAAGACATAAATTTTGCTAACGTGAAAGTTATAACATATTCTATTACAGTCTATGTACACATCTACCTAACAATTAGAAAATTTGGAAATAATTTTACTTCTTATAAACTACTTGTATTACTCTTCTTGTATTCACTTTGACTTAGAAGTCCCCATCTCTAAGTTCAGTTACATTGTGAGGCACTGCGGGTTTGGGTTTCAACATAATGAATTTTGGGGGAACACAATTCAGCTCCTAATACCAGTGATAGTTTCTCTTCTGAGAATCAGGAATATTTTTCAGGAAGCAGGAAGTATCTGTTCTCCTTTATTATTCATCTTCTTAATGGTTCTGCATAAGACAATTTATTTTAAAGTATTTCAGCAATTTTTATTTGCATAAAGTGTTCAGTTTTTCATATGCACAGATTTTTTTTTGTCTCTCAGTTCTTTAAAGTGCTGTTCTTTCCAGTACTTTTATTCTGCATGATAGAAGCAGAGCAGTAACTAAAAGTGTGGTTTCTGAAATTAGACTGCGTAGGCTTGGGTACAGCTTTTTCATTTTGGGGAAGTCCCTTTTGGCTCAGTTTCTTCATCTCTAAAAGGAATATAGGACCAACGTCATAGAATTGTCAGAATTAAATGACATAATATAGACGAAGCACTTAGAACAGTTCCTAACCCAATATTCAGTGCTCAATTAAGGTTAGTGATTATAATTATTTGGAGGAATTCCATTGAAAGTAAATGCAAAAGTGTGAACACTATTTCCTTTTTAGAGATTTAATCATATTTTTGAAGAAAAGCTCCAACCACCAAGAAATGATTTGCCTTTTAGCATAAGACCATATATATCTGTAAACATACATTATTTTTTGTATTTACACAAACAGCCACCAAACATAAGAATTGTAGTTTAATATAACAGAACACTATATTGCATACATTATGTCTTTATTTTACAGTATAGCTTTAATGATATATTGAACCAGAATATAAATGGAAATTAAGCATCTTAAAATGTTCCACCTCCCTACTAATCAGTTTTATAAATAAAAACAATGAGATTAATTTAAAAAAAGAAAAGAAAAAAAAAAAAGAAATATCCATTTCAATGTGCAATTAAGTATTAAAATATTAGGGTTATCCAAGCATTAAAGAACACAAGAAATTTGTTGTACACTGGCCCTGACACATTTTTTTTTTGAGATTCTAACTACTACTGTCTCTGTTGTTGCTTTTGATTTCTTTATATACCCTGAATGTCTTCTACCAACTCATGCTTTTCTTCACTAATTCCTCAGAGTTGGTCTGCTGATCCTATAAACAACACACAACAAATCACTTTCCTTTCCTTTCCTTTTGTTCTCTTGACTGCTATTGCAAACTTGTGTACACACACGTATCTTGCTAAGATTTTACCAGGAAGGAGAATCTTGTCTGATTTTTAATTAAAAAAAAATTACTAACATTTAAGAATGGCTCCTTTAAATAACTCTCCTGTCAATACAGGGAAATCATACAAAAAAGATAATGTTACCATTTGAAATATGAACTATTAAGACAAAACAAAAGACAGACAAAACATATCATATGTATTTCTGTATATATAATGTGTATTTCTGTAAGAAAGCAGCAAGCAGGGGAAAATACATTGAACTTTGCAGTCAAAATTGACACTAAATATTTTAGCTGTGCAAGTTTAGAAAAATGACTTCTCCTCTCTTAGGTCCAGTTCTAGCCTATAAAAACTAGAGGAATGTTAATTCTTCTCAAGACAGTTCTTGGAACAGACTTAAAACAACAACAACAACAACAAAAATAGAATTAACCTTCTAGTCTCTACTTTAGGATGTCAGTGAATCCAAAATTGTTCTCTAGAACTGTGAAGTTAAAATTTATTCATAGTCTATTAACAGATTTACTTTGCTGCCATGTGTTCCTGTCCAAAACTTTATAAACCTCCAAATGTATCCTGAGCCATGTGGTGGCCACTTGCCTTGCCTTTGTGCTCAGGAGCTGGGAAGCAATTATATATTTTCACTAAAATCTGAATTCTCAACTATTTATTTGCTGAAACATGGTCAACCCAAACTAATGGCACAGGACTACAAAACCCACCATCTTCTTCCTCACTGAAGCAAGATATCTCTTTTCACTTTTAACTGAATCTTCATAACCATATAAAGGGGAAAGATTGACAAAAATAGGCTCACTCACTTTAAATAGCCCCACAAATGACTCTTTGCAAAAAAAAAAAAAAAAAATCTAGTAATTAGAGATAATTTAAACGTAAAATTTGGTCCTCTCCATTTGGGATAGAATTAGACAAATCATGTACCAATAGACTGAATTTTATGAAGATTTCAGCATAAAGTTTATATTTTTGGATGGAATAAAATTTATGTTTTACACTCAGCAGAATAGCTGCTGCCTATTGGAAGACAGTGGTAAAGCACCCCTGTCCTTGAAAAATTTAAGGAAATAATTGAATAGTGTGATTTACTGTCAAAAAAAATATTTAAAGAAGAGATAATATTCTACATCAAGTTTTACAGGGATACAAGGAGAATACAGATTGAGAACAGATAAATGAACTTGGCTGTCATAAATTTACAGTAGAATAGAAAAATTATAGAACTCTATAGCTTGTGAAGGAATGGAGACATCAGGATGTTTGACATGGAAATAACATATTTACTAACCTAACTAGTGAAATATTTTTATTTTTCATAATTAAAATTAATGCTCTATTTTACAATTTGCTGAAACAAATACAGATGGTGTGACCTGTTTTTGTATTTCCCATCCTATGTAATCCTGCTGACCTCTAGGAGGTTATTTAGGAGGCTGACCTCTATGAATTGCATGCAGAATTTTTTTTTTTTTAGATTTTATTTATTTATTTGACAGAGAGAGAAAGATCACAAGTACACAGAGAAGCAGGCAGAGAGGCAGGCAGAGAGAGAGGGGGAAGCAAGCTCCCCGCTGAGCAGAGAGCCCGATGCGGGGTTTGATCCCAGGACCCTGAGATCATGACCTGAGCCCAAGGCAGAGGCTTTAACCCACTGAGCCACCCAGGCACCCCGCAGAATTTTTTTAGACCTCTGGCTTCTAGGTGGCCTTGGCCAGTCAGAAGCACTCATGGATTAGAGGGTGTGATGAACTGAACTTGTATCCCCATAAAATTACTATGTTGAAACCACCACTTCTAGTGGCTCAGAATGTGACTGAATTCAGGGATAAGTCCTTTAAAGAGGTTATTAATGGGGTGCCTGGTTGCCTCAGTTGGTTAAGTGTTGAACTCTTAGTTTCAGCTCATGTCATGACCTCTGGGTCATGGGATCAAACTCTGTGTTGGGCTCTGTGCTTAGCAGAGAAGTTTGCCTGAGATTCTCTCTCCCTTTCTCTCTGCTCCTCCCACTCACTCCTGCTCTCTCTCTCTTTCTCAAATAAGTAAATAAATCTTAAAAAAAAAAAAATAGAGAGAGGTTATTAACTTAAAGTGAGGCCCTTAGACTGGGCCCTAATCCAATCTGACTGGTGTCCCTCTAAGTAGAAGAAACTAAAACATACAGGGAGAGACTCCAGGAATGTACATGCACAGACCAAAGGCCTAGGAGGTCTCAGAAGAAACCAATTCTGCCAACACCTTGATCTCACACTTCTAGGCTCCAGAACTATAAGAAAATAATAAATTTCTATTGTTTCTATTGTTAAACTACCCCATCTGGGGTTTTTGTTATGGCAACCCTAGCTGACTAATACAAAGGGTGCAAAAGGGTTTTTTTTTTTTTTTTTTTTTTTTTTTTTCTCACTCCTCTTGATTCTCCCTTCATATAGGGTGCATTTTGGTAGTGGCTGAATACCAAAGGCACAGCTTCTTTTGGGTGGCCTTCTCCTACAGACACAGCTCTTGTTGAACCAGTTCTCTTTAGCTTATGAAAGTCAATAGAGTCCACTGTTTCTTGTTTGCTTCTCTTAACTTTAAGCCTTTAAATTGTTCCTTCTTTAAATTCTCTTCACTTGAATCTTTGGAAGTGTGATCTGTTTTCTGCCATAATCCTGAGAAATCATCAGTTTATAAAAATGACCATTAATGAAGGAAGTAAATTATATAAATTATATAGGGCATAGTTTTACATTAAGGCAGCATGACTTGGATTGATTATATATTACATATTATATGCTGTATATCATTTATGCATTTTTTAAAAGATTTTATTTATTTATTTGACAGACAGAGATCACAGGTAGGCAGAGAGGCAGGGAGAGAGAGAGGAAGGGAAGCAGGCTCCCTGCTGAGCAGAGAGCCCGACGTGGGGCTCGATCCCAGAACCCTAGGATCATGACCTGAGCCGAAGGCAGAGGCTTTAAACCACTGAGCCACCCAGGTGCCCCTTATGCATTACTTTTATATTTATATACTATAATTTATGTAGTATATGTAATACATACTTTATATCATATCACAGTTAATGGCAAATTTATCTATATTTTTATAATGTTAAGTCAGATCACCAAGGTCTTTAAAAAGATTTGTTTTGTTTAGTTTTCCTCTATGTTTTCATATACTGAGGGAGATAGTCAGTTGAATGAATAGATCTACATATTCAATGACCATTCTAACAAAGTGTAGTTACAAAATATGAATTCTCAGAAACTATCAGGTATAATGATGGAACAGACTACATTGAATGATTAAGTCTCCTTAATCATTTCTATTATGTTCAATAAAATTTACAATTTTATATATTATCCAGGTTTTTCTTATTGTTAGAAGGAAAGTAATTTTGTCTTCTGTATATATCTAAATGGAAGAGGATTTTATTTGTTTTCTTTTATTCCATTTGAAACCCAACTTCTAGAAAATATGGCCCACTTAGTATCTTTGAACATGCATCTACCTTCTGCCTTCTTTGGGAATCAATCTGATCTCTAATTACCTTTCTTAATCCTTCTGAGCAACTGGGGTGGGTAGAGATAAAAAGAGTTAGTGTTTCCCCAGAGTTGATATTATTATGATGATTTCACCACTCTTTTATGGAACTACTACCATGTGCCTATACTGTGTCAAGTTCTTAGGAAAATGTAGGGAGCAGAAAAATGCAAGTCCTTGGGGTCATGGAGAAGATAACCATCAAATAAATTATCTCATGAATCATATAAAATGACACATTCAGTGGATACTGGTGGGAGAAGAGGCAAATATCTTCCATTCAAGATACTAATAATCAACACTAGAGATTCAAAGAACATTCTATCAGATAGGGAGAAGACAGGTGGGTGATAAGGTGAAGTCTTGTCAGACAGTATTTGAAATTTGGCATTTGTCCCAGGAGACATTACCATGTGCCATGCTAAGGTAGAGAGTTAGGGTTCTAGCCATTGGGAAAGGAGAAGATCCTGGTTCCACATGGGAAAGGTTCCACATTCATGAAAAAAACAGAACATTAATTTAGTTACTGATGCAGTTATTCAAGGGAGGTGAAAAAATAAACCTGAGTCCGAAGTGAGGATTAAGGAACACTCGGATGAGGTTAGAAGCTGAGGTAGGGCAGGACTGAGGCTGATGCAACAGAAGATGTGTCTGCTTTTCTACTGTTCTATTTCATCTTGGGGGTACTAGTTATCCCTGGAGTCCTGTATCTAAAGTCAAGATAATAGAAGGGAGTTGCAGTAATGACCTGCCCTGAGAAAGGGATATAAGCCTGAAAATGACCAGGAACGAGACAGGCCTGAGCTTGCAGACAAAGAAGTCAGTGCACATAGAGGGGGGGGGGTGTGAAGAGGTGTGAAGACTGAGGTTCAAAAAGTGACACTAGGTACTGATAAGTGATAAGATGTTGTGGAACGCAAAATCATCCTCTGAAGGTCATTCTCACTCTCCAGCAATCATTATTCAGCTGGGGACCATTCCTTATCTGAGAGATTCACAAAATTTATGGCAAAAGCCTTCAGTCTCCCAGGAACGTTGAAATTTTGTAGCAGTGTTTTAAAAAAGAGTGTGCTTATACTGATCTAGTTTGAACAATTGTGTTTAGTAGTCAAAACAAACAATCAAACAAAAAACATTTTGATTTCTGAGCGGCACCATCTGGTATCCTGTTGATGGTATCTTTAATAATAGATTGCACTTGTTTTTAGATATAAATTTATGGACATTGTTTGAGCATTGATATTGTTTACTTTGACTTTACATTGCTTCAGGTTTACAAATCCTGGAAACAAATCATTTCTGGGAAATACAGGAAACCACATTTTGTGTTATGTCACTGTTGGGCATGATACTGAATAAAGAATGATGGCAATGCATTTGGGAGTTGCTTTCAGCATATCAAATTATCATCTTATCGACTGTCTGGAAACAGTTATTTGGTGTTTTCCTCAGGGTGGCTTAATAATTTCAAGTGGTTCATAAAGAGTATAAATTAGGTTTCAAAATAATTAAACATGTACTATGCAAATTTTGCCTTCCTACTGTCAGGTATCCCATTCTAAATTGTAACAAATCAAATAATCTCACAAAAATATGAATCTCCCTGTAAGTAATATATGAAAAAAGTAATAAATAATAAATGCCATCTTATAGTATCTCAAGTTATTGCCAAGTTCAGTTTATTCTGTGAAATTTGTAATTTATGTTTCAGTAAAAATCACTCTTTCCCAGGTATTTTACAAGAGTCTATCTGTCAAATCCTGTGTGTGTTAGAGCTCAGCCAGGATCCATAAAATGAAAACAAAGTTAAACAACTTCACAAGAGACAGAAATAGCCTTTTAAGATTCACAGGAGTGTGCCTCCCTGTCTAATCTGAGCAGCCATCATGGCGAGATTGATGTGCTTTGGCTGAGAAGTGTTTCATGAGGTGGCTTCTGCTCAGTGGTACCAGAATGGAGCTATCTGTCTTCATTGTACTGCATTAACATGCCCCTCAGATCTATCAGGCAAATGTCTATATACCTACTTTATAAATTATTACCAGTGACAGTTAAATATTTCAGAACTTGTTTGGGAATATCACTTACCTTATAGTCCTTAATTTATACACACACATTTTTAAACGCTTCAAGTTTCAAGGATTCCTTAGATCTATTTTATATTCCTGCTTTAGATGAGTTTCTTCTGCTAGTAGTGATCCATTAGGCTCACAGTTCATTCAGGTAAATCAAAAAGGAGAATGCAAATTTATTCACTAACAATGAACTGTTAGTGAATTTCCTTTTAGAATTAAGTAGGCAGTATTTCCTATCAGTTTGACCAGAAGAATGAAATCTTATTTGACCCCTTTCAATACAAATAATTCTAAACTAAAAAGAATGCATTCAAGCTAACGGTACTTATTTGGAATTTATCTTTTTAAATTACTTTTATTTAGCCCATTTACATTTTACACACTGACAGCATTTATGTTTGTAATAATAATGCTTAAATTTCCAGAGTGGTACTTTAATAATTTTAGCATGTTAATTGACAAGATTGCAAACTAAGTGTTATCCATGTAAGTTCTCCCAAAGTCTACATGAAATATAAAGCTAACTACATTAGATTGATTTGGGTGCAGAGTTATAGGAAGGGAACAATTATTTTCAATATAATTAAAAGAAATTTGGTTGAATAAAGTAAGTGAGTTTCACATTTGAAGCACATTGTATTTACTAACTTAAAAATTTCCAATCTTGAGCTTACATTTCCTTGGGGACTAAAGGTGAGTTTTCACTAATTTCCTCTTTTAGTTGGATTATGGTATGTAATTGAAATATATATATTGAAATTTGGGGTGCCTGGGTGGCTCAGTGGGTTAAAGCCTCTGCCTTCAGCTCAGGTCATGATCCCAGGGTCATGGAGTCAAACCCTGCATTGGGCTCTCTGCTCAGCAGAGAGACTGTTTCCTCCTCTCTCTGTGCCTGCCTCTCTGCCTACTTGTGATCTCTGTCTGTCAAATAAGAAAATCTTAAAAAAAAAATTAGACCTTTTTCTTGGATTACAGAACAGTGTTTGGAAAGGAAGCAAATCGGGGGAGGAGTCAAGATGGCGGAGAAGTAGCAGCTGAGACTACTTCAGGTTGCGGGAGATCAGCTAGATAGCTTATCTAAAGATTGCAAACACCTACAAATCCAACGGGAGATCGAAGAGAAGAAGAACAGCAATTCTAGAAACAGAAAATCAACCACTTTCTGAAAGGTAGGACTGGCGGAGAAGTGAATCCAAAGGGACGGGAAGATAGACCCCAGGGGGAGGGGCCGGCTCCGGGCAAGCGGCGGAGCAACAGAGCACAAAATCAGGACTTTTAAAAGTCTGTTCCGCTGAGGGACATCGCTCCAGAGACTTAACTGGGGTGAAGCCCACGAGGGGCCAGTGTGGCCTCAGGCCCCGCAGGGTCACAGAAGGATCGGGCTGTCTGAGTGTCGCAGAGCTTGCAGGTATTAGAACAGGGAAGCCGGCTACAGAGACGGAGCCGAGGAGTGAGCTCACAGCTCGGGCTTACCTTGAACCGGTCGCAGGCTCGGTGAGCTCGGAGCGCGGCCGGAGGCCAGGCAGACGGGAGTAATTGGACGCTGTTCTCTGAGGGCGCACTGAGGAGTGAGGCCCTGAGCGCTCGGCTCCTCCGGGCTGGAGACTGGGAGGCCGCCATCTTCATTCCCGTCCTCTGGAACTCTATGGAAAGTGCTCAGGGAACAAAAGCTCCCGAAAGCAAACCCAAGCGGATTACTCAGCCCGGCCCCTGGTAAGGGTGGTGCGACTCCGCCTGGGGCAAAGACAGTTGAGAATCACTACAACAGGCCCCTCCCCCAGAAGATCAACAAGAAACTCAGCCAGGACCAAGTTCACTTACGAGGAGTGCAGTTTCAATACCAAGGAGAGCAGCGGAATTCCAGAGGAGGAGAAAGCAAAGCACGGAACTCATGGCTTTCTCCCCATGATTCTTTAGCCTTGCAGTTAATTTAATTTTTTTTTTCTTTTTCAATTTTTTTTCTCTTCTTCTGCTAAATTTTTTTTTAACTTTTACCCTTTTCTTTTTTAACGTTTTTTAACTAGTTTATCTAATATATATATATTTTTTTCCTTTTTATATTTTTTTCATTATTGGTTTTCTTTTTTTATTTGTTTCTTTTTTTTTTTTTCTTTTTTCTTTTTCTTTCTGAACCTCTTTTTATCCCCTTTCTCCCCCCTCACGATTTGGGATCTCTTCTGATTTGGCTAAAGCATATTTTCCTGGGGTTGTTGCCACCCTTTTAGTATTTTATTTACTCCTTCATATACTCTTATCTGGACAAAATGACAAGGCGGAAAAATTCACCACAGAAAAAAGAACAAGAGGCAGTACCAAAGGCTAGGGACCTAATCAATACAGACATTGGTAATATGTCAGATCTAGATTTCAGAATGACGATTCTCAAGGTTCTAGCTGGGCTCGAAAAAGGCATGGAAGATATTAGAGAAACCCTCTCAGGAGATATAAAAGCCCTTTCTGGAGAAATAAAAGAACTAAAATCTAATCAAGTTGAAATAAAAAAAAGCTATTAATGAGGTGCAATCAAAAATGGAGGCTCTCACCGCTAGGATAAATGAGGCAGAAGAAAGAATTAGTGATATAGAAGACCAAATGAAAGAGAATAAAGAAGCTGAGCAAAAGAGGGACAAACAACTACTGGACCACGAGGGCAGAATTCGAGAGATAAGTGACACCATCAGACGAAACAACATTAGAATAATTGGGATTCCAGAAGAAGAAGAAAGAGAGAGGGGAGCAGAAGGTATATTGGAGAGAATCATTGGAGAGAATTTCCCCAATATGGCAAAGGGAACAAGCATCAAAATCCAGGAGGTTCAGAGAACCCCCCTCAAAATCAATAAGAATAGGTCCACACCCTGTCACCTAATAGTAAAATTTACAAGCCTTAGTGACAAAGAGAAAATCCTGAAAAAAGCCCGGGAGAAGAAGTCTGTAACATACAATCGTAAAAATATTAGATTGGCAGCAGACTTATCCACAGAGACCTGGCAGGCCAGAAAGAGCTGGCATGATATATTCAGAGCACTAAATGAGAAGAACATGCAGCCAACAATACTATATCCAGCTAGGCTATCATTGAAAATAGAAGGAGAGATTAAAAGCTTCCAGGACAAACAAAAACTGAAAGAATTTGCAAACACCAAGCCAGCTCTACAGGAAATATTGAAAGGGGTCCTCTAAGCAAAGAGAGAGCCTAAAAGTAGTAGATCAGAAAGGAACAGAAACAATATACAATAACAGTCACCTTACAGGCAATACAATGGCACTAAATTCATATCTCTCAATAGTTACCCTGAATGTTAATGGGCTAAATGCCCCAATCAAAAGACACAGGGTATCAGAATGGATAAAAAAACAAAACCCATCTATATGTAGCCTACAAGAAAATCATTTTAAACCCGAAGACACCTTCTGATTTAAAGTGAGGGGGTGGAAAAGAATTTACCATGCTGATGAACATCAGAAGAAAGCAGGAGTGGCAATCCTTATATCAGATCAATTAGATTTTAAACCAAAGACTATAATAAGAGATGAAGAAGGACACTATATCATACTCAAAGGATCTGTCCAACAAGAAGATCTAACAATTTTAAATATCTATGCCCCTAACGTGGGAGCAGCCAACTATATAAACCAATTAATAACAAAATCAAAGAAACACATAGACAACAATACAATAATAGTAGGGGACTTTAACACTCCCCTCACTGAAATGGACAGATCATCCAAGCAAAAGATCAACAAGGAAATAAAGGCCTTAAATGACACACTGGACCAGATGGACATCACAGATATATTCAGAACATTTCATCCCAAAGCAACAGAATACACATTCTTCTCTAGTGCACATGGAACATTCTCCAGAATAGATCACATCCTTGGTTCTAAATCAGGTCTCAACCGGTATCAAAAGATTGGGATCATTCCCTGCATATTTTCAGACCACAATGCTCTGAAGCTAGAACTCAATCGCAAGAGGAAATTTGGAAAGAACCCAAATACATGGAGACTAAACAACATCCTTCTAAAGAATGAATGGGTCAACCAGGAAATTAAAGAAGAATTGAAAAAATTCATGGAAACAAATGATAATGAAAATACAATGGTTCAAAATCTGTGGGACACAACAAAGGCAGTCCTGAGAGGAAAATATATAGCGGTACAAGCCTTTCTCAAGAAACAAGAAAGGTCTCAGTTACACAACCTAACCCTACAGCTAAAGGAGCTGGAGAAAGAACAAGAAAGAAACCCTAAACCCAGCAGGAAAAGAGAAATCATAAAGATCAGAGCAGAAATCAATGAAATAGAAACCAAAAAACAATAGAACAAATCAACGAAACTAGGAGCTGGTTCTTTGAAAGAATTAATAAGATTGATAAGCCCCTGGCCAGACTTATCAAAAAGAAAAGAGAAAGGACCCAAATAAATAAAATCATGAATGAAAGAGAAGAGATCACAACGAACACCAAAGAAATACAGACAATTATGAGAACATACTATGAGCAACTCTATGCCAACAAATTTGACAATCTGGAAGAAATGGATGCATTCCTAGAGACATATAAACTACCACAACTGAACCAGGAAGAAATAGAAAGCCTGAACAGACCCATAACCAGTAAGGAGATTGAAACAGTCATCCAAAATCTCCAAAAAAACAAAAGCCCAGGGCCAGATGGCTTCCCGGGGGAATTCTACCAAACATTTAAAGAAGAACTAATTCCTATTCTCCTGAGACTGTTCCAAAAAATAGAAATGGAAGGAAAACTTCCAAACTCATTTTATGAGGCCAGCATCACCTTGATCCCCAAACCAGACAAGGATCCCATCAAAAAAGAGAACTACAGACCAATATCCTTGATGAACACAGATGCAAAAATTCTCACCAAAATACTAGCCAATAGGATTCAACAGTACATTAAAAGGATTATTCACCACGACCAAGTGGGATTTATTCCAGGGCTGCAAGGTTGGTTCAACATCCACAAATCAATCAATGTGATACAACACATTACTAAAAGAAAGAACAGGAACCATATGATACTCTCAATAGATGCTGAAAAAGCATTTGACAAAGTACAGCACACCTTCCTGATCAAAACTCTTCAAAGTGTAGGGATAGAGGGCACATACCTCAATATTATCAAAGCCATCTATGAAAAACCCATCGCAAATATCATTCTCAATGGAGAAAAACTGAAAGCTTTTCCGCTAACGTCAGGAACACGGCAGGGATGTCCGTTTTCTCCACTGCTATTCAACATAGTACTAGAAGTCCTAGCCTCAGCAATCAGAGAACAAAAAGAAATTAAAGGCATCCAAATTGGCAAAGAAGAAGTCAAACTATCACTCTTCGCAGATGATATGATACTATATGTGGAAAACCCAAAAGACTCCACTCCAAAACTGCTAGAACTTGTACAGGAATTCAGTAAAGTGTCAGGATATAAAATCAATGCACAGAAATCAGTCTCATTTCTCTACACCAACAAGACAGAAGAAAGAGAAATTAAGGAGTCCATCCCATTTACAATTGCACCCAAAACTATAAGATACCTAGTAATAAACCTAACCAAAGAGACTAAGAAACTATACACAGAAAACTATAAAGTACTCATGAAATAAATTGAGGAAGATACAAAGAAATGGAAAAATGTTCCATGCTCCTGGATTGGAAGAATAAATATTGTGAAAATGTCTATGCTACCTAAAGCAATCTACACATTTAATGCAATTCCTATCAAAGTACCATCCATTTTTTTCAAAGAAATGGGACAAATAATCCTAAAATTTATATGGAACCAGTAAAGACCGCGAATAGCCAAAGGAATATTGAAAAAGAAAGCCAAAGTTGGTGGCATCACAATTCCAGACTTCAAGCTCTATTACAAAGCTGTCATCATCAAGACAGCATGGTACTGGCACAAAAACAGACACATAGATCAATGGAGCAGAATAGAGAGCCCAGAACTAGACCCTCAACTCTATGGTCAACTAATCTTCGACAAAGCAGGAAAGACTGTCCAATGGAAAAAAGACAGCCTCTTCAATAAATGGTGTTGGGAAAATTGGACAGCCACATGCAGAAAAATGAAATTGGATCATTTCCTTACACCACACACGAAAATAGACTCAAAATGGATGAAGGACCTCAATGTGAGAAAGGAATCCATCAACATCCTTGAGGAGAACACAGGCAGCAACCTCTTTGACCTCAGCCGCAGCAACATCTTCCTAGGAACATCGCCAAAGGCAAGGGAAGCAAGGGCAAAAATGAACTATTGGGATTTTATCAAGATCAAAAGCTTTTGCACAGCAAAGGAAACAGTTCACAAAACCAAAAGACAACTGACAGAATGGGAGAAGATATTTGCAAACGACCTATCAGATAAAGGGCTAGTGTCCAGAATCTATAAAGAACTTAGCAAACTCAACACCCAAAGAACAAATAATCCAATCAAGAAATGGGCAGAAGACATGAACAGACATTTCTGCAAAGAAGACATCCAGATGGCCAACAGACACATGAAAAAGTGCTCCATATCACTCGGCATCAGGGAAATACAAATCAAAACCACAATGAGATACCACCTCACACCAGTCAGAATGGCTAAAATTAACAAGTCCGGAAATGACAGATGCTGGTGAGGATGCAGAGAAAGGGGAACCCTCCTACACTGTTGGTGGGAATGCAAGCTGGTGCAACCACTCTGGAAAACAGCATGGAGGTTCCTCAAAATGTTGAAAATAGAACTATCCTATGACCCAGCAATTGCACTGCTGGGTATTTACCCTAAAGATACAAACATAGTGATCCGAAGGGGCACGTGCACCCGAATGTTTATAGCAGCAATGTCTACAATAGCCAAACTATGGAAAGAACCTAGATGTCCATCAACAGACAAATGGATAAAGAAGAAGTGGTATATATATACAATGGAATACTATGCAGCCATCAAAAGAAATGAAATCTTGCCATTTGCGACAACGTGGATGGAACTAGAGGGTATCATGCTTAGCGAAATAAGTCAGTCAGAGAAAGACAACTATCATATGATCTCCCTGATATGAGGGAGAGGAGATGCAACATGGGGGGTTAATGGGGTAAGAGAAGAGTAAATGAAACAAGTTGGGATTGGGAGGGAGACAAACCATAAGTGACTCTTAATCTCACAAAACAAACTGAGGGTTGCTGGGGGGAGGGGGGTTGGGAGAAAGGGGGTAGGGTTATGGATATTGGGTAGGGTATGTGCTATGGTGAGTGCTGTGAAGTTTGTAAACCTGGAGATTCACAGACCTGTACCCATGGGGGGAAAAAAATGTATGTTTATAAAAAAAAAAAAAAAAAAAAAAAAAAAGGAAGCAAATCATGAAAGTACCATCAACAAATAATTAAATTTGCTTATCACATTGGAAGGGCAGCACTAGAATAAAACTTACTCAGGATACTGTTTAGGGAGAGTTTTATGTAAATTATTTTGTTATGACTTCTTAATAGTTCTTTGTGATGAATATGTTTTCATATATTATTTGAGATATATATGTCATATATATAGATAGATAGATATATGTCATATATCTATCTATCTATATAGATAGATATATATATATGGGGCAAATTCTATTTATATGAAATTGGAAAACAGATTCAGGGAGGTTAAGTTAATTTCAAAAATATAAAATAAATGAGAGGAATAAATGGGAATTGCATCCAGTTCTCCTTGATGTCAGGGACATCAATGTCCATGTTACATGTTTATTGAATCAAGGAAGCATAAAAGAGACTAGAAGAGATGCTGAATGAAAATCAGAATTCTCCTTATTTCCACATTGCCTATTCCTGTTCTTCCACTTTAGAGTTTATTGAAATGTATTTGACATACAGTAAACTATAAATATTTATAGTCTGATATAAAATTGATAAATTTTGATATGCGTATATCCAGTGTAACTAATGAAGATAATGAAAGTATTGTATATCTGTCAACCAAAAAAATTACTCATGCTCCTTTATACTACTTCTTGCCTCTTTTTACCAACCCACTTTCCAACCTCAGGCAACCAGTGACCTGATTTCTGTCATTATGCTTAGTTTGTATTTTCTAAAGTATTATATAAGTAGACTGATACAGTAGACATTTCTTTTTTCTGACTTCTTTCACTCAACTTAATTATTTTGAGTTTCAGCATATACTTGCATGTATCAATAGTATGTCACTTTTGGGGCGCTTGGGTGGCTCAGTAGGTTAAAGCCTCTTCCTTCAGCTCAGGTCATGATGCCAGGGTCCTGAGATAGAGCCCTGTATTGGGCTCTCTGCTCAGTGGAGAGCCTGCTTCCCTCTCTCTCTCTGCTTGCTGCTCTGCCTACTTGTGATCTCTGTTTGTCAAATAAATAAATAAAATCTTAAAAAAAAAAAGTAGTATGTTTCTCTGTGTTGTTGGGTAGCATTGCATTGTATGGTATATCACAATCTCTTTATCTGGTCACTTAATGGACGTTTGAGTTTTTCTATTTCATGGCTATTAACAAGTAAATCTGCTATATAAGTATACTTGTCCATTCTTCATATAAACATATACTTTTACTCCTGTGAGTGTGGGATCATAAGATAGATGAATGCTTAATTTTTTTAAAGAGATGGCCAAACTCCAGAATTGTTGTACCATCATACACTCACACAAGCAATGAATCTGTAAGTGTTTCATTCCCACCACATTCTTGCCTATATTTGGTATGCTCAGTTTTTTTTGGTTTGTTTGTTTGTTTGTTTGTTTGTTTGTTTTTAACCCACTGATCCATCCAGGTGCCCCAACTATCTCCTCTTTTAATGTCTTTGGTTTTGATATCAGAAACTGTTGATCTTTTTTCTTAAATTTTCTGGAATAATTTAGAGGTAACTGGTATTCTTTTTTCTTGGGGCACCTGGCTGGTTCAGGACATAGAGCATGCAACTCTTGATCTCTTGATCTCAGGGTCACGTGATCCAGCTCCATGCTGAGGATGGAGTCAGCTTAAAAAAATGCTTAAGTTATTATTATTATTATCTTTAACTTTAAAAGAATTCACTAGTGAAAGCAGTATTTTTTTTGTTGTTGTAAGGTTTATAACTACCAATTTCTTTAATAGAAACAAAGCTATCCAGACTATAGATTTCTTCTTGAATGAACTTTGGAAGATTATATCTTAAAAAAAACATTTGCACATTTCCCTAAGATGTAAATTAATTTTAGCTATTTTTAATTTTTATTTTATTAACTTTGCCTTGATATTATTTATTTCCTGATTATTTGGAGTTTAACTTGCTCTTCTTTTTCTACCTTCTTTGGTGGTAAGATGAAATAATTAGTCTGCGCCTTTTTGTTCTTTTCTAATATTGATCTTAATTATTATAAATTTAACTCAAAACACTTCTTTACTGGATCCCACTAATTGCTAAGTAGGTAGATAAATTGAGAGATGATAAGTAGATTGATTTTATTTATTGAGACCTGTTTTATGGTTCATAGTGCTGTCTGTTGACATATATTCACCCTGAATTTATTTATCTTGTTGCTGTTTTGGTTTGATAATATTGTACATTCCTATCACTTTGCTAATTTTTTCTATTTGTGTCATCTGTTTCTTATTCTCCCCCTCTTTTTTTTTTCCCCCTGAGAAATAAAAATGTCAGTTTAAAATTCTTCTTCAAGAAAAACGTCTTCCAAAAATGAAAGTTCTATAAAGACTTTATAAAGACATACTGCCTTGAGTATTAAGCCTAAGATTGAAAAAGTTTCCTAATTTTTGGGGGCACCTGGGTGGCTCAGTGGGTGAAACTCTCTGCCTTCAGCTTAGGTCGTGAACCTAGGGTCCTGGGATTGAGCCCAGCTTGGGGCTCTCTGCTCAGCGGGAAGCCTGCTTCCTTGTCTCTCTGTCGACCTCTCTGCCTGCTTGTGATCTTTGTCGAATGAGTAAATGGAATCTTTAAAAAAAAAAAAAAAGTTTTCTAATTTTTCAATTTAAATTCAATTTAATTAACATATACTGTATTATTAGTTTCAGGGGTAGAATTTAGTGATTCATCAGTTGCATATAACACCATTCTCATTACATCAAGTGCCCTCCTTAAGGCCCATCACCAAATTCCCATTCCCCCACTTACCACCCCTCCAGCAACCCTCAGTTTGTTTCCTTTAGTTATAAGTCTTTTATGATTTGCCTCTCTTTGTGTTTTCATCTTATTTATTTTTCCTTCCCTTCCCCTATGTTCATCTATTTTGTTTCTCAGGTTCCACATATTAATAAAATCATATGGTATTTTTAATGGACTTATTTCACTTAGCATAATACCTTCTAGTTCCATCTACATCATTGCAAATGATATGTTTCATATATATATATATATATATATATATATATATATGTATGTATCACATCTCTAAGACTTAAAACTTTAAGTATTTTCAAAGATTATCACACATCAAATGGTTAAAATAATTCATCACCTGAAGAGGAACACTATAAGAAATGTTAATGGAAAAGCTTCAGGCAGGAAAATAATACTAAATGAAAACCCAAAATTGGTTAAATATGTAAGTATATATAAAATATTTTTCTTATTTTTATATCCTTAAAAATTATCAAATGTTTAAAGCAAAAATAATGGCAATGTATTGTTGAGAAACTCAAAAAATTGCCTTATGAGAAAAAGATTCATCTTTGACCATCCACCAAGCTCGTGAATCTGTTCATCAAATAAGACCTTTTCTGCTTTACATTGATCTTCATTTCCAAAACTACCTGGACTTCTCTCCTCCATGAATGTTCAAAAATCTATTAAATTTTCTGAAATTTGGGCCCCTGGGTGGCTCAGTGGGTTAAGCCTCTGCCTTCTGATCAGGTCATGATCTCAGGGTCCTGGGATCGAGTCCCGGATCAGGCTCTCTGCTCGGAGGGAAGCCTACTTCCTCCTCTCTCTCTGCCTACTGTGATCTCTCTGTCAAATAAATAAAATCTTAAAAAATTTTTTTTTCTGAAATTTGATTGAGTGATAAGGTAGAAACAAATGCATAAAAACAGTGATTGATGGGAAATTTTAAGTTGTTTTGGATATGTCCTTTCCAGTATAATCAATACAACAGAATTATTTTATAGACATTGGAATGTTTTATAAGGCTACATAATAGAGAATTAAAAATAATTATTACCAGGACAAGATAAGGCATTAGTTTTCTCTTATACTTTATATATTTAGCTATTTGCTTATTTTTTAAAAACTTATCACTGTCATAATAATAAGAGATATTTCAACCATGAAAAAAATTCTAATGTTTTTAACTTTTTCTGATATTTACTGATAATGATATAAAACCATTGGGAGAATGGTTCCTTTAGTTATCTATTGATTAACTATAAAGCAGTGGTTCTCAAAATGTACTGTCCATTAGAATCTGGAGAGTTTCCGCAAAGCAAAGATTGCCGTATCACATCCCCCAAGTTTCTGATTGAGTAGTTCTTGGATGGGACCTGAATATTTGCAATTCTAAGAAACCATCCAGTAATGTTGATGCTGATCTGGGAGTCACACTTCTTGAGACAGTAGATTAGATTATGCACTGAATGGTTCTTCTGTCAAGAAAAATTCAAGAGTAGGGATGCCTGGGTGGCTCAGTTGGTAAAGGGTCTGACTCTTTCTTGATCTCAGCTCAGGTCTTGATCTCAGAGTTGTGAGCTCAAGCCCTGCATTGGGCTCCATGCCCAGCATGGAGTCTACTTAAAAAAAAAAAGAAAAAAGAAATCAATAATAGTAATTTGAGTGGTATTTATCTAAGTATATCTCAGTTTTGTCATCATTAAATACCATCACTTGACTGAACATACAAATTTTGAATTACATTTTCTTTCTACTCTTATTACATGATTTATTTAGATAACCATTGTTTTAATGTTTCTGCATCCTATCACTATTTCCCCAGTATAAACTTCCCGGTTTTTCTAGAGCAAATGTTCCTTGCTTATTTTCTTTTGGGTCCTATGGATAGATTTAGTTCCACTCTCAAGTTCCAGGAATTAGATATGTGCCCTAGGCCAATGCAATCTAGTAGTAGTATACCATCAAACCAAGTGTACTTGGTTCGTGGATTGAAAAATATTCCAGTCCAGGTCCATACCACTACAACCTTTCTCTTACAGATACTAAAAATGTAAGATGAAATACAAATGGGATTACTGAAAATGAACTATCACAAAGGAAAGCAGAGTAGGAAAATCAAGTCATGTGTGTGTGCACAGAGTCCAAATATTCTCTCTATTTTTCCATTTAAAGAAAGCATTCTGTCATTTTCAGTGAAAGAATGCTAACTGATACAGATAGACTCTAGCTTGTATTGTTTGAAGTAGTGATCTGTTTGTTAAATCTTTCCAAAACACACATTTTAGGGGCATCTGGGTGGCTCAGTCTTTAAACGTCTGCCTTCAGCTCGAGTCATGATCCCAAGGTCCTGGAATAGAGTCCCACATGGAGCTCCTTCCCCACTGGGGTGTCTACTTCTCCCTCTCCTTCTGCACCCCCGCCCACCCATGCTTGCTCTCTCTCACTCTCTTTCTATCAAATAAAGAAAATCTTTTCTATTTCTTTTTAAAATTTTTAAGATTATATTTATTTATTTGATAGGCAGAGATTACAAGTAGGCTGAGAGGCAGACAGGGAGAGGTGGAAGCAGGCTCCCTGCTGAGCAGAGAGCCTGATGCAGGGCTCAATCCCAGAACCCTGAGATCATGACCTGAGCTGAAGGCAGAGGTTTAACCCACCGTGCCACTCAGGGGCCCCTAAAATCTTTTTTAAAAAAACCCACACATTTTAGGAAGAATTTAAATAATATTTAATTAAAACCATTGTTTGCATGAGAGATATTTTCATACTGCATTATTGTACAGATTTTTTTTTTAAAGATTTTACTTATTTATCTGACAGAGAGGGAGCACAGGCAGGGAAAGCAGCAGAGGGAGAGGGAGAAGCAGGCTCTCTGCCTGCCAAGCAGGGAGCCTGATGTGGGGCTCAATTCCAGGACCCTGGGTTCATGACCTGAGCCGACCCATTTGGGTACCCCTCATTATTGTATAGTTTAGATGGCTTTCCTTTGTTACTCCTTTTATTATTCTTTCTTTCATTTTTCTGAATTTTTCTTAAGGAATTTCTTTGGCAATTATATAGAATGCATTTTTCTTATTTTCATGTATCTCATATTCTCTCTAATTATTTTACATGTAATCACTTTATTTTGAAAAGTTTCTCATGTTTCTTTCAACTATTGTGGTTTTCAGATCAATGAACATTGGAACACACACAAAAAATAAATTAAAAAAAACTAAAAAATAAATAAAGACAAATAAATAGATGAGCTAGAAAAAAATATTTCTGATTCCAAACATGATTTTAACTTTGATATTTTATTTAGTCTTTTTTGTATTTTATCTTATTATTAAGGATAGTAATCATTTTCTAAAATGTTTTGATTCCTAAAGAAAAATATTTTTGACAAAAATGTTTATGCAGCAAATTCTTTATATGCTGCAGAATAATTTTCTCTCACGTTGATCCTTAAAAATATATGAATTGTAACTTACCTCAAGGAAATTCATTACAGCAAAATGTCCATATTCTGAGGAACTTAGTTTCTATCAATAATCTACAAGTTGCCTTTATGATACACCTTCCAAATTTAAGATGGAGCTTGGTGTATGGGCATTCATCATTTTACTAGTTTGCCATATTATCTGCATACTGTTTTTAAGTTAATAGCAATATAGATCACAAATAAATTATCTCTCTGTATCACACTTATTTCACTTCATTGCATACTAAAATATGGATATGAAACAGTAATATCTGCATCTTGGTTTATTGCATGTAAATGGATAAAAATAAAATTAAATACTTAATATATTTTCTTGTGTAAGTTAAAAACATCTATTTTATTTTAATTTTTCTCTTCCATTCCTGGAAACAAATGGTAAGATGATAGGAATAAGTATAATATATTACCCATCACTTATATTTGTACCCAATTTAATATTGAAATATTATGAATAACTAAATAATTTTACATGTATCATTAATGACTGTATTTTAGAATGCTGGTGTCAACCTTACCTTGTTCATGGGTCTCTCTGATAATTTTTTTCAGGAAAAGTTATTGGAATTAGAGAATGAACCCCTTGCATGTTTCATAATTGTACTTACATACATTCCATTGAATGAGTCATCTTGCTACAATATAATGTGTATAGAAATATGTGCTGTGATATTATTTTGAGGGGCTTGGTTTGATATTTTACTCTAAATATATTTACACATATCAGTTTTATTACTTAAATACATTAGGAAGGACAAAACTATAACAATTATTACCTTTATAAAAATGTTTTCTCCAATAAGATGATTCATAAATGTTATTTTAAAGTAATTTATAATCCTCTGGGTACCTATGAAAAATGAAAAAAGAAAATTATGCAAGTTCCTCAATTTCACTGTCCTGCAAAAGCACAATGGAAATAGATCTGATATGATTAATGAATTGGGCAATTGGGAACTTAATAAAGATGCTGGTCTGTTCTAACACATCTCTTTTCTTGGAAAAGATATTATCAGAAACAGTCCAACATGACATATGAACACTAGTATTTAAAAAGCATAAATGTTGCATTAACATATATAATTCTGACATACTATTTTAATGTGAATTTTAATAAAACATACATGAAAGACAAGGTTTTAAAGTGATTCCCTCAGCCATGTAATTGAATATTTTATAGTATTTATCTTACATATTGGCAATCTAAACAACATATGAAAGTGATTATAACACTAATATTTTCATTCTGAGCCCACTATCAAAGAGACATATACAGAGAAACTTGGTCTTTTCCCATAAAAAATGTGAATTAATCAATAAACGTTAAAAAATACCACAATAGTCAGAGGTAGAACTTAGTGATTCATCAGTCCCATATAACACGTGCTCATTACACAATAGATTTTAAAGGTAGAAATACATAATGTTATCTGGGAGATAAACAAAAACAAAACCCACTTGGAATGTTTCATAAACTGAACACAACATTAGTAATAGTAGTATTTCTTTTTGGTTGAGTAATTGACTTTGGGAAAAGAACAAATTTCCAAATTATTTATGCCTTGTATAGCATTCCCTCTTCTCCATATATATATTAGAATAGAATGCTTTAAATGTTTTAATCTATTCCCAGGAGAAGAATTATACTTACTTAAAGTCAGGACTTCAGAGTAGAAAAGAATCCTTGAATATAATTAAAAAACTTTATAGGTAGAAATATGTTATATTTACTTATTTATTTTGCAACATTTGCACCATTACCATTACATTCCTAAATGGTAGCTAATTGGTTCCTTACACATAGCATCCTTTTAGTAAAAATTGCTTAACTTTTAATGGAAAAACTGAAAGCAAGCACACTTTTATCCATTTAGAGATTTGAAAATGATAAGGTGCTATTATGATTATCATCTGCTAGTTCTAGTTTGCTTTTTCCCAAATGTTACCACAAGATTAGTATTTTTTTTATCCCTGGCTTTCCATGTATTTTAAATAAGACTGTTTTTCAAAGAGCAGAGTTGCATAATTTTAATGAGGTTCAATTAAAAAACTTTTTTCTTTATTTTTTATTATATATTATTCTCGACATTATATAGTTTTATGCTGTATATTTAAGTCTATGAACACTTTCCACATGGTGTGAAGTTTGTCATTGTTTTTATAAAGAAAAATCTTAATTTAATTTACAGGAAAATAGTTCTGTCATTTCCGTTAATGCTTTACTCGTTTTGGGTTAAATTATATTTTAAATATATTTGAAATATTTTAATTACAAATATTTAATTTTTATTTATGTAGTATATAAAATATTTAAAGGAATTCAAATGAAACAAATGTAGAATGTTCATAATAGAAATCAATTAAGTGCATTTCTTAAAGTATCTTCTGTCTTTACTTCCTGATGCTGTACTTAACTGAAGAAAAAAATGACAGTTAATGACAAAACCAAACTGATAATTAAGATTTACAATGACATGAGTTTGCTTTATGTATAGACCTATTATTTAAATTGAATATAACTTATTTAAAAATCTTCAGACTATATCTGATGTTTATTTAAATCTTCATACTTTAGCAACATAATAGAAACCAAATGAAAATAAAATACTAAACATAAATAACCTTTCCTTACCTAACCAATTAGTGAGTATTTTATCTTGTTGGATGCACTTGAATTTTCATCCTCTAAACCATCCTATGACATGAGAACATCATTGAGAAATTTTTCTTGCTAGGAAAAAGTTAATTAATAGCAACAAAATATTTATCCTGATTTAAAATCCTTATTTATGAAAGATGTTTTTATCATTTTAGATCCTACAACCATTTGACATCATAATACAACATTCCCTACAGTAATACAAATCTAAAAAAATTATGAATTTCTCCAATTTTATTATAGGAATAATAATTAAGTATATTCAGTTGATTTAATTCATAAGATAAATATTTTTATCCTAAAATAAATTAGGTCAAAATATGGGTAATGTGCCAAATCCTAAATTAAAAAAATAACTTATTTACACTTTTCTTTATTTGATGCAGTTGTTTAATTTTTTAAAATAATATTAGAACTACACATCTGTACCTGATACATCAGGATGTTGATCGTCATTGAATTTTGAGGGTAGTTCACTCAGAAATATCATATTTTATTCATAGATTGAGTTATAAACATAGAAATCATGCAGAGGAAGATCAAATGTCAGAATTATTATAGTTACAACACATTGTGGTACTCATGTATATACCTTTAGCCTAAAAGTCTCTCCCACACTTCTCTCCGAATTACCACAACTTGTTCTCTTATTCAGCTGGTGGTAGCAGACATGTGCAGGCATACAACAAAGGGTAACACCCAAATCTGATGAAGGCTGCTTTCTGGAGAACCAGGTATAAAAATGTGAGGAGAAAGAGACTGATGCACCAAAGAAATGAGTCATTTCTCCTTTTCTGGGTGATAGTGAGTAAAGTTAGGGGTGAGAGAATTTAAATATTGTGATATTGAATAAATCCATAGATGGCATCTTCTTTAATTGGTCTTCATCCCACCATGGCTAATAGCTTTGAAAAACTTATCAGTCTTTAGGCAATCCTGAGGATTTGGGACAATTTCTGCTCTAAATTCTATCTCCAGAAATCAATGTGGTAAGAAAATGGAGAAAATTATAGTTTGGCCAAAATAATATTTTTACAAATGAAGAAACCAATGAATAACATTTATTTATTTATTTATTTATTTATTTATTTAAAGATTTCATTTATTTATTTGAGAGAGAGAGAGAGACAGAGACAGAGATAGCGAGAAGGAGCAAGAGTGCTGAGGACAGGAAGAAGCAGGATCCCCTCTGAGCAAGGGACCAGAAGCAGGGCTGAATCTCAGGACCTCGGGATCACAATGGGACCCACAGACAAATGCTTAGCTGACTGAGCCACCAAGGTACCCCTCCAATAAATAACTTTAAAAAAAAAAAATGAAGCCTTGACATGATCTAGTTATAAGGTTGTATAATTTACTTACTTAATGTTAGAAAAGGCTTTTTCTAATAGTGCTGGCATATCTGTGCATGTTAGATATTTAATGTTTTCCCTATTTTAGCTGTCTCTTTTGACTTCTGTTTAGAGACTAGATAATATCAGAGAAAATCTTCTCTTAATGATTAGACAATATTTCTTCTTTCCTACTAAGGGGTGAAAAAAATTCCTGCTCGCTCTGGCCTTTCAGCAGAGGCAGACAATCTCGGCCAAGAGCAACCCGAAGCAATGACCAAAAAGAAGTTAATGTTCAAATTCTGTAAAGGTTAGATTCTGGTCCTTGAAACTCAATTGTATACTAAACATTAAGAAACATATTATAATATTATAAATACATTTATCTGTATATATTTCTTTCCTCCCTGTAACTCAAGAAATGATTTATATATATACTTCCAACTCCATCTCTGACAAGCTATGAGGGAGTGGTCAGATGTCCCTTAGCTCTCTAAGCACTGTTTATGTCATTTTTGAAATGAGTGCTTGAGTATGGGTTTCCTCTAAGGTTTTTTGGAGTTTAATGAATCTAAGAGATAGTTTTTGGGATGGCAAAGTCTATGCATTATATATCAGAAATCATCTACATCTACATCTCTGTGCTAATGAGCAGACATTAACAATTGTTCTGAAGCATATGTTCAAGTGGAACACACAGAATTTATTTTCCTTTCATCAAACTATTTGAATAAAAGTAAAATTAACCTACTTTGTGTGTTGAGTTTATAACTGCAGATGTTAATTCATAATTGATAGATCCTTCTTTTAAAAAATGTTAAATCTTGGGGTGCCTGGGTGGCTCAGTGGGTTAAAGCCTCTGTCTTTGGCTCAGGTCATGATCCTGGGGTCCTGGGATCGAGCCCCACATCAGGCTCTCTGCTCAGTGGGGAGCCTGCTTCCCTTCCTCTCTTTCTGCCTGCCTCTCTGACTACTTGTGATCTCTCTCTGTCAAATAAATAAATTAAAAAAAATGTTAAATCTTAATTTTTTTAATATTTTTTTCAAACTATAGTTGTCATTACTCATCCTACACTTTAGAATACACTTCAGGAGGCATATATGCAATAGCTTTTAGAAGTTCATCTCAAAAGTTTAGAAATGAATTACTGATTTTCACATATATGGATGAGGGACTTCTAGGGTGAGGTGGCACATTGGTTACTAAAATCTCATCAATGTCAAACAACCTGATTAAAATATAGGGCAATAGGGAATTGTCAAAATGTCACTAAGAATGATTAAATAAGAAAACACATTTAACCTCATTCCATAAACCTCAGGGAAAGTAGAGGAGAAGAAGGCAGATATGAATGAGAATGATAGGCCACAAAAACTACCCTGCCCCAACACAATATAAAATGAGTGGACAAAAATCATGTAACTTTATTGTCCACCCAAATTAAAAAGGAGACATTTTGCAAGCAGTTTCAATAAACATCTAAGTAATTGCTCTAAGGAAATGTGCAAATGTATTGAAAGGCTCTATCAGTGATGGGGAGAGTTCATTGGGTTCCAACTTTCAAGGCACTGTGCTGAATCAAAGAACTAGACAAAGCTTGCCAGAGCTGGATACAAATTCATTCTGGGCTGGGGTACTAAATAATTAGTGGGATTTCCTAGAAAAATCTAAGCCTAGGTTTCCAATAAGAGCTAAATGAGTGATGGGTATTACAGAGGGCACTTGTGATGAGCACTCTCATATATAAGTGATGAATCACTAAATTCTACTTCTGAAACCAATACTACACTATATGTTAACTAACTAGAATTTAAATAAAAACTTTAAAAAATAAAAAATACATAAATAAAATAAAAAAGAGACTTACATGTACCACAAAACAAATTTTATTCTTTCTTCAAATTAAGCTACATAAAAGTGAATAAAAAGTAGTTCTCAAATTTCACCTTAAAGAGAAAGACAATCTAGATTCAGGTAAAATGTTCACAGATTGACAGAGAATCAGAAGCTCTAAGCAGTATTAGTCACATGATAAATGAAAAGAAATGACACTGCATCATGTATGACATAAAGCTGAGAAGGAAGAAAGAAAAGGAAATTAACAAACACATGTAAAAGAACAAGAAGTCTTCAAAATAATAGAAGAACATGGCCTCAAATATTTTACAGTATAGATTTATGTAATGAAAATATGATTCAATAAAGCAAATGATCCTGAATAAGACTTTTTAAATTCAAAATAAAAATTTTAGCAAATTTTCTGAGCTAAAGATGTTAAGTAAGGACCAAAATATTATATCCAATTTTAAAATGACATGAAATAAAATGGTTGTGGATATAAACTGAATTCCAATCAATAGAGAGGAAAAGACCAAAAGGTGATCTTTTTACTGAGAAGATGATAAATATGAAGGGAAGAAAAGTAAATATAGGCCATATCCCTAAGTGAGAGTCATAACATATGAAAAAGGAAAAGTATATATACAGATGGTCTTCAACTTATGATTGTTTGACCAGGATTTTTCCACTTTAACATAAAACAAAAGCAACATTTTGAGAAACCAAACTGTGAATTTTGGCTTCGAATCTTTTCCCGGGCCAGCAGCATGCTGTAGGATCTCGTGATGCTGGGTGGTGGTAGCATGCTGCAGCCCCCACTTAGCCACACGATCACAAGGACAAATAACTGATATACTTGTATCTTTTTATATGCATAGCTACTCAATTTTTCACATTCAATCAGTGTTTAATAAATTACATGAGAAATTCAACACTTTATTATAAAATAGCCTTTGTGTTGGATGATTTTGTCCAACTGTAGGCTAATATAAGTATTCTGAGCACACTTAATTTAGGCTAGGCTAAGCTATGATGTTGGAATTACTGAGATAGTTTGTGATGTTTCCAGCAACTCAGACCATGGTATTTAGCAATGATATGATGGATGCCAAATATTCACTGGCAACTTACATGTATTAAATGAATTTCCAATTTGGAATATTTTAAACTTACATTGAACCTATTGGGATGTAGCCCTATCATAAATTAAGGAAGATCTGTATGGTAAATATATTATAGTAGAGTAAGTTTCTAATACTTTCTTCAAATTCTTCAATGTCACTTCCACTTATTTAAAGTGAAATAACGTTAATACTGCATATTCAATTAGTATATATAAGATAACACTATTATGATTATATTATATATCTATCTTTTTGCTGTATATATCCATGGGAAGATGGCTAGGATAGTCACTAACTACTTTTATCATCTTGGCAGATCCAATGCTTTAATATTCATGTTTCATAAAAAGCCACATCAAAACCAATAACTTCAGCATTCTGTATCATCTAAACTTGCCTTTTCTCCCTTGTTGGTATGGAGATGGTGACTGGGAAATTTTAACACATTTGTTTTTGCTTTTATTTTGTAAACTGTACACATAATGAACAATAAATTTGGTGTAAAAATTTGTAGAAGCAATTGGGAAAGATATTATTAAGTAATTCCTCTCTGTATTCTTTAAGGAATGTTACAAAGTTAGATAAAGATTAGAATTAAGATTATAATTTTTGCCTATAAACTTTACACCAGGCAAGA
Source organism: Lontra canadensis (assembly GCF_010015895.1). NCBI lineage: Eukaryota > Metazoa > Chordata > Mammalia > Carnivora > Mustelidae > Lontra > Lontra canadensis. The sequence goes on along the minus strand of NW_022631056.1, from coordinate 1,872,246 downwards.
GTCTTTTAATTTTTCTGTATTGTAAAAGTTGCCTCAGAATTGAATATTCTGATTCTGATGGTTCAATATCATTCTGGTTCAATAATAAGCTTCTATATATAAAAGAAAAGTTTTCTAATTCTTAAATAAAAGGGAAAAAGAAAAAGAAAGCAAGGTTATATATAGATTTTGGAAAATTAGGCATTAGTTTCAGGCTATCTCAGAAGTTTGGGGAATTAGATAGCAGATGTGTATCTCAGAAAAACAGTAATCTGGAGAATTTAAGGGATCTGAGAAGCAAATGAGGTGTATAGAGCCTTCAAAGGCATTCATCATATCATTGTTAAATACCATGGTCTGAGTTGCTGGAGACATCACAAAGTATCTGAATAGTTCCTGTCAAGGGGAAGAGGTGCAGTTTTTTAATAGAAATTTATGATGGAAATCTAAGTGGATCCCATTAGTGCCCCCAGATTTTCATGGTGACATGAGAGCTTAGGGAAGCAAATGACTTCTAAATGAAGTATTCCCCACTAGAAACAAAGGGAATTCAGACATCCTTGGATGGGGCTGAAAAATAAAGTACTGCAATTATTTTTCTATTCCTATGATTCTCCAAAATTAAATTTGAAATCTTCCCAATCTGTGAGCTGAGGGTGAGAGACAATATATGTCCTTGAGAAAAAGAGAGTTCTGTTACTATCTGCAGTTTTTCAGCTCCTGCTGGAAAAAAAAAAAAAATCAAGACTACAATATGGAGTGAACAGTTATGGTCTCAACACTTAAAATATTAAAATCCAGGGTATTGAAAACAGAATTTGATTTTTTTTCCCCTTCGGATGCTAAATCAACCTAGTTTACCTTGAAGAGAGGGAAAAATCTAGAATAGCAACTATATGTTTGGATGGAACAGAAATTTCCTCAATTTAACATGCAGAGAATAGAAACAAACATAGAAGATTTAGGTACAGCCATATGTGTGCCCCTAAAGGAGAGAGTTCTATCAAGAAATTCAGTCCCTTAGGCTCTTATTTTTCAAAAGCAGAAAATTTCACGTGTCTGATATTCATAAGCAGACTCATTATTCTTCTTTGACCTTGTAGAAGGAAGAATCACATTTTGACAGAGTAACAAGAAAAGTGAATCCAGAAAGCGGACTAAATGCATTATATGTCTTAACTCTCTTTAAGAAAGCCCAGGTTGAACTGATTAATATCTGTATTCTATGATATGTAAGTTGAGGCACAAAAAAGTTAAATTGCCTGTCCAAAGACATATAATTTCTAAGTGACAAGGACGAGATTTTAATTCATCTATCAAAAAGCAAGAGCCTGAGTACCTATCTACAATGTTTATCGGTTATCTTCATCCTTATCATCTTCTTCTTCATTACCTACTGCATTTCTTGTTTTTATTCCTTTTCTTTTTCAATTCTGTTTCATCTTTATGTTTATGAAGAGGAGAGGAGGTATGAAAGGCATTACATGAAACAGCCTGTTTGCTCTTCCTACACTGATGGTGTGCTTTCAACACTCCTTAGGCCTGAATGTTTGCCACAGACGATTAAGCAGGTGATAGATGAACTCTTGGTTTTCCTGGGATGTAAAATAAACTACACTCAGTCTGAAAATATCAACATGCAATATGAATGATGCTTCCTTGCAGACTAGTTTGCATTTCTATCAGCCTCAAATTGGTTCTCATTGTTGAGCCATAAACATGTCACAATATTGTTTAACTGTCAACAAAGAGTATTTTTTGCTAACAGAGCTATATATAAAAATTCAATATTACTGCATAATCATATTTTGTTCATGAGATTGTAAAATGTAGCAATTAATATATTTCAGTGATAAAAACTATATTTACAAAAGTATGGTGAAAAATAAATATATACACACACATTTCAGTATATGCCAATGAACTCTTAATCATACTCCTAGCACTCTTTGGTGCTTACTCAATATTTGTTGGCTGAATTCATGTATACTCAATACATGTTTTTTTATTTTAAAGTCTAACTTTTTTTTTTCCCAATATTGACCTTTTTACCTAATGGAAAAAGAGTTTTCAAAATAAGTTGCATGAAAAGAGTAAAAATGTACACATTTATCTTGGAAATGCAATACAAAGCAAACAGAGGTTGGATAAAAGTAAAAACATTATCTAATTTAGTCTCTTCATATAATTTTCTTCACTTTTTTCCATTTTGAAAGGAAAAGAATAGAATTCAAAAATATGCAATACTACAAAAATTTTATTAATACATACATAATTGACAAAAGGATAAAATGTTCATGGAAAAGAGACACAAATTTGCAAGTTACTCTTATAGGATGTGGGATTTAAAAGAAATGTTGTTTGGGGCTTTAGCTGTAAAAGATGTTTTGTTTCAAACAAAACAAAAAAAAGCAATTGAGCAAATGAACACATGACAAAACATGAACTAGTAACTATATAGATGTCTCATTATTTTTGGTGCTTTTCTATAATATTTTATTTTCTTATTTAAAAATCAGACAGGAGTGTCTGGGTGGCTCAATGGGTTAAGCCTCTGCCTTCAGTCCAGGTCATGATCTCAGGATCCTGGGATCAAGCCCCGCATTGGGCTCTCTTCTCAGCAGGGAGCCTGCCTCCCCCTGCCTCTGTCTGCCTCTCTGCCTACTTGTGATTTCTCTCTTTGTCAAAATAAATAAATAAGATCCTAAAAAAAATCAAACAGTTTAGAAAGATAAAGTAAAAACTCAAGATATGTGAGAAAATATTAGTGTATTTATAAAGTATATTTTAAATATAGAAACAGATTTATTATATAAGTAGTTTTCCAATGGACAATGCAGAAACTTCTCAAAAAATACCTCTTTGGAAATCTGATGCTAAAAATTAAGTAGAGCTCTGAATCCTTATATGGTCCTTGTAAGCATCTTTATAAAATTATGTCAAAGTATTTGAAAAAAAAGTCATCAGGATATGAATATTTATACTTAGAAAGTAAAAAAGCTCAAGTTGGGCACGATTTTAAGTAAAAGTCATAAATTATTTAATCAACATACCTGGAATAACAGATCTAGAGTGAATGAAATTTTTCTTAAGAACACCATAATTATGAGAGGAGGAAAGACAGAGGATGGAGTTCATGACATTAAAATTGTTAGGAGGCCCATCCATGTCACAATTCTGTTACTAATTTAAATATTGCCATATTGGTTGAGATACTGGATCAGTGCTTCCAAGTTTACCAGAGATGGAGCCAATAGTATAAATTCAGAAATGAGAAATATAAAGCCATTCAGAGGGAAATTTTGGGAGAGAGGACTACGCAAAGCAAGAACAGAAAGTATAGTGGGGTTACGAGGGAAGAATATCTGGTGTATAAAACTGCACGGATGGTGGTGCTCTTGAATCATAAGGAAAAGTGGAATGGGGAAGAGTGTTTTTGAGAGGAGATGGATGAAGTAGGCAGGGGCCAAATTGTGTTGGCCATGATATTTAGGAGTTTGAATATTTTTCAATTTGGAATGGAGATGTTATTGAAAGACTTTCAGCCAAAGAAGTGCCATAATTTGAAGTATGTTTATGTTAGCTGTAAAAATGGAAGAATGGGGACCAATAGAAGACTACTGCAAGTAGTTCGGATGAAAAATGATGGTACGTTGGACAAAGATTGAATTAACAAGGATGAAAACAAATAGACAGATTGGAGATAAATTTAGGGGCTCCAATATATGAAAGGCAGAGTATCCCTGATGTTGTGTTAAGAAATCTCTATATTCATTAGTCATCTGCTTTTTAATAGAACACTTAATGTATTTGTTTATTCACTCTACAAATGTTTATTGATCATCCACCAAATGTTGGTCACTTTTCTACATCAGTAATAAAATATACAAGGATCTCTTTTATTCTAGTATGAAGAGAGAGAGAATAAGCAAACACAGAAGCAAAGCAACATGTTTACTAAGGAATTGTCACAGTAAGTAAGAAAGTGAGAAATGCCTGGGGGTAAGTGGAAAAGTAAAATCCAGTAAGGGAATAGTGATGCCAGTAGGGAAGGGGAATGGATAGTCTACAGAATGAAGGAGGACTGTCAGGATGAGACTTCTTGTGGAGAGGACATTTGGGCATAGAATTATATGAAGTAAAGAAATTAACCATTAGGAAGTTCTGGATTGATTCCCCCCCCCTTCCAGGGAACACACACACACACACACACACACACACACACACACACTTCAACTTTAAAGATGCCAAATCAGAGATATTTAAGTGGAGAGGCCCAGTAATCACTTAGATATATAAGTTTGAAGTTTAGAAATGTTTGGAAAGAAGTAATTTACAAAGTCATTGTATGTGGATAGAAGTTAAAGCCAATGAACTTGGTGAGAAAATTAAGAAAGTGTAAAGATCAAGTGCCCATGTGAATTACTTGATCATGGATTTAAAGTGAGACTACTGACCCTAGGTAATAGAAATTTGGATTTCAACAGAGCTGTGGTATTGGTGAGAAAATATGAATAAATGATGGCATAGCAAAGTATATGCAAATGTTTCTAGCAATGTTCCATATACTCTTTCCATGCCCCCTTTTCATTATTTTTGCTCAGCAGTAACACCACCCTATCCAAATGTAACATTCTCCTTATTAGAATGAATGCTGAAATAAACTTGCTTCTCAAGTCTGGATTTTCTAATTTTTTTCCAAGGGAATATTCTTTATCTCATTTTATTTCTAATATGGTACACTAATATAAAGTTATAAAGTTAAAGTAACAAGAAAGTATTTGTTCTTCTTTTTAGGTTACCATGTCCACAGCCAAGGCTGAGAACGAAACCAAACAAAACAGGACATAAATGAATAAATAAATGCTTGTCTTATTAATAAAAAGCTATATCATATTCTTAAATACTTGAACAAAATATTTTTGTAAACATTTTGTAACTTATACTCAATAAGAATGGACGAAAGACTATCACTTTTGTTTTGTTGTGCTTTGTTTTTAGTACTAAAACAAAATGCTCTGCTCAATGTATTTATTTTAGAAGGTTTTTTAATAATAAAAGTAATGCTAGTAAAATTTTACCTCAGTTTCCTTTCATATATGAAGCCTGTATATTTTTCTTATTCACATTTTCTAGTCTTTTTAAAATTTTAATCTCAGTATAGTTAACATAAAATTTTATATTAGTTTCATATATACAGTATTCAGCAGTTTTATACATAACTTAGTGCTCATCATGATAAGTATAATATTAATCCACATCACCTCTTTCACCCACCTCTCCTCCCACCTCCCTTCTGGTAACCATCAGTTTGTTCTCTATGGTTAAGAGTCTGTTTTGTTTTGGTTTTTGTTGTGTCTCTCTTTTATTCAACATTTAGTTACTTAAATTCCACATATGAGTGAAATCATATGGTATTTGTCTTTCTCTGACTGACCTCCTTTGCTTATCACTCCGTAGGTCTATCCATGTGGTTACAATTGACAAAATTTCATTCTTTTTATGGCTGAGTAATATTCCATTTGTGTGTGTGTGTGTGTGTGTGCATATGTACATGTATGTACACATCTTCTTTATCCATATATCTACCCATGGACACTAGGACTGTTTCCATATCTTGGCTATTATAACTAATGCTGCAATTAATATAGGTATGCATGTACCCTTTTGAATTAGTGTTTTTGTGTTCTTTGGGTAAATACCCAGTAGTGCAATTACTGGGTCATATGGTAATTCTGTTTTTAATTTTTTGAGTAACCTCCAGATGGGCTGCACCCTCTGGATGTTTCTCAAAGTATTGTTACTAAATTACTAAGCATAATCACTATATTTTGTTTATTTGTTTATTTATTTATGGTGACATATTTTATTGTTCATACATTTTGCCAAGTATATAGTCCTAATTTATCACTCTTTATTTTTTTTTCAGTGTTCCAAGATTCATTGTTTATGTACCACACCCAGTGCTCCATGCAATACATGCCCTCCTTAATACAGACCACCAGGCTCACCCATCTTCCCACTGCTTCCCCTTTAAAACTCACAGTTTGTTTCTCAGAGTCCCCAGTCTCTCATGGTACATCTAACCCTACATTATAAAATCCAGTTTGCATTCTCACAAACAGTGCATAAGGATTCCTTTTTCATCCTCACTAACATTTTTTGTTTTTTGCATTTTTGATTTTAGCCATTCTGACAGGTGTGAGGTTTTGATTTGCTTTGCATCTCCCTGGTAATTAGTGATGTTAAGCATCTTTTTATTTGCCTGCTGGAAACCTATCTTTTTTTAAACCTCACTGTATGGTACTTTCTGGATAGGATTTTATCTAAATTTTGTTAATGGAAATACTTTATTAGTAAATTTCTATTAAAGTTTCCTAATTTTCTATAAAATTACAGTCTTGTAGTTCAATTCATATATAAATCTTAAAAGATACTAAAAATCTATAAAACAGAGAAACTAGCATAGAATTTAAAATCTTTACATACTTTTATCCACCATACATGTACACACACATTTACTTTTTCTTCTCTGAATTCCCAATGGTATTACTGCTGCCACCTGATTCAGAGGACATTTTTTTTAAAAGTTGTGCATCCATTGAACTTACCTTATTTATTAAACAGTATGTCATTAAATCCCAGGGACTATGTGTTTCACATAATTGAATCATATCTTTTGTATGTAATTACTCGTGTTGATTCTTAGTCAACAAATCTTTTCAAATGAGTTAAGAAGCAAATTCAGACATTAATATATGATGTCATCATAGGAAATCATGATGACCCCAATATTTCCTAATCATGTCCTGGAAATAGAATTTCTTCTACTTATATTATTAATCTACTATTCTAATATTTTGTTAGTTGTCATTATAGTAAACTACTCATTCTCATTTAAACCAAACTACAAATTTCCCTACTAATTCTTGGCATGGATAATGCTTCTTCTTTGAATATATTGAGCCAATAGGTTATAAATTGATGCTCTGTAGAAAATAAGCTATTTTGAGGTTGATATGTGTGATATATGTGAAAACAAGTCAAAACATGGTATTGATTGAAATTGTACATGATAGACCTTATTGGGTGATGGTAATAATCTAGATCTTCATCTGGATGGTAGTTATATTAACATAAGTGAATATATTTGTTAAACGTATTAAGCTAAGCACTAGGCTTATGTACTATATTGATTTTGATACTTCATTAAAAATAAAATAATACATAAGCATAAACTAAATAACAAGCACAATAAAAACTGTGAACTTATTTTACAAAATGTTTTCATCAGTAAATGAGGAGGTAGCATAAAGGTAACTTTCAATAGCACAGGTTTTTTGTTGTTTTGTTTTTTTGGGTAGATCTGTTTGAGACCTGGTTCTGCCACATGCTCCTGATGTAGTTTTGAGAAAGGTCACTAATCTCTCTGAGCAATGTTTTACTACCTGTAAGATAAGAATAATGACATTTCCTACCTCATAAGGTTGTTGTGATATTCGAAGAGATGGCATAGAGCATTCGCCGGTTTATGTGACATATAGAAAGAATGCAGTGAAGTTAGTTGCTATCTTTGTCTTCAGATAAGAAAATTAGATTTAGCTGAAAATTTTTATTCCTTAAACACCTCAATAATTATTATTTAAAATTAAGTGAGGTATCCTGACTAGTGAACTCAAATAAAAACAATAAAATAGATATATTAGCATAGAATCATAATCACAAATATAATTGACACAACTTAAAATAATATCTAAAAACATTAATCTTCTTGAAGTCAATTTCACAATAATGAAAAGCTGCCAAGACCATATTTTATTTCACCCTCATCAAATTTCCAATCTTTTCAGTTTTTCATGTCAGTCAAAATGACGGTGTTTGAGTTCTACTTTGTCAAGATGGAGCATAGGGTATATAGTCTCTGTCACTAAGGGAATCTAAAAGTAAAAAGAATCAATGCACCCTTACACTTCATTATCTTCCACAGAAAATTACATTCCTCAGGGAATTTTCACTTTTCAATATATGAAAAAGTACTCCATATTAAAATTTAAAGAATAATTAAAGAAAAATGTATTAAATCCTTTCCCATGTAAGATGCAAAGTGAGATAAATAAGCATAGTTTTTCAAGCTAGAAACTATCTCCATATTTGTTTAATTGTGATCTCCAGGCAAACAAAGTGAAATAATGCAAATTGAAATAATTTGAAAAAGTCCTTAGGTAACTGTTAAAAACAAATGAAAGTTTACCATTTCAGTATGTTGAAAAAATATATTGAATCCATAACATTTTCTTTCAGTTGGTTTGAAAAATAAACTCAAAATATTTTTGTTATTCTTGATAGTTTCAAATACTACATGAATAAGAACTTTAACTTAAAAATACAGAAGTAATCATCTGCCTTCTTTTAGTAAAAGCCTTTAAAGTTTAATGAATCACATAATATTCAAAATGTTTCTCTCCTTATAAGAAGAACAATGCTATCTTTTAATTTTCATATACAGAAACAAACAAAAAAAGTATATTATTCAGGAGAATCAAGGCAAAAGAATGAGGTGGACAAATAATCTTCCAAAAAGGGTATGATAAATTCACAAATATCAGTCTAGGTTTTAGACTGAAACAGCGTTTTTTCCCCCTTAAAGAAACTTGACAAATAATGGAGACTAGGAGGAACTTGCTAATTTCCAAGAATCTGAAAGTATCTGAGGAGTCATCTCTACTTAGGTGTTTGTTTAATTGATGGCCTTCCCAAACTCATAATAATCAGGTAAAACTGATGAATAAAAAAAATTATTGTGGCTATGCTTATGTTTACATATTAATGTATAAAACATCATTGGCACATTTAACAAGTAAGATGTAAACTTTGAATAATAGGCATCATTATGCATTTACTAATGGTAGCTTTATCATTTGAAATATAAGTTTTGCTTCAATTAAAAAGATGTCCTTGGGCACCTAGGTGGCTCAGTGGGTTAAAGCCTCTGCCTTCGGCTCAGGTCATGATCCCAGGGTCCTGGGATCGAGCTCCATATCGGGCTCTCTGCTCAGCCGGGAGCCTGCTTCCTCCTCTCTCTCTCTCTGCCCGCCTCTCTGCCTACTTGTGATCTCTGTCTGTAAATAAATAAATAAAATCTTAAAAAAAAAAAAAAAAGATGTCCTTAAAATCTCTGGTCAACACAATTAAGTTTTATTTCTTGCCCATGATCATGTCAATTGTAGACTGACCATAGATGTGCTCCATATTGTCTACATCCCAGAATGCAGATAATATGGCAGTCTCTCTCTGGACATCTTAGAAAAGCAAAAAGAGAGATGGAGAGTCACACACTGCAGTTAAAGCTAATACAAACCAAATGTGTCTTTAAGTTCAACATGATAGACATAAACAATCCTCCCACAGAGTGGACCATGAAAGGAAGGAATAGACTATTTGTAGACAATATCATACCCATCAAAGTACTTCAGAAATTATTTCACTTTATACCACTTGGATTACAAGTAAGGAAATTAGCCAAGAACAAGAAACTTGTCCAATAATGCAACTACTTAATGACTGTGTCTGTCCTAACATGTGCATATGATCATGCTCTTAATAAACATAAACATAAATTAATAAAATCATCATGATTTCCTATGATGACATCATATATTAGAAATTCTCCACCATTTTTTGTGACACTGGAAGGAAGGAAAAACTGGAATAAAGCAGATTGCACAAAATATCTCTTATGCTACTATTATTAAATAAATTATTGATAGCAATATATTCACCTTGAGTGTATTTATTTATTGAGTTAATTGTTTTTACTTTTTTAATATCTAAAATAATTATTCCTTTGGGAAGAATAAATTCTTATGAGACTAAATAATATTCTGTGGGAAACCATATGTTCATGTCCAGAATAATCCCATAAACTCTTTGTAGAAATCTTTCACTTTTTAAAAAATCTAAACTTTATATTTCCTCTAAGGGCAAGCATGTCTGTTGTGCTTCTCTGTTTTCCCAAACCATGATGAAGCATCACAATTACTTATATTGTTGTTTAATCTTGTTTGTGTATCTTCCCTGCATTCATAAATAGATTTCATATACCTTAAAGAAAAGACCATAGCTCCATTCAGCTGTGAACATAAAATAGACAATGGGTACTCTATAAATATCTATTAGTTTTAAAATTGTGTACCTTGCATTAAAAAAAAATAATTTCATACTCTGGCTAACTGAGACTTAAAAGCCCCATTGGTGGATAAGAAAGAAGGAAAAATAGATACCATCACTCTCAAAACTGCTCATTTTTTGCAATGACTTTTGATATAAATTATTTGAATTTTTTAGAAAAATTGAATTCAAAGAAAAAGAGAAAGATTAAAATCATTTTTTTTTTCACAGAAGTATAGTGGATTGATGAAAGTTTATTGAAACATTGGTTCGGAAACATGTATTTGACTCAGTTCTGCCTAATTTAATTATATAAACCTGCCAAGGTCTTTAATGCTCTTGGTTTGGTTTCCTTGTTTATATAATGAAGAAACTACGTTACTTCTACAATTACTTTTACCTCACATATATATAATCTATGACTAAAAAGCTGAGTAGAATCTTACCTTTTTGGGAAAGAAAGGATACATATTGCTTAAAGCATAAGGTCACACACTTACAGTTCTCCTAAGCCACATGGAAAAAAACTTATTTTGTATTTCAAAAGTGCAAAATAAAAATTCCAACACATATTTTACTCTTGCTATACAAGCAATGCCACTGGAATTGTGTTTTGCAATGAAAACTAAATTCAAAATAAGAAATAATATAATCCAATAGAATGATGAGCGGTGTGCTTGTGAGTGTTTATCTTAATTTTATTCTATTTTATAATATAACGTTATTAGCTACCCATTAAAACAGATAGTGAAGTAGCCAATGATAATGAATAGTCTCTATATATTTAAGAAATATATATTTTAATCAGAAAGTAGTTGTAGACTAGAACTGTAGGAAATTAAAAATCAATTAAAATCTCATTGATAGGTATTTTATTCTGCACATCTCCTACAAGAACTTTTACATGCATTATCTGATTTAACACAATGTCGTTAGCATACTGCACCACTACAAACTACTCTACTGTGCTCTCTCCTCCTATCTTCCAAGAAATATGTTTTTAATAAGCTCGACTACTTCTGCCAATATCAGTTCAATAACAAGCTTGTGGGCCAGGTAATAGTCCACAATGAACAACTAGGGTTGCATATTCACTTGATCACCAATGATCTGATTTTCATTTTCTTCCAGATCCTGGTATCATCCGTGGTGCTGTTTCTCAAAAGAGTAATAATTATCTATGGAAGAGTGTATGAGTTTACTTCTAAGCCCTGGGGTTTTCTATTCAGATTTACTGACAGTTCTCTAGAACTTATTTGCTACAGGTCCTCTGAGGTATTGTTTTATATATTACAAGTGCAGAGGGCTCTTTCTAATTTCTGGATCTGCTGCATAGCTTCCCTGGTTCTAGGCCCTGTGCAAAGATGGCAGCTTTCCTGGGAACATAATAAATATGCCAGAGCACCTCACTCAAACATAGTGTGTGGCCTCCAAAATCCAGAGGGCCACAGAGTACTGTCCTTCTGTATTAATGATGATTGATGCAAAATGCAGCAATTTTTCAAAAAGATTTTATTTATTTATCTGACAGAGAGAGAGAGAGGTCACAAGTAGTCAGAGAGGCAGGCAGAGATACAGGGGAACGTAGGTTCCCTGCTGAGCAGAGAGCCTGATGCAGGGCTCAATTTCAGAACCCTAAGACCATGACCTGAGTTGAAGGCAGAGACTTAGCCCGCTGAGCCACCCAGGTGCCCTGGCAATTTTTTTTTTTTCCACTTTAGAGGGGTATCTTGACATACTCTTGACCACAAAACCGATAGAAATTACTAAGTGGATGGGTCCCTGAATTTTTTTTATGTTTCTTTCTTACCCTCTGAAATAATATTTGCTGCTAAAACACCTGAGTTATTTTTGCTTCTCTCATCAAGTCCAGTATCAACGAAATAGTGAAACAGTGTGATACTCTGGGGTATCAAGAAGATCAAAATCTCAACAGCCTAGTCTGTGGCAGATTGCAGGATTGACATAAATCTGAGGTGTGAAATTGAAGTAATACTGTTGTCTACCAGGTAAACGAGAACAGTTTCTGGTCTTTTTTTCCCAAATCACCATGGAGAAAAATACATTTGCTACATCAATAGCCACACATCTGACCTCAGGTTTTTGTCGATTTGCTTCAGCATTTATACCACATTTGGAACAACAGCTTAAAATGGAGTTGCCATCTGATTATGATAACCATAATCATTCTTTAAGATTTGTCTGCTTTCTTTACAGGTGAGGTGGTTGGTGTTGGTGTGGAACTCACAAAACTTTGAAAATAGCTTAACATTTTTGACACCTATTTGGTGATAAATAAATACCATCTCTTTTGTATATTTTATATCTAGTGGCCTCTGTGCTTATTTATAGAGAAGTGATGGCAAGCTCAATAAAACTTTCATGGGCATTCAACAAAGAGATGTGTTACCATTAACCTGAGGTAATTTAAGGATTTTCTTTAAGAGTGAGCTCCTACCCAACTGAGACATACAAAAATAAATGCTATTATTATACCGACATTCATAAATATATTTTAATTTCTTACTAATCCTAACTATATTAGGATTTCATATACTGCATAGTTTCCTTTTATAAATAAAAATCATTTACCCTCATCTCCATCTGAATCTTTCTTTTTATTTCCTTTTTCAAAGCCTTAAATAATACCTTGTTCCCTCTTCCATTTAATGAAGGTATGCATTTTACAATACCTCTGAAATACAACCAACCAATATTCACTGGAAACATATATGAATTTGTGATATAAATATTAATCAATATCATTGATTATATTAATCACAGTTAGCACAATATAATCTTTCTAGATCCAAGGATTATATGCTTGGGTAAATATACTCTATATTTAACAAATTCAACAGAATCCTCATTTATCTCGAGTAACTACACATTCCTTTATTTAGTCATAGAAAGAGTAAGTCAAAGGGTCAAATCCTCATGTATTCTCAAAGCTGGGAAAATGATTACTGTCCAATTCTTCACCCATTTCATCAAATACATGTCCAACCATTGACAATATTTTTGACATTTATTTCTTTGATGTTTCTTTTTGTAACTCTAAATGCAACAATATCTGCACTATTCTTTGGCACAAATAAATGTGGTTGTATTGAAACACAAAAAACTACCAGATCATTTCCCCAACTTTCCCAATAAAAATACTATTTCTTACTTATCATATATTTTCAACTGCTGAATAGACCAGTGCACACATATACACACACACAAAAGCCCCACTGAATTCCATAGACCTAACCACATCCAGCAACTAAAAAATAAGTTTTCAGCAATGAAGACTTTGTAGTATCATGTTGGATCACAGCTTATTTCTTTTGTGTGAGCATAGTACATTGATGACCCCTAGTTTCTCTCATCCTGACTAATTGAAGTGCGTGGCGTATATGTTAATTTTAATTTGTGGCACTTCGACTGCAGTTCAACTGCTGTGAGATCACACCTATCATAATTTAGATTGGCCATCATGTTCCATAGGTGTATACTTCCAGCACAAGTAGTCACTGACCATTTAAAGACATCAACTTCTGTTGCCAGCAGTTCCTCCTGAGTTCTGCATGACCTCCTGCAGAGTTACTGGCAAGCAGGATGCTCTAGTAGTTTAGTAATGTTACTCACTCCACTTACACATCGCTTTGTACTCATCTATGCCAATTTCTGAGTGTGGTCCATGCTCCAAAAGAACAAATACTCCTTCTGGTGTCCCAAAGTAGGTTAAAAAGTTTCCTCATCCAGGGCTAGGCTTCAGGAAACCCAAAAGTTCCATAGGCCCAAAGTGCCTTTTTGCATTCGGAGGCCATCAGATTGTAACTTGTTCAGTTTTTATCATCACAAATGCTGTTGCCACGGAAAATCTATGATACAGATGCAATTCAAGAAAATTGTAAACACATCCAAAAGTAGTCTGGCTGTTGGATTTTTAAGGTTCAGCATACTCAACTCCTAAGTGTTGTCCTTTATGAATGTGGTGCAAGCCTTCTTGAAGGCTTAGAAAGATATTCATCTTTCTATGCATAAATCATTAGTGATATGAGATTATTGGATCATGCGAGCATGTGCTTTTTTTGACCTCATTCTTATTACACAAACTTCTGTTTACATTATGTTCTATCGACTTTAAAGTTTGGTGTAATCACAATAGTAAAATAGACTCTGAGATCCTTGTCTGCTTTTATCCCAGAGGGTCATTTTGTTACACAGCATTAGAATGATTTAGTTGTTCCTTTCCAACTGCCGATCACATCCATATTATCTGATTCAAATGCAGGATTTCTTTCAAGATTAAAAAATATTACAAATATTACAAAACATTTGTCAAAATCTTATAAAATAACATAAAATACTTATAAGATAAATGTTGAAATGTGATACAAAATTATGACCCAAATTATAATAATGCCAATAATATATTTGGCAGTGAAATATTTGCCAATAATTGGCATTATTATATACCTGCTGTTATCCAGGTAGGCTCTAAATGACCTAGGTAGGGTTCTTATGTAAATCTTAAATTTTGTTTCTTTCAGTATATGCCATGATTCAGAATCACAATAATGAGAAATAGCTAAGAGTTTTATTTTCTTGCTCTAAGATACTTTTTATAGAAGTGAGTGAGTATTGTATTCTATCTGGAATCTTTACTCATTTGATTTAATCATCTTTTTATTCTGGACATTAACAAAGAGACAGATGGGCACATTGGCAGGTATTTGTTGCATTAGTGAACTTAAATACTGTATGATGTAGAAGATATTATGTCCCAATTTTATGGTTAATCAAGAATGCTTTTACTATAAATTTTAAGTAAGTTTTGAGATCTATGTATGTGTGTGTGTACATACAGTGATATAATTTAAGTAAAGAAATAATTTGTTTCATGGAATTTTTATCAATTTTTTTAATTTTATAAACTATACTAGATCTAAGTTATTATGCCACAGATCTACAGCATATTTTTGATTGAATGTTCTTCATTGTGTGTATGTGTGTGTGTATGTGTAGTGTCTCAATAAAAATGAATATAGGAAGTATTTTTAACTCAATAAAAGGTTATTACCTATCACTATTTCAAAGCATAATTTTGATGACAATTTTTAAAATTATCGTTACTCTTTGAAAAGCTTTTAATGTTTGTTTGTTTTTTAACTTTAGATAAATAATACTAAAAATAACAGATACATATGTAATGCTTTAGTGGCCCCTAATTAACTGAACAATAGTTTTTGAATCTTAATAATTTATTCAGGTCTACCTTTATTTAGCTGTAATCATAAGATCAAAGAAACACATATATTGTTTTTTAATTTAAAAAAGCTAGTTTTTTAATTAAAACTAGTTTTTTTTAATATACCTTAGGAGGAATTAAAATAGAATTTCATTTTGTTGTAACTAGAAACTATATTAATAACATAAAACTTTCCAAATTAATTTAGCAACTAAATATGTAACTAATATACTGCAAATCAATGTATGCTTTTTAAATGTTCAACAGAACACTAATCCAACCTTTAGAAGTAGAGGAGTACAAGACACTCTTAATTATACTAGTTTGGTACATCTGTGAATATTCAGTTTCTCTTTATTTAGCTAATAAGTATAATCCTGATTTAACATACTCATAGAAATAAAATCCTGATAGAATACTATTCTGATTTTTTCCATCAATGAGTGGAAATGTTAGTATTTCTCTCACAATAATTTAGAAATAACTCATGTTAACGTTTTTGTAATATGCCTGCATTTTCTCACACATTTTGCAGATCTTTTCCTTTAATCATGTTGGAAATCAACTGTAATAATAAAGAGAATGGGTTTAAGTATTATTAGGGGGAATGGATTTCTTATAGAAAAAAATATGTGAACTTAAGACCATTTTATAGTAATGCTAGAAAACTTTAGGGCAAAATATTCACATTATCTTGGAGTAAAATAAATTTTTAAAATTACAAAGAAGTCATCTATAATAGAAATAAGGTCTTAATACATCTAAGTCAATTGAAATAATATCAATAACAACTAAATCTAATACAAATTTACAGAATATTATACTATGGTTTTTCCATCACTTAGAATAGACTTTAAAACAACATGTATTTTAGTTAATATAAAGTGCAAAGTTGAAGTGAAAAACACGATACCCAACACATGAACAGACTAAAAGATAAACAGTTCTTGGGTTATAGAAATTAAAATTGATTCTGATGTCCAATTTACCCAAAACTTGATGAACTTAAAACTTGAGCAAATATTCAACATATTAATTTGTTCTCCTTTCCTTTTATTAATGAAACAGTTTCAAGCTATAAAATGAATCTCTGGAACTGATTAAAGCACTGATTTTAAAAGGATGTGGTATGGTTTTTGTTTTGTTCCAGGTTTAAAATGGAGAGCAATGAACAAAACTTTGAGCCCAAATAATCTCCTGACTTACCTTCTTAGTAGTCAACTGGGATAAAACAAAATAATCTCTACTTTAAGTCATTACATTGATATGACCAAGTTTTATTTTACATAAGTGGACAATAGTTAAATGCATTAATAGAAATTACTTAAATTAGAACCCAAGTTATATGTCAGGGAATATAAAAGATAATAAAGAGAGTAAACTGTTTTTTAAAAGATGTCAATAACTAAGGGTACCTGGATGGCTCAGTTGAGCAGTGAGACCTGCTTGAAATTCTTTCACTCCCCTCTGTCCCTCCTTCTACTCAAGTGTGTGTTTTCTCAAAACAAAAAACAAAACAAAATAAACAAAAAATAACCCTCAATAACTAGATCAAATATATTTGGCAATGTATGTTTGATATATTAATTTTAACATTCAAAATTTAAAGATGAAAAGTATCTTGCAGATTTAAATCCATTAATTATTTATGCAGTACATGAGACTATGTTGTTATATATACAATGTATGACAAATACTTCAAGAAAAAAATTCCCACTCAAAACATTTTAGATTCTTTATTTTAATGTTCAAATTTCTCTAATCAGTGTGGAATTTTTAAGAAAGTGAACATGAAAAAATAAAAACCTATCAATTAATACTTGTGTTTTGCAGTCCAAAGAGAGATTAGGAGAATAATTAATATATTAAATATTGGTAATCCAAACTTGGTTTATAACTCCTTACAAAATATTTTTCTTTCTGTGATTTTTCTAAAACATATTTGTTTCTAAATATTATTTAAATTCTATACTCATAGGAAATTAGTAGAAACTCTACTTTCAACTCCATAAAGGAAATAATTTATAAGAGATGATGATGAATATATAATTTTTTTAAACAGCTTTGAGAGGCGGGCACACTTTTTTTAGAAGATTTTATTTATTTATTTATTTATTTAATAAAGAGAGAGATCACAAGTAGGCAGAGAGGCAGGCAGACGGAGAGGGGAAACAGACTCCTTGCTGAGCAGAGAGCCCAATGAAGGCCTTAATCCCAGGACCTTGAGATCATGACCTGAGCTGAAAGCAGAGGCTTAACCCACTGAACCACCCAAGTGCCCCAATGAATATAACTTATAACTTATTAAAATATCCATTACTATTAATAATATTTCACAGAAGTTACTGGAAAACATTCCCTTTTTCAGTGTTTTGGAACAGACTTATAGTAGAAAATAGGCCTCTCTTCATGGACCATAATAGTTTAATATTGCAATTTTATATTAACAATATTCATCTCAAATTTTTTCCAAATTTCTCTTTTTCTCAGTCTAGTTTACATCTTGTTAAATTCCCATGCTATCTTTCAAATCATGTCACAGAGTTGTCTTTTTTTGTGTGTGTTTTGGAATCTATGGAGCAGTTGTTTTCTCAAAGTATCATGTGAACTTGGTAATAAATAAATCATATTCAGAAATTTATTCCTCCAATGATTCAAGTTCTTGCTGATACCACCTTATTTTGCATATTTTTGATAGTTCCTCTGCTGTTTGTTTTCTTTCTTAGTTATTTTTTATTTTTCTTATTTTTTCTGAATGGGTGCCTAGTTTAGGTATTTACCCAAAGAATTAATGGTCCCAGAACCATCACAAAACAGTGGAAATTTGGCTGGTTTGAGTTCTGTTTTCTAAAACATTAACTTGGAGTAACTCCAATAAACATGGGTTTCTTATGTTTTCAATGACTGTGACTATTTTTCAAGAATCAGATTTATTATGTGACTCTTCTTTGCCAAAATATTATCTGCTTTAAGTCAGGGCTTGCTTTAACATTATGTATGGAATCAAAAGCTTTGGGATCAGTCATTTCCTAGGTGTCATTTCACATGCAAATACAACTAGAATCCACTAACTTTAAAATGACTCTTGAGACTTTATCCACAATGCATTGTGTCCCAGAGTTAAGCCAGTGTTCTTTGGTATCATAAGCCCAACGTTTTTATATAACTTCTTTTTTTTTTTTTAGTTTTGTTTTTTTTTCTTTGGTTTTTTGTTTTGTTTTGTTTTTTTGTGGGTTGTTTTTTTTTTTTTCTGTCTCAACACCCCAATGTATTTTACTGTGGCTTTTGAAATTATCTCCTCATAACCAATAAAATTTCCCATTCTCAAGCTCTCTAAATGCTCTTTGTCCTGCTATGTATCATAATTAACATGGTCTTATCTGAGGGAACCGGTTACTCTGAAGATAATTATTAGTGACTATTTGCTTTATCTCAGTCCCTGTAAATTAAAAAGAAAAAAAAAAAAAAACTTGATGTATACTTAAATAGAGATTGACACAAATAGAGATATACAGATTGTATAGATATAGATGCATTTTTTCTTATATCTTATACCAATTTATCATTGAAAAATGCCAGGAATGGTCAGCAATCCCTATATGGATGGATGAAAAGATTACTCTAAACTTTGCCATGAAAGAGAAGAGAATGCAAGGGCACCAACACTCAAAGAGGAAAACCTTTTCTTTATTCCCACTTTTATTGGCCATTCAGGATAATCACAAATCCTTCTCACTGTTTCTCAAGCATGTGATATGTGACAGGGGTCTTACTGAAATGAGGAGGATCTGTTTATGGGAAAGAAAGGATATGCTAATCTGCCTGTTCTTTGAGTGCTGAACATAGCCTAAGGGCCAATACATACATCTCTTAGATACAGGCCAGCTGTTAGAGCTAAGAAAGCTGTTTGAGCTAAGAAAGGTTCAGGAGGGCAACTCCCCACAGCATTCCAATAACAGAGTGACCCCAAAATCCTAGGCATTCCACAAAGGTCTATGCCCTTCTCCAAAACCTTCCTTCCTCCCCGGTGGCCTATGTGTCACATTTTAGCAAGCCAAATATTATGACTGATTTCATGCTCTACATTAACCCCAAGAGAAAGACATAAGAAACTATTTCGTGATCATCTTTCTTCTTTAAACAAAAAAGCTGTCCTTCTTGCTAGCTAATGTTTATCTCTGTACTCCATTTCCATATATCTCAAATGAATTCAACATCGCTCTCGCAACTCTACCTTTTCACTTATTTTTAAAGTTAAAAAAAATCTCAATTAAAATCATATCGACCTCTCCAAGTATAATATATTTTTTTCTTAATTTCCACATTTATCAAAATATTTTATTTAACTACAATCTTTTTTCTTCTCTCAACACCTTCCGTATCTCTCCTCTGGAACTACTGTAATTTTATAGAGATATTTTAGCTTCTCAACAGATATCTCTATCTCAACAGATATCTCTATTTTAAATAGAGATATTTTAGCTTCTCAACAGATTTTGTACTTGTTAAATACCCTATCCTTTTGGTAATATTCTATTCCTTCATATCTATGCTGCTTTTCTTTGTTTTTCCTTTCCTGAATCTTGCTGGCTAATGTTATACTATCTGGATATTGAAATTTGGAAAGCCTCAGCTTATTATAGACTATCTGTCTTCTAAAATTATAACTCTTCCCTAGGGAATCTTACACACACTCTGACACACACAGATTCACACCTACCCTTACATTTTCCAATTCTGCAAACGAGTCACAATATATACCTTAATCAACTCTGTTCACCAAGCCCTCACATCCAACTTATCTCTTTGGCATATATATATGATATCTTAGAGTTAATTTAAGCAAGCTCAACATGCTGAACTGGGAATTAATGATCTTCTTCACATAAACCAGTATGCTCTCTGTCTCGTTGAATAACATGCGTTTCCAAAGGGTTTCACATGCTAGAAGTGAAACATCATCCTTGTCTTCATGCCTTCACTTGTCTCCTCCATTCTGATTACTAAGTTGTGTCAATTTCAACTGCCAAATATCTCTAACCTTTGAACTCTCCACCTTCCCAATTTAGTCTTAATTATGTCTCTGGCCTGAAGATTGCCATAAGAAATAACTAGCCAAATGACATCTGAAATAGTTCTTGCCCAATGTGTTTTCATATTTGTGGCCAGGTTTCTCTTCCCAAAGTGTGAAACTATACAAGTTGACCCTCTGCATAAATCCTTCTAATGTATTCCTATTGCATTTTGAATAAATATGGAACCTTTCAATTTGGCCAGATAAACTCTAAATTGTCTGGTGTTTTTCCTGCTTCTCTCACATTCCTGCCATGAATTTGTTCTTAATTTCTGACTCACATCCATCCTGGGCCTTTGACAGTCCCTTCTCTCCACTTTGCCTAATTAATGTCTAGTTATTATTCACATCTCAATTCAAATTTTACTTTAAAAAATTAAGATTTTATTTATTTATTTGACAGAGAACACAAGTAGGCAGAGAGGCAGATGGGGTGGGTGGGTGGAAGCAGGCTCCCCACTGAGCAGAGAGCCCGATGAGGGGCTCAATCCCAAGACTCTGGGATCATGACCTGAGCTGAAGGCAGAGGCTTTAACCCACTGAGCCACCTAGGTGTTCCAAATTGTACTTTTTTAAAAGAATTATTTTCTGACTTTCCTGACTGCATTAAATATCTCAATTATGGGATCATTATTTGGAATATCATTATTTGTTGCAATGTAAATTCTAATTTTCTTCAACTGATTATATGATATGTAACTATTTTCATGACAGCACCATTAGCAAAATAAAGGCAATGGAGCAATGGATCCTGTCTGCTTTTGTTTTAACTTTAATTTCCCTATCTCCAGATCAGTGCCTCACACATCACTGGTACTTGATAAACACTTAATCAGTTAATGACTAACTTACGAAGAAGTGAATCATTGAACACAAATTCCTTTTTTAAGATTATCACTATTTTACATAACATACCCACAAATATTCCTGACATCCATTCATACTCTTAAAAATAGTACACTTCACTCAATCTCTCAATTTCTTGGTCCACGCGGCACACTTAGAGATGGATCTCCACAACGTACATAAATAGAAGTTGCTGAAGGAGTGCACAATTTGCTGTTAGACATACGAATATCAGAATGCACTGAACTTTTAATCTGTTCCTTTGTGTCCTGGTATTAGAGGCAATCAGTCTTAGAAGATTTTCTGAAAGATAACTTTATAGTTATCTTTATGTTCTGATTTAAATTCCTTTTAAATATCTATTGAAATGAACATAATACTTGTGCTATTTATTCAGCACATGGTGAGTCCAGGTTTATTATGGTTTTGCAGCTCTTCTAGGCTTTGGGCAAAGATTGAGTTCTAAAAAATTGCCACTAATTTCAGGGAGGTACACTCATATGGGAGAGGAAAGAAACTGACAAGTAAATGAAATGTGAAAAGTGTCATTAAAAAAAACAATAAAGCATTAATCAGTATAAGAATAAAGAGTCATTGGAAAGGATATGGTCTAAAAGATTATCCAAAATGTGTTTTCTGATAAGACACTGGAGCATAGCACTCAATGATGGGATGGCATAAACCAGAAGGGTTCCTAGAGAAAACTGGTGCTAGAAATAAAGTAGGTCTGAGGTAAAGTGAATAGTAGAGTGAATAATAACAGGGTCAGAGCAGTAGCCAACACAAGATTATTTAGAAATATGTAAGCCAGAGTGGGGAAAGATGGCTGCAGAGTAGGGACCTTTGATTCATCTAGTCCCTTTAATTTAGTTGGATATCTATCAAAGCATTCTGAAGGCACAGGAATTCAACCTGAGATGTAAGAAGATTTATCTGGATTTCTACAAGTAGAAAAATGACTAGTTTTTTGCAGGATAGGAGGTTCAGAACCATGAATCTTTGGGGTAAATATCAGAAGATAAATGGAGAGGAGAGGGAGCCTCCATAAGTTGGCTGCCAAAAAGTAGTATAACACCACAAACTTGGGACCCTTAGAAATCTGCTCCAGTTAGAGATATCTCTTTCTGAAAAGGGCACGGGGAGTGAATAAGGCAGAGTTCTAGGTGGATCATTGTGGTCTCAAGATTCCAGGAAAGTCAGAAAGTATGGGGGAACCTGAACTGATAGACTGCCCAAACAATGGAGTAGGAAGACTGGTTACAGTCAATGAGCCCAGAAGGGACCCTTAACTCCAGTCACCATAAACCATGAGCCCAGCCTGTAGGGAGACCACTCTCTGCCTGAGCACCCTGTGAAGGACTAGAAGGTGTGGGCTGTTTAACCTCTCAGGGCAGATATCAAACAGCTTGTACCCATGGCAGGGTAACAGCTCTCAGGGTGGTGAGGTCCCAGAAAAACACTGGGGTGGGACCCAGCTGTGACCTGATAGCTGCTGAAGAGGGTGTATGTGTGAACCCACAGCTGCTGTCAATTGCAAAGGCACAAAGCACAGAGACACTTGTGGGACCCCGGAACTCCCCCAGGAGATTTGCAGCAGGCATGAATAGCGTGAGTCTGTGGAGTTTGGTACACACAGAAGTGGAGATGGTTTGATCTGGAGGGTTTATTGAAGAAAGAGAACCACAGTCTTTTGACTCTGGCCCAAAGATTACTGCATAATCGTACTTACTCTGAGCCTCTAAAGAGAAGCAGAAAACTGCAGCATGGGGGGTGGTGAGCAACCCAGACAACCACCTCACATAAAGCTCATCACCCTGACAAGCGGTGGGGCAACTCCACCCGGGCAAAGATGCCTGAGAAGCTGAGCAGAAGTCCCTCTCCCAGAAGACAGACTGGAAGAACAGGTGAATGATAAGCTTGTTTCCCACAGGACTATAAAATTCCAGCACCAGGGGAAAATAATAATATAGGGACCTCCAGGTGTACCCTCACAACTCGTTTATACTTCAGGCTAAAATTTTACATTTCTTTCTTTCTTTCTTTCTTTCTTTCTTTCTTTCTTTCTTTCTTTCTTTCTTTTCTTTCCCCTGTTCCCATTGAAATAGATTTTTATTTCCCAACTTGTGTTTTTAAGTCACTTTTTAACTTTTATTTCTCACATCTACATTTTATAGATTTATGCCCTATACTAGTCTGTTTTTCACTCTATTCAATTTTATCTTCATGTGTGTGTGTGTGTGTGTGTGTGTGTGTGTGTATTCTGATTTCTTTGCAATTTGGGGATATAATGTCTTATGACCCACAGACCAAAAAATCAATCATTAACAGTCAGCTCACAGTGCTTTGTCCACCTTGAGAGA
This sequence comes from Lontra canadensis, assembly GCF_010015895.1. NCBI lineage: Eukaryota > Metazoa > Chordata > Mammalia > Carnivora > Mustelidae > Lontra > Lontra canadensis. The sequence continues at coordinate 1,848,581 of NW_022631056.1, read as the reverse complement.
CTATAATATCCCCCCCACTTTTGTTTTTTTAATTGTTTCAGATCATCTTGGCTTTGTTCGTGTATCTGTGGTAGCTTCTGACCACCTCAGATTTTTTCTAGGTTGCATTTGCTTGGGTTGTGTTTGATATTTTGGACTCTCTTCATTTGCTAAACCATCCCTCTACAGAATTACTAGGAGGAGGAACTCTCAACAAAGAGAAGAACCATAGACAATGTCTTCTGCCACAAAATTAATGGATATAGAAAGGAAGATGTCGGAGATGGAATTCAGGATAGCAATTATAAAGACAATAGCTAGGCTTGAAGAAAGCATTAGTGACAATGTACAATCTCTAAGGGCATAAATGAGATTTATTCAGCTTGAACTTCAGAATGTTATGAATGAGATGCAGTCTTAACTGAATACTCCGACAACCGGGGTATATAGGGCAGAAGACAGAATCATTGATCTGGAAGATAAGCTGATGGAAAGGAAGGAAGTTGAGGAAAACAGATAAGCAGCTAGTAGTCCATGAAAATAGACTTAGGGAGATTAATGATGTCATGAAATATTCCAAATTCAGAAATATTGGGATCCCTTGGGGGTGGGGGGTGGGGAAAAGGCTGGAGAAAGAGAGAGAGGACTAGAAGGTATACTTGAGAAAATCATAACTGATAAATTCCCCAATCTGGAGAAGGAAACAAGTATTTGTGTCCAAGACTCCTACCAAAATCAATAAAATAGATCAACATACCAACATATAATAGTGAAACTTGCAAATCTTATAGCCAAAGAATCTATCCTGAGAATAGCTAGGGAGAGGAGAGAACATCAGAATAGCATCAGACCTATCCACAGAAACCTGGCAAGCCAGAAAGGGCTGGCAAGTCACAGTCAGGGTACTAAATGAGAAGAACATGCAGCCGAGAATACTTTATCCAGCAAGGCTGTCATTCAGAATGGATGTAAAGATAAAGAGCTTCCAGGACAGGCAGAAACTGAATTTGTGACCATCAAGTCAACCCTGAAAAAAATATTAAGGGGGAAGCTGTAAGCAAAGAGAGACTCCAAGAGTAATAAAGACCAGAAATTAAAACAGACAATCTATAGAAATAGGGATTTTATAGGCAATACAATGGCATTAATTCAATATCTATCAATAGTTACTCTGAATGTAAGTGGGCTGAGTGCTCCCATCAAAAAACACAGGGTTTCAAATTGGACACAAAAGCAGGACCCATCTATATGCTCTCTAGAAGAGACTCATTTTGAACCTATAGTCACCTCCAGATTGAAGGTAAGGGGCTAGAGAACCATTTACCATGTCAATGGACCTCAAAAGAAAGCTAGGGTAGCAATCCTCTTGTCACACAAATTAGATGTCAAATCAAAGACTGCAGTAAGAGATGTAGAGGGACACTATATGATACTTAAAGGGTCTATCCAACAAGAAAATCTAACAATCATAAATATATATGCCCCAAAATGGGAGCAGCCAATTACATTATCCAAATAATAACCAAAATAAATATATTGATAATACTACATTATAGTGTACTTCAACACTCCACTCACAGCAATGCACATATCATCTAAGCAGAAGATCAACAAAGAAACAAGAGCTTTGAATGATATTGGACCAGATGGACTTTATAGATACATATAGAACATTCCATCCTGAAACAACAGAATACTCATTCTTCTTTCATGCATGTGGAACTTTCTCTGGAATACACCACACACTGTGTCACAAATCAGGTCTCAGCCAACACCAAAAGATTGAGATTATTCCCTGCATATTTTCAGACCATAGTTCTTTGAAACTGGAACTCAAACACAAGAAGAAATTTGGAAGAAACTCAAACAGTTGGAGGTTAAAAAGCATCCTGCTAAAGAATAAAAGAGTCAACCAGGAAATTAAAGAAATTAAACAATTCATGCAAGCCAAGGAAGATGAGAACACATCAGTTCAAAACCTATGGGATATTGCAAACGTGGTTCTTAGGGGAAAGTACATAGCCATCCAAGCCTCTCTCGAAAAATTAGAAAAAGAGCCAAAGCAAAAGCTAACATTAAACCTAAAGGGCTTGGAGAAAGAACAGCAAATAAAGCCTAAATAAAGCAGGAACAGAAAAATAATAAGGATTAGAGAAGAAATCAATGAAATAAGAACTAGAAGAATAGTAGAACAGATCAATAAAACTAGAAACTAGTTCTTTGAAAGAATTAGTAAGATTGATAAGCTTCTGGCCAGACTTACCCAAAGGAAAAAAGAAAGGACACAATTAATAAAATCATATGAGTGAAAGGGGAGAAATCATGACTAATACCAAGGAAATTATTGGAACTCATTATCCGCAGCTATATGCCAACAAGCTAGGCAACCTGGAAGAAATGGAAGCATTCTTGGAAATTTATAAACTGACAAAACTGAAACAGGAATAAATAGACAATCTGAACAGACCCATAACCAGCAAGGGATTTGAAACAGTAATTAAAAAAAAAAAAAAAAAAACCTGCCAAAAAACAGAGTCCAGGGCCAGATGCCTTCCCAGGGGAATTCTGTCAAACTTTTAAAGAAGAAATAATACCTATGCTACTAAAACTCTTTCAAAATATAGAAATGGAAGAAAAACTTCCAAACTCATTCTATGAGACCATCATTACCCTGATCCCAAAACCAGACAAAGACCCCATCAAAAAGGAGAATTACAGATGAATATTCCTGATGCATATGGATGCCAAAATATTCAACAAGATCCTTGTCAATAGGATCCAGAAGTACATTAAAAGAATTATTCACCACGACCAGGTGGGATTTATTCCTGGGATACAAGGATGGTTCAACATTCATAAATCAATGAACGTGACAGATCACAGTAACAAAAGAAGAGACAGGAACCATATGATCCTCTCAATTGCTGTATAAAAAGCATTTGACAAAATACAGCATCCTTTCCTGATTGAACCTCTTCAAAGTGTAGGGATAAAAGGGACACACCTCAGTATCATAAAAGCCATCTATGAAAAAGCCTACAACAAATACCATTCTCAATAGGGAAAAACTGAGAACTTTTCCCTTAAGGTCAGGTACATGACAGGGATGTCCATTCTCAGCACTGCTATTCAACATTATTAGAAGTCTTAGCCTCAGCAATCAGACAACAAAAAGAAATAAAAGACATTCACATTGGCAAAGAAGAAGTCAAATTCTCTCTTCACAGATGACATGATACTTTATGTGGAAAACCAAAAAGACTCCACCCCCAAATTACTATAAAACATACAGCAATTCAGCAATGTGACAGGATACAAAATCAATGCACAGAAATATGTTGCATTTCTGTACACTAACAATGTAACTGAAGTAAGAGAAATTAAGGAATTGATTCCATTTACAACTGCAAGAAAACCCATAAGGTACCTAGGAATAAACCTAACCAAAGAGGTAAAGGATCTATAGAAACTACAGAACACTCATGAATGAAATTGAGGAAGACACAAAGATATGGAAAAACATCCCATGCTCATTGATTGAAAGAATAAACAGTGTTAAAATGTCTATGCTGCGCAGAGCAATCTACACATTCAGTTTAATCTCTATCAAAATACCATTCAAATTTTTCACAGAGCTGGAAGAAACAATCCTAAAATTTGTATGGAACCAGAAAAGACCCCGAATAACCACGGAAATGATTGAAAAGGAAAACCAAATCTTGGGCATCACAATGCCTTATTTCAAGCTATATTAAAAACTATGTTCATCAAGACTGCATGGTATTGGCACAAAAACAGATACATAGATCAGTGGAACAGAATAGAAACTCCAGAAATGGACCTTCAACTCTATGGTCAACTAATCTGTGACAAAGCTGGAAAGTAGACCAATGGGAAAAAATAATAATTTCTTAAGCAAATACTGCTGGGAAAATTGGACAGACATATGTAGAAGAATGAAACTGGACTTATCTTACACTATAAAAGAGAAAAACTCAAAATGGAGTAAAGACCTAAATGTGGGACAGAAATCCATCAAAATCCTAGTGGAGAACACAGACAGTGACCTCTTTGACCTTGGCCACTGCAACTTTTGCAAGATACATGTCTAAAGGCAAGGGAAACAAAAATGAAAATTAACTATTGGGACTTCATCAAGATAAAACACTTTTGCAAAGCAAAGGAAACAATCACCAAAACTAAGAAACAACCCACGGAATGGGAGAAGATATTTGCAAATGACATTACAGATAAAGGGCTGGTATCCAAGATCTACAAGGAACTTCTCAAACTAAACACCCAAAAAAACAAAATAATCCAGTCAAGAAATGGGCAGATGACATGAACAGACACTTCTCCAAAGAAGATATACAATTGGCTAACAGACACATTAAAAAAAAAAGAAAGAAAGAAAGAAAGAAAGAAAGAAAGAAAGAAAGAAAGAAAGAAAGAGAAAAAAAAAAAGTTCAACATCACTTGGTATCAGGGAAATACAAATCAAAAACACAATGAGATACCACCTTATACCAGTTAGAATGGCAAAATTAATAAGATAGGAAACAGTTGTTGGTGAGGATGTGGAGAAAGGAGAATCTTCTTACACTGTTGGTGGGAATAAAAGCTGGTACAGCCCCTCTGGAAAACAGTATGGAGGTTCCTCGAGAACTTAAAAATAGAACCACCCTATGACCCAGCAATTGCACTACTGGGTATTTGCCCCGAAGATACAGATGTACTGATGTCCTTCATCAAATGAATGGATAAAGAAAATGCGGTTCATATATACAATGGAATATCATTCAGCCATTAGAAAGGATGGATACTTACCATTTGCATAGACATGGGTAGAACTGGAGGGTATTACGCTAAGTAAGTCAATTGGAGAAAGACAATTATTATATGGCTCAACTCATATGTGGAATATAAAGAACAGCACAGAGGACCATAGGGGAGAGGAGGGAAAACTGGATGGGAAGAAATCAGAGATGGAAGCAAACCATGAGAGACTCAATTCCAGGAAACAAACTGAGGGTTACACAGGAAGAGTGTAGATGTAGGGAGTTAACCTGGTGATGAGTATTAGGGAGGGCATGGGTTGTGATGACCAGTGGGTGTTATATGCAACTAATTAATTGTTGAACATTACATCAAAATCTAATGATATATTATATGTTTACTAATTAAACATAAAAATAAAAGGAAATGTGTAAGCCATGAGAGGAATTTTCCTTTTTTTTTTTTTTTTTCTGAGTAAAATGGAAAGACATTGAAGAACTTGGAAAAATTAGATATATATATGACTGAATTTTAAAAGACTGTTTTGACTCTGGGGTGCCTCAGTAGGTTAGTCATTAAGGATCTCCCTTCTGCTCAGGTCATGATCCCAGGGCCCTGGGATGAAGCCGCACATTGGGCTCCCTGCTCAACAGAAAGCCTACTTCTCCCTCTTCTGATCCCGCTGCTTGTTTGCTTTCTTGCTGTCTCTCCTTCTGTCAAATAAATAAATAAATAAATAACACATTTAAGAAAATTAAAAAAATAAAATAAAAGGATATTTTGACTCTTGCATAGAATAGATATTAGGGTTTGAGTGGGGAATAGGGAAAATCAGTTTGGGAACTATTTAAAGAGCCAAAGAGAGAGCTATTGGCTTGGAATATGAAGGCAGTTTTGAATTAATGAAAAGGAATTTAATACAGTGTAGTTTGAGGTTAGAGCCAACAGGATTTGTTGATGCATTGGATTATGGGTTTGAAAAAGAATACAAAAACAAACTCATAATTAAACCAATACATATATGCTTTTATATCATTTTTCTTCTATTTTTCTTAAATCATAATAGTTGGATTTTTTTTCTTCAAATGATCAAAGCTTTCATCTATTAATTTTATCAAATTCAGTTTTCTTATTTTTATCTTTATCTTATAATTTTTTAAAGATTTTATTTATTTATTTGAGATAGTGCATGGACAGGAGGGAGGGGCAGAGATAGAGGGAAAGCAGGTTCTCTGGTGAACAGGGAACCAGAGGCAGGGCTCAATCCCAGGACCCCAGGATCATGACCTGAACCCAAGGCAAATGCTTAACCAACTGAGCACCCAGGAGCCCCTCTCTTATTTTTGTCTCTTTTTTCCCAATATATTATTTTGACTCTGATACTATGATACTATTTTGTTCTTTTCCAAATTTCTGGTTAAATTAAATAAAACGTTTTATCTGTCTTGATTTACCATACGCCACATCATTAATAATGAGTAGAATAGCTCAGCTTGGGTACAGCATCATTAAGCATAAGCTGTAATCAAATATATTTATTTGCTAGTTTTACCATTTCAAATAGGAGACAATTCTTAATATTACCTACTTGCCATTATGGCTGTCTATAAAGTAATGGGTTTTCCAAACTGGAAGCCAGACTTCTGGAAATGATTGGGCAATTAGAGGTGAATGAACATTTCCTTGATTCCTTGATTTACCATATTTGAGACTAATTAAATCCCTATTTCAAATGAGTCTCTCCAGGATGATATTGCCTACATTTCAGTACGTGCATTTTTTCTGTTGCCTCAAAGGAAAAATTGCCCTTAACCTGTTATGGGTTTTTCTAATGTACTCCCACAATGTAAAAGTGCTGGTCTGTGATAGCATGTGCTGAAAATAAAGTATAATTCTAGTTCTGACACAGGATATATCATGTAGCAAAGTCATGAGAAATATATTATGGAAAACTTGGACCAAAACACATTAAATATGGTCATAAAAAAGATAGTCAATTGTGGCTTTACAAAAGCCATTGTAAAGCTGAAAAGATTGTTGGTATAAAAAGCTAATCTGTTTCTATTACTGACTAAGGTGCATGATAATTACATTTATGTTATCGAGGGTGAGCAGGCTATGGATATAAAAGAGATAAGAACAGATGAACCAATCTCAGTGTTATCTAATATATATCTGCTTTCCACAGAAAGACATTAAGAGAAAGAGCAATGTTGTTATTCTACTGTGAAAAGGAAATTATGAAATTTTAAAGTTGTGCCAATAGAAGCAAAGAGAAGTGGAGAAATGGGTGAAATTGATCACTCTAAGCAGCTGGTTTCAGTAATTCAGTCTGCTCAAAATAAATGTTTATGATAGGAAATCAGCAGCACATGCAAGGTGCTAATTTATGAATGTGGGAACAAACTCCCCTCTAAAGTTCTTCATCAGAATATATATTTTTTGAGGTGGTATACTGTGGAAAAATATGCCTTCAGTTTCTAGATGAATGATTACAAACAATATCCAACAGGTTGGATGTAGTTAATTCCGCTTTTCTAACAATGATATTCTCACTAGGCTTATGTAAGCATAAAATATAGAGATAGTAACATAGTTAATATAAAACTATATATTATGAGAAAGCCTGAGAAGGACACATAACAGGTTGGAAATGCAAAAGCCAATTTGTTACATTTTACATTTACATTTAGAAAAGGTTGAAACTTAAAAGTATCATTTGATAACCACTGGTTTATTTTTGAAATGGTTGTATAAGACCATATTTGAATTCCCATCTGTTTTCACTACTAAACAAAAGCATACTGACTATAAGACTGATGGAGAAATCAATATGTCTTTCTATAAATGAAACATAATCAAATTTTGTAGTTTAAAATTATAATTTTCTTATTTCAAAAAGATCTTTAAATGGTAATAGCATAAAAAATAGTAACAGTATGTTGTGTTGTGATAATATCATAGTATCAAAATATGTTAAAATCTTGGACATCATCACTTTCTAAACCATTTATTTAAAAAATTTAACTAAGATGCTAGGTAATTAAAATTCAGTCCTATAACTGTTCTGTCTGATATGGTAGCTAGTAATAGTAGTACAGGCTAGTATTGGCTACCATATCATACAGCAGAGAGAACATTTCCATTTTCACAAAAGTTCTATAGGGCAGTGCTATTTTTAATAATTTAAATTATAAAAAATTTTATTTCATACCCATATCATTTTAATTTTGTTTGTTCTTTATTAAACATGTGAGGTGCTGTGGAAATGTAAAATTAGCTCATAATTTGCTTAAAACATAAAATCCATAGTTATTTTGAATGCAAAGTTTCACAGCAATGACATTTCTTTCCTTCAGCTGTTTTTCTAAGTCAATTGGGAAAAAAAGAAGGTAAAATTAAATTGCTATTGATTAAACATCTCCTAGCAATGAGTCTGTCATTCTGCCTTGTCTCTTGACTACATTACAACTCAGACAAACTGAACTTTCTTCAGTGACAGAATATAATGTAAAGCCAAGAGACTGGAGGACTTGAACATTTCAAGATGTAATTTTTATTTACTGATGTAGGAAAATATATCCCAGTACAAGTTTTATAGAACTCTGAAATAATTATATAAGACAATATTTTCTGAAACAAAGAGCTTCTAAAGTTCTAAGACTATGTGGATATACTTCTTTTTAAACTAATACTTCTAATGTAAAAATGATTTCAATTATATAATATGCAAAATTGTTGTAAGATTTAATTCTTTAATAATTATGTAGTATTTCTTAAGTTGTGGAATGTCAATACCTGCATTCATCTACATTTCTCTAACCTCACACAGTAACCATTGTTTTAAAATAATAGCAAAATATCTGGTCAGGAGCACCTGGGTGGCTCAGTAGGTTAAAGCCTCTGCCTTCAGATTAGGTCATGATCTCAGGGTCCTGGGATTGAGCTCTGCTCAGCAGGGAGCCTGCTTCCCCCTCTTTCTCTGCCTGCCTCTCTGCCTACTTGTGATCTCCCACTCTCTGTCAAATGAATAAATAAAATCTTAAAAAAAAAAAATCTGGTCAGTTGATCCAGTCTAATATTGTATCAAAGCCCATTTTAAGATGTTACCTATATCAGTCTCAAAATTCGTACTATGAAAAGACTATCAGTAGCTTCATAGGCATTTATTTATTTATAGATAAATAAATATTTTTACTGAAGTATAATTCATATGTAACATTATATTAGTTTCAGGTATACAACAATGATTTGAGGTATGTGTATATTGCACAATACAAAATAAGTCTAGTGAACATCCATCATCATATATAGTTATATATATATTTTTTCTTGTGATGAGAACTTTTAAAGCTTGGTCTCTTAGCAACTTTCAAATATACAGTGCAATATTAGTAACCATAGTCACCATTCTGTACATTGTATCTCTATGACTTATTTTATTTCATCACTGGAATCTGGAATCATCACCTCACCTCTATCAACCAGCAATCTGTTCTTTGTATCTATGAGCTTTATTTTATTTTAATATTTTTAGACTGCACATATAAGTGAAATTATATATTATTTGTCTTTCTTTGTCTGACTTATTTCACTTAGCATAATGTCCTCAAGGTCCATTGGTCCATCCACGTTTTCACAAATGACATGATTTCATTAGTTTTTATGGCTGAATAATATTTGTGTGTGTGTGTGTGTGTGTGTGTACACACCACATTTTCCTTATTCATTCATTCATGTATGGACACTTAGGTTTTTCCCAGCATAAAGCTGCAATGAACATAGAGGTGCGGGTATCTCTTTAACATAGCAATTTCATTTCCTTCAGATATATATCCAGAAATGGAATTGCTGGGTCCTATAGTAGTTCTACTTATAATTTTTTTGGGGGGCACCCCCATACTGTTTTCCATAGTGGTTGCACCAATTTACATTCTAACCAACAGTGCACAAATATTTCCTTCCTCCACATTCTTGCCAACATGTCTGTTATTACTTGTCTTTTTAATAATGTATAGGACTTTATTGATTGACTCATTAAATGAGTTATTTATTCAATAAGTGTAGGAAATTGGAAAATTTCCTCCTTAAATAATGAGTATATCAGCTAACATCTAAGGCATATACTTTTCTAGTAATAATAATTTTTTAATTAAAACACTAGTTCAAAAAATGTTACAGCTTTTTCAAGTACTAAAATTTGTCTTTGATAGTTCTCAATAAGCTGAACAATTCAGCAAAAACTTCTAAACAGTTGCTATTGATCTGAAATAGTTCATGCAACTTACAAAGCTTTGACTAAGAATAAGTCCCATCATTTTCATTGGTAATATGAATAATAACAAGTTGCAATTTATCTTATGTTTGTAAGTAATGAATTTGCAGGAAATTTGATTTCTTTTCCCAAATTCGATCTTATAGGCAACAGCCACATTTGGAACACCATTGCTCTAATTATATTCAGTTATTAAAATAGTGTATTGTCAGTTTTCCTCCAGAACATGAATTGATGCTTTCATTGTCCATGAAAGTCAACGTGATCACTTGGCAAGGATTGTACCTTATTTTGTATAAATAGACTATGATATTAATATTGGAGATCTTTGAAATTATTTAAAATTGTCAGTTTTCTGTCCTCATTGAGTGATGATTGATGAGGCAATATGTGCAATGTGTAATAAGTTTTATTAGTGAAAGCTGCTGAATAAATAATAGAGTACAAGCTATTGTTATTAAATAATAATTAATTTGAGATTTCCCCATTTTCTCTCCTTCCTAAGAAACTTAGAAAGTTAAGTAATAAAATGTTTGTGACATAATTTGAATTTTTTTTCTTTATTTCATCACAGCACATTTGATAATGCTTGGTTTCTGGGTTGGGATATTTCTCCCCAAGCAAGTATCTTAACAATGAGAGCAAAAGGAGGGGCAGTTGCATAAAAACAATCATAGTCAAATTATTTTAAATGGTGAAAATAAGTTTATTTTTTTATTTCACTTCCTTAAAAAATAGTAATTGTTATATTGTTTTATATACCCTTACCAAGTAGCTCCACTTTTTCATGGTTTTGTGCAGTCTCTGTTCTAGTGGAATGTACAGAATGAAAAGATGATTTCTATTTCATATTAACTATACTTTAATTGCATTAAGTATTTTAATTACATAAGCCCAGATGCATGGGTTTAGAAAAACAATTTTTGTGCAAATAAAATTAAAGATAAATGTTAAGAGTTTAAATATGAATGCTATAATTTTTTACCAAGATTGCCAAACTGTATTAACTCATTCACAAAGGAGATTTAAGAATGAATTTTAAAATTAATTAAATTGAAATATTGGCCAAGATTAATTAAAATGAAAACTATATAGTAGCATAAAATACTAATTACACTTCCATTTCTTTTATAAATAATATCAAATTATATTTAATATTCTCATTGTAATTGTATTTACTATAAAGTGGAACTGTTTTTTCAATTATTAGAATTGAAATATTAGAATTTTTGAATATATTATTGAAAATTCACTGTCATGCTACAATAAGGTTATCAAATTTTTAGTAAATATATTTCATTGAGTGCATGTGGCTGTCATTTTGAAATCAAAGACAACTCTCCAATTTAGTTTTTAAATAAATGTTTAATACTAAAAATAACAACAATTTTATTAAGAATTAGTTTGCAGATTACTTAGTAATTCAAAATCAATCCAAAATAATCAAAAAACAAAATAATTCAAATAATCCCCATGCACACATTTTACATTTAGTCATTTAAAAAGTAATCAGTGTAAGTATTTGCTTATCTAATAATTTTTAACTTTGAAGACACTTGCTTATCTAATAATTGTTCACAAGACAAGGAAGTATTTTTATATTTAAACAGACTTTAAAAGCCTTGTTTAGATCAGATTTTACACATAAGTATGCCTTATTTCTGAGAGGATTTGTTGTACACTAGAGATAAATTGGAAAAACAGCTAATACGATTCTAAACCTATAAGTACAACGAATTTTTTAGTTTAGAAACTGTGCCAGATAATTGGCAAAACTGTTCATTTAAAAGTTATTATAGAAACTCTATTGATCCTGAGATCATTGGTTAAAATTAAAAAAATAATTTTATATGCTAATAGAGAAAATGATTTCCAATTCTTATAACCTTTAACCACTTTTTTGTTTGTTTGTTTGTTTTTACTTAAAATGAATCATTAAGGCTACCTAACAGTAATTTTCTAGACTAATCTTTTTTCACAAAATGTGTTACCTCCTGGCAACACTGGAATACAGTGATGCACTCTAATACTCAATATTGGTGGTGCTATAGTTATTCTTAAAAGTAACTAATTTAAAAATTCCTTCTGGAGTAAATCTTGTGTTGCTCTCTGCAGTCTTTATTCAGGAGCTATTTTCTTGCTATTTTTTTTTTCCTTGTGTAAAAATGTTAAGTTAAAACTAACTTACCAAAAGAGTGTATATTGTTTCTCCAAACCCTAATCAAACTGTGGATATTTAATCTATTGAAAAACTGAAGAAAAGTATTCTGGCTTTACATTGCTCTACTGTCTACTCTCTTCTCCTCTGAGGATCATCTTACTTCATAAAAAGGAGTTGCACTGAGCAAAATTCTGGTCTCCTCTACCACACTTATTTCTCAGATTCATGTTACCTAGGCTACATCATTAGGCCAGGCTTTGGAAGAGTTTATCCTGGGAAATACAACTTATTAAACAAAAGGGACTGAAAATACAAATGCCTATGGCCTATGGTGTACACTTTTTTTTTTTTTTCTTAATTAAGCACTTAGCATTCTTCTTCAGCCCTAGCTCCACCTCTCTCTGTGTATTTGAGCTGGAAGCTACTGAGCTACAGTTCCAAGCCTCCCTTCTCTTTGAGTTTCTGAATCTGATTTATGTAGTCATCATGGCTTCCTTCAAGATTTGGAATGTAGAGGGAGGGACAGATGAATTTTCTTCTTCCCCCAGCAGTATTCTATAATTGTGTTTACTGTTGTTTGGTGAAATTATTAGGTATTTGTATCAAAGCAATATTAGTTACATAAAGTTTTCATCTTTGTTATGCTCTTTACTATCTTAAATAATAAAATGCTTGTTCAGTATGGTAATCTAGAAATTTTTAGGAATGCAGTTTGTTCATAATTTTCTGTTCTTTCAATGGTAGTTAATTTTTTCAGGTAATTTCTTCTTGAGGTAATAACCACAATATGATTATGATGACATTAATACTAATAATTCTCAAAATGGTTCATTTACCTGATAATTAGGTTTATATTAATATAGTTAAGTATCACTCTTTGGCTTAAATATTAATTTATTGAACAAGATTTTTAAAAAAAGGTTTTTAGTGAATTATTTTTTTTCGGTATTAATGTTCTTAATTTCAAATGCCCTCTATTTGAAATCAATTTACAGTTTCATTATTTTATCTGTTTGCTGTTTTGTTTTGCTTTAAAAATTTCTCCTCTTATCCTAATGTGTGCAAATCAGAATGCATAGATTTCAGTTTCTTTGAATGAATCTAGTTATATATTTTTTATCTTATTTTTTTATTTTTTAGAGACCGAGAAAAGAGAGCGCAAGTGCTATGGGAGGGGGCAGAGGAAAACACACAGAGAGAGAGAATAAACCTGGGGCTCAATCTCATGACTCTGAGATAATGACCTGAGCCCAAATCAAGAGTCAGGCGCTTAGCCAACTGACCCAGCCAGGCGCCCCTGAATGACTCTAGTTATAGAAATGTAAGTTACAATAATGTTTGCAAAAAAAAAAAAAAAAAGTGTAGAAGATAATCTTGGCTGATGGGGACATTCAGAAGTCATATTGAAATGAACGGTTTCAGTAATTAAGGGAGAGCAGATTGGATTATCTTAACATGCCAATGACCACAGAAATACTATTTAAATTACAGGAAGAAAGAGAGATGAAGATTAGTCTGGTGTAGCAAACTCTTGGATGATTATAACTTCTCTCTTCAAAATCCCTAAATCTTTTTGTCTGTCAGGAATACAAATAACAATATGTCACACGTGATGATTTCCATAAAGCTTTTAAAACATTTAAGTTATACGAAATTTTATAATTTTCTTGGCCATTTAACACCTTTATAAAAATTCTAGTGTAGTTAATACACAGTGTTATATTCATTTCAGCTGTACAATATAATGATTCAACAATTCTGTATATTACTCAGTGCTCATCAAGATAAGCATATGCTTCACAACACGTGCCCTTCTAAATACCCATCGCCCTGTTTCCCCCTCCCGCCACCCCATCCCCTCTTTAATCCTCATTTTGTTTCTAGGGGCACTGGGTGTCATAATCAACCAATGAATTGTTGAACACTACATAAAAAACTAATGATGTACTATATTTTGGCTAACTGAGCATCCTCATCATCGTCATCATAAAGACAATAAAGGTAAGCGTACTCTTAATCTGCTTAATTTATTCACCCATCCTCCCACCTTCCCTCTTGGTAGCCATCAGTTTGTTCTCTGCAGTTATGAGTCTGTTTTGGATTTGCCTCTTTTTTTTTTTTTTCTTTGCTTATTTGTTTTGTACTTAAATTTCACCAATGAGTGAAATTTGTCTTTCTGTGACTAGCTTATTTCTCTTAGCATTTGACTTTCTAGGTCCATCCATGTTACAGCAAATAGCAAAGATTCATTGTTTTTATGCATAAAAAGTATCCGAATCTGTATCAATATCTATAAATCTTTATCTATATACCACATCTTCTTTATTCATTCATCTATGGACACTTAGGTGTCTTCCATAATTTGGCTATTGGAAATAATACTGCAGGAAACATAGGGTGTAAATATCCCTTCAAATTAGTGCTTTTGAATTCTTTGGGTAAATACCCAATAACATGATTCCTGGATTATAGGGTAGTTCTTAGTTTCATTTTTCAAGGAACTTCCTTACTGTCATGGTAGTTGTGTCAGTTTACATTCCCACATGCACAAGGGTTCCTTTTTCTCCACATCCTTGTTGGTTTTTTCGTATTTTGTTTGTTTTAGCCATTTTGACAGGTGTGAGGTGATATCTCATTGTGGTTTTGATTTGCATTTCACTGATGATTAGTGATGTTGAGCATCCATTTATGTATCTGCTGGCCATCTGGATGTCTTCTTTGGAGAAATATCTGTTCATGTCTTCTGTCCATTTTTTAATTGGATAATTTGGTTTTAAGGTGTTGAGTTGTAAAAGTTCTTTACATATTTTGGGTACTAACTCTTTATTGAATATGTCATTTGCAAATATCTTCCTCCATTCAGTAGGCTGTCTTTTATTTGTGTTGTTTCCTTTGCTGTGCAGAAACTTTTTATTTTGATGTAACCCCAATAGTTTATTTTTGCTTTTGTTTCCCTTGTCTCAGGACACATACATAGAAAGATGTTGTTACAACCAATGTCAGAGTAGTTACTGTGTGTAATCACTTCAAGGATGCTTATGGCTTCAGAACCCACACTTAGGTCTTTAATCCACTTTGAATTTATTTTTGTGTTTGGTGTAAGAAAGTGGTACATTTTCATTCTTTTGCATGTAGCTGTCCAGTTTTGCCAAGACCATGTGATAAAGACACTGAACTGCATATTCCTATTGCATATCCTTGCCTCTTTTGTTGAATATTAATTGACCATATAATTGTGGATGTGCTGCTGGGCTTTCTGCTCTATTCCATCAATCTATGCATCTATTTTTGTGCCAGTACAAGCTGCTTGATTACTTCAGCTTTGTAACATAGCTTGAAGTCTGGAATTGTGATACCTCCACTTTTGTTTTTCTTTTTCAAAATTGCTTTGGCTCTTTGGGGTCTTTTGTGCCTCCATGCAAATTTTAGGAATATTTGTTCTATTCTTGTGAAAAATACTGTTAATATTGTGATAGGTATCGCATAGGATGTGTAGATTGCTTGGATAGTATTGATATTTAATATTTAAATAATTTTAAAATAAATATTTACATAATAAATAAACAATATTTAAAATTAACTAGTTAATTTATTTTCTATATCATTTATTTCTGCTCTAGTCTTTATTATTTCCTTTTCTGCTGGCTTTGGGTTTTGTTTGTTCTTCTTTTTCTAGCTTCTTTAGGTGTAAAGTTAGGTTGTTTATTAGAGATATTTCTTGTTTCTTGAGATATGTCTGTGTTGTTATAAACTTCCTTCTTAAAATAGCTTTTGCTGCATCACAAAGATTTTTGATTCTTGTGTTTTTATTTTCATTTGTATCTATGTATTTGTTATTTCCTCTTGAATTTCTTGGTTGATGTATTCATTGTTTAGTAGCACGATATTAAACCTGCATGTATTTGTGTTTTTTCCAGATGTTTTCTTGTGGTTATTTCCTAATTTCATAGTGTTGTGGTCAGAAAAGATGCATTGTATGACTTTGCTATTTTTGAAACTGTTGACACTTGTTTTGTGACTTACTATGTGACCTATTCTGGAGAATATTCAGTGTGCACTTGCAAAGAATGTGTATTCTGTTGTTATTGGATTCAATGTTCTGAATATATCTATTAAATACATCTTTCCTAGTGTGTCATTCAAAGCCACTATTTCCTTGTTGATTTTATGTTTAGATGATCTGTCCATTGATACAAGCGGGGTGTTAAAGTCTTCTACTATTAGTATATTACTATCAGTTACTTCCTTTATATTTGTTATTAATTGTTTTATGTATTTGGGTGCATAAATATTTACAATTGTTCTATCTTTCTATTGGATAATCTTCTTAGTGACTGATTATATAGTGTCCTTCTTTGTCTCTTGTTACAGTCTTTGTTTTAAAGTCTATTTTCTGATGTAGGTATTGCTATTTTGTCTTTCTTTTGACATCTATTTGCATGATAAATGTTCTCCATCCTCTCACTCTCAATGTGCATGTGTAATTAGCTCAAAAGTGAGTTTCTTGTAGGCATCATAAAGTTGTGTCTTGTTTTTTATCCATTCTGTCACCCAACGTCTTTTGATTGGAACATTTTATCCATCTTTATTCAAAGTAATTTTTGATAGGTATGTATTTACTGTCATTATGTTAGTTATTTTGTGTTTGTTATTGTTGGTCTTCTTTGTTCCTTTCTTGTCTTACTCTCTTCTCTCACCATAAGTTTTCTTTCTTTAGTGATATACTTGTATTTTTTCTTTTTTTTTTTCATATCTATCACTGGTTTTTGATTTGTGGTGTTATACTTTCTGTCTTTATTTTATTAGTTTCTTGACTGATTTTTAGTGATAATTTATTTTTACTGCCTTTGTGATGCGTACTTTTCCTACTTTTTTTCTTTTTTTTTCACTCTTGCTTATGGTCTTTCCACACAGAGGTCTCCTTAATATTTCTTGCAGGGCTGGTTTAGTTTCATGAACTTCTTTAACTTTTGTTTCGGGAATTCTTAATTTCTCCTTCTATTCTGAATGATAGCCTTACTGGATAGAGTATGTTTGACTGCAGTTTTCCTCCTTCCAGCACTTTGAATACATCATGTCACTTTCTTCTGGTCTGCAAAATTTCTTCTGGAAAATCAGCCAATAGCCTTATGCAGTTTCCCTTGTAGGTGACTGCTTTGTTTTCTTTTGCTCTTTTAAAATTCTATCTTTTTCACTACTTTGCCATCTGCATTACTATTTATCTTGGTGTGGACTTCCTTGGTTTGATTTTGTAGGGTAATTTCTGCACCCCCAGTTCTGGATTTCTGCTTCTTTCCCCTGATTCAGGCAGTTTTCACCTAATCATTTTTTTTGAAATAAATTTTCTGCCCCCCTTCTTTCTATTCTTCTTCCAAGATCTTTATAATGCAAATATTATTACAATTGATGGTGTGGTTAGTTTCTCTAGGACTAATCTCCTTTTACATCTTTTTTTTTTTTTTCCTCCTCTCACCTGCTTAACACTTGATTACTTTCTAGTATTCTTTCAGGTGACTGTTTCATTCTTCTGCTTCATATAGGCTATTTATTCCATCTAGTGTACTTTTAATTTCATTTATTATGTTCTTTCTTTTTTATTATCTCATTGTTAAGGATCTCACTGATGTCTTCCACTCTTTATTTTAAGTCCCATGAATATCGTTTTGATCATTAATTTAAACTTTATATCAGACATATTACTTATTTCCATTTGACATAGGTCCTTTTCTGTGGTTTTGTCTTGTTCTTTCATTTCAGACATGTTCCTCTGACTTCATGTTTTCTCACTATCTCTGTTTCTATCTCTCTGTGTTACAAATGTCATATACGGTGCTTGCTCTTGAAAGTGGGTAGGTGTGCCCTTTTAACAAGGAGACACTGGCCCACCTTGGACCATGCAAGTGCACCTGCAACTGCCAGGGAGACCAGGGCAGGAAGGAGCTTTTCCACAGAGTGTGCATGGGCAGTGCACACAGTTTTAAGAAGGTGCTTGTGTCCTCTTTAGAAGATGACCAGTTGCCATCACCAGACGAAAGTCCTGCAAAATTCACAGTAAAGAGTAATGGTTTGGCAAGGTTTATGCTGGTCTTCTGGGGGAGGGGACCTGCAGGACCAAGACTTAGTCAGGTCTGCCTGGAGGGGATGTGGCACAGTGTAAGTAAATTAGGTAGTAAATGCCAGTGCTGCTCTCATTCCCACAGGTGGCTGTGTATGCTGGGTGATGAGGGAAGGGATGGAATCTGCCAGTTCCTTTGCTACTGGAGAAATCCCTCGGTGAACTCTGAGAGGTGTAAGTAATGCTCCCTCTCATGTGCCTCAGGTATTTTCTAAACTGCTGCTCCTATTCTATATTTCCATGGATTGCTTATTGTGCTCTCTTTTTAAGGGTAAGTACTCAGTTTCCTATCACACTCTAGGCTCTCCCAGAGACCAGCCCCCTGATTTTTTTAAGTTCTAGTCTTTAAATCCTGATGATAGTAAAAACAGATGAAATTAAGTCTCTGGTTTTTAAAGTAAATGTTATGGAGATTCGTCTTCTCTGTGCAGTTTCCTCAGTTGATAGTCTGTTTCTCTCTCCTCTCTGCAGCCATGACTCCCTCCTCCCTGGGGCCAGATCTGAAGGGTTTATCTACCACCTCTTTGTCATTCTTACCATCTTTGATGTGGCCTCTTCTTAACATTAGGTTGTGACATTTGTTCTGCTAGCCTTGGGTTATTTCCTCGTTTATCTATATTGATGTGAGTATAATCTAGTTGTATCCATGAGATGAGGTGAGTTTAGGATCCTCTTATTGAGCCATCTTTTCCAGAAGTCTTGGCCAAATAACATTATCTATAGAAAATCAAACTGATCATTTAGCTGTAAAAGAATTCATACCCATTGTATTAATTAACCCAGCTCTATATATAGCATAATGTGAATTTTCTTGTTGCTCAAAATTTATTTTGGAGGCCTATTTTCATGAATAACAATGATGATCAGAGTCATGATAATAATCACTGTATTTGAAAATGTCAAATATAATATCAATTTTATTTCCTCCAAAATGCAATTCATAGTGTGAAAGAGAAGAAAACTAGAAGTATTTATGTTACCTTCTTGATATTGTTATTTTTAAAGTCACTAATCCCTATTGTGGAGGTCAATATTTGCATTTAAGCTTTGAATAAATTTTAAATTATCTAAGAATACCATCAGAATGTGTGTGCACATGTGCGTGTGTGTGTGTGTGTGTGTGTGTAGGTGTGTGTGTGTTTGTGTATGTTTCCTAATTCTGATATACAACAGAAGAATAACTGGCAGGCTTTGTACCCAAGCCTTTTGTGAGTAAACTAGATAAGAATATTGTAAATAGAAGTGAACAAACATAAAAGAAAAAGCAATGAAATGGAAGGGATATGTTCAGCTTCATTGAAAAGAATGAAAGCAATCAGTGTTATTCAAAATCAAAAGAATGATGTTGGTAAAAAAGAAAGTTCTTATTACAGACATCAAAGATAACAGTATAAACAAAAATACTTAACAATGAAAACAGAAGTTATAGAAAGCTTGCCATTGTTCCTCAAATATACACCAGCTAATAATATTAGATCAGTGAAGAATTCTCTTGATCTATTTCAATTTAATTTTCTTCACTCATTTCAAATTACAAATTCAGAATAGGTATAAAAGTTTAAATCCTCCCAAGTAGTCATAATCAATTGAATATAATTTTTATAAAATAGTAGGAAGTGCCAAGTAAGTGCTAAACAAATGAATGTCCTACATCAAATACTGCATATTAATAGAACAAATGATCTCATTGTGTATAACTACTTAGAATAAGAAACATATCAAGTATCTGAATATGAATCAAATATTCTTACAATGATTTTAAAGCCACTATTGCAACAGTTAAATGACTTTTTAAAAATTGAATATAGTTTGAAGATCACATATCAAATTGAATTCTAGTACAGTGATCTCAATAGGACACACAACACTTTTAATAGATAACTTGGAAACTATTACTGATAGTTTATAGTCTCACTCTTAAGAATATTCATGAATAATAGTAAAAATGATGTCTTGTGTTTGGCACTGGCAAAAAATTAGATTTATGGATTTCAAATACAAATAATAAACAATCACTTGGAGTATGAGAAGATTAATAACATAAGAGTCCAGAAGGTTTACACAGAAATCTTCAAATGCTGTGGTTTATTACCTGTGTTTATGTTAGCAAAAAATAAAAATGCTTTCAGAGTATTGTAGAGCACTCAGAGCTGTTATAATAAGTTCCTCCTATGTTAATTATGCAATAATACTTTTCAAGCAATAGAGCATATTTTAATTAGAAAGCTCTTCAAAAACACCTCATTCTATTAGGTCAAGGATAGACTTTTAGAGGAAAGGATACACAAATCTGTTTAATAAAATCTACTCTATTTGCTTGATGAATTGACATCTTTATCAGTTGAAAGGTAATTTAGTAATTATCTCTTTCATCTATTTGAAGGACCCTATTTTGAAGTTACTTCCTGAAATGTGAAAAGAAAATGTGTGTTTTGTACATGCTTCACAAGGAAATTTCTATTTTGTTTTTGTTTTTTTTAATATTTTATTTATTTATTTGACAGACAGAAATCACAAGTAGGCAGAGAGGCAGGCAGAGAGAGTGGGGGAAGCAGGCTCCCTGCTGAGCAGAGAACCCGATGTGGGGCTCGATCCCAGCAGCCTGGGATCATGACCCGAGCCGAAGGCAGAGGCTTTAACCCACTGAGCCACCCAGGTGCCCCTGTCTTTTGTTAATCTATTTTGTACTTAACAATTTTCATATAGAAGTGTTCAATTTTAAGTAAGTCTTTCACTTGATGTTTTATCACAACATTAATTAATTTATTCACCCAAGGACTATTTGAGACTTTTTTGTGAGTGTGTGTGCATGTTACAAAAGATAATACATACATGAGTAAAGCAACCCACCACCTACAATGGGATTAGGAATACTGACTTAAATTTCAATTTCAGAATATTGCAGTGATGGTGGAAGATATAAGTCTGTGATATGCATGTATTCTAGTATTTTAAAATTATTGCATAGGCAGTAGTTATTCAGTAACTACAATAAATTCAAGCTCTTGTTAAGCACTTTGTGTCTATTGTCCCGTGTAGTCCTCATAAAATTTGTGTGTCAATTTATTATAATCTCTGTTTGAAAATAAAGAAGCTGAAATTTAGAGGGTTTTTATCCAGGGTCTTGTTAATTTTAAGTTAATAGTCAGAATTTAATCCAAGTAATCTGACCCCAGACCCTTCAGCCTTACATATTGTCATATATTCTGTTTGTCAGAAAGGTCCTATTCAAAAGACATTTTTCCTATATTTTTTAACCCATCACCAGTGAGATGCCTGGGTGGCTCAGTCAGTTAAGCATTTGCTTTTGGCTCAGGTTATGGTCCAGGGTCTTGGGATCAACTCCCACATTGGGCTCCTTGCTCAGCAGGGAGCCTGCTTCTCCCTCTGTCTGTTGCTCCCTTTGCTTGTGCTTTCTTCCTCTTTCTCTCTCTGGCAAATAACTAAATAAATAATCTTAAGAAAAAGTCACCTGCTGTCAGTTGAAAAAAAAAATCAGTTGACAATAAATATTGGAAAGAAGTATTTTAAAAGAAAAGTCAATTTAAGAATAGTATACCATCATTTCAAGATTCACCATTTTACCTAAATTCAATCATTAAAAATAATCCCCAAGATAAAATTTATAGGCATAGTGTTGATCAAAATTAAACAGAATTCTTGACTTCATAATTTATTCCTAGAGATATAACATGTCTCTGAAAGTAATAACATAATATATTTTTATATTAGACATTTAATGAGATCTGATGTATATATCTTCAAAAGGAAGAGATCCTAGGAAAAAGAGACACAGAACACTAGAAGAAAAGGAGGATGAGGAAAAATCCCCTTAGAAATTGTTATTGAGCTGCAATAAAAAGGATGGCTCAAAAGCCTCAAGATAAAAATGGCAAATTAAAAAAAAAAATTAGGCATAAAGACTTCATGAAGGCAAAAAGCTTGTCACATATGAAACCTAA
The DNA here is from genome assembly GCF_010015895.1 of Lontra canadensis. Taxonomy (NCBI): domain Eukaryota; kingdom Metazoa; phylum Chordata; class Mammalia; order Carnivora; family Mustelidae; genus Lontra; species Lontra canadensis. The sequence goes on along the minus strand of NW_022631056.1, from coordinate 1,826,313 downwards.
TGTTGGCACATATGACAGCTTTACATGTTCTTTTGAATATATCTGAATACAGAGATTAGAAACACTATTCAATACTGATGGACCACCATAACGAGTTATACCTCTTGCTGAAGAGCAGTAAGAATCCAATATCAAAGAATTTTAATCAAAGCATAGAAATGGTGGTGGTCAAAGAACACTTATCTGAATGGTTAAATTAAATTTTTAATATCACTTCAGTATCTTTGAGGTTTATATTATCAAAGATACATCAAATTAGAAGTAGTTCTGCTTTGTCATTTATGAAATCCCAGATGGAAGAACTGACACTACTGAATGAAAGAAGTCAGATGGTAAATGTTTGAGACAAAGACATAGCTCATACGTTTAAAATATATTTTAAAAATACATTATAAAATATAAAATTGGCATTGGAGGGAAAGTGTGTATTAATGTTTTCAAAAGGTGTTTGCATTGGACCATAGCACATGACAGGGGTGAAGGCATTGAAGTTGTTAACCACAAATGTCTCCTTGACCATTCCAATTTAAAATTCTTGTAATCAGTATGTTTTACCTATAAATAATTCAAAATAATTATAAATAATTATTATAAAAATATAATAATTATAAAATAATTATACTAATTTTAATTGCTTTTGTTAAGATGCCAGCTGAGATATTGAGGTGGTTATTTGCTTCTCTGTTAGACAAGAGGCAGTTCTGTAGATTGCTACAGATAATACCTGTATTACAGATAAAACTTAATTAAATAATTATTTAAAATTAATTAATTAATACAGATAAAAAGATAGGTTCTCAACTCTACCAGTTTCCTAATCATTCACTTTGGGAAATTTGTTTGTTTGTTTGTTTGTTTGTTTGTTTTAACATTTTTTTTAATTTCTTTTCAGCATAACAGTATTCATTGTTTTTGCACCACACCCAGTGCTCCATGCAATACATGCCCTCCCCAATACCTACCACCTGGTTCCCCCAACCTCCTATCCCCCGCCCCGTCAAAACCCTCAAGTTGTTTTTCAGTGTTCATAGTCTCTCATGGTTCACCTCCCCTTCCAATTTCCCCCAACTCCCTTCTCTTTTCCATTGCCCCATGTCCTCTATGTCATTTGTTATGCTCCACAAATAAGTGAAAACATATGATAATTGACTCTCTCTGCTTGACTTATTTCACTCAGCATAATCTCTTCCAGTCCCGTCCATGTTGCTACAAAAGTTGGGTATTCATCCTTTCTGATGGAGGCATAATACTCCATATTGTGTATGGACCACATCTTCCTTATCCATTCATCCATTGAAGGGCATCTTAGTTCTTTCCACAATTTGGCGACCCTGGCCACTGCTGCTATAAACATTGGGGTACAGATGGCCCTTCTTTTCACTACATCTGTATCTTTGAGATAAATACCCAGTAGTACAATTGCAGGGTCATAGGGAAGCTCTATTTTTAATTTCTTAAGGAATCTCCACACTGCTCTCCAAAGTGGCTGCACCAGCTTGCATTCCCACCAACAGTGTAAGAGGGTTCCCCTTTCTCCACATCCCCTCCAACACATGTTGTTTCCTGTCCTGCTAATTTTGGCCATTCTAACTGGTGTAAGGTGGTATCTCAATGTGGTTTTAATTTGAATCTCCCTAATGGCTAGTGATGATGAAGATTTTTTCATGTGTCTGATAGCCATTTGTATGTCTTCGTTGGAGAAGTGTCTGTTCATATCTTCTGCCCATTTTTTGATATGATTATCTGTTTTGTGTGTGTTGAGTTTGAGGAGTTCTTTATAGATCCTGGATATCAACCTTTTGTCTGTACTGTCATTTGCAAATATCTTCTCCCATTCCGTGGGTTGCCTCTTTGTTTTGTTGACTGTTTCCTTTGCTATGCAGAATCTTTTGATCTTGATGAAGTCCCAAAAGTTCATTTTTGCTTTTGTTTCCTTTGCCTTTGGAGACATATCTTGAAAGAAGTTGCTGTAGCTGATATCGAAGAGATTACTGCCTATGTTCTCCTCTAGCATTCTGATGGATTCCTGTCTCACACTGAGGCCTTTTATCCTTTTTGAGTTTATCTTTGTGTACAGTGTAAGAGAATGGTCGAGTTTCATTCTTCTACATATAGCTGTCCAATTTTCCCAGCACCATTTATTGAAGAGACTGTCTTTTTTCCACTGTATCTTTTTTCCTGCTTTGTCAAAGATTATTTGACCATAGAGTTGAGGGTCCATATCTGGACTCTCTACTCTGTTCCACTGGTCTATGTGTTGGTTTTTATGCCAGTACCATGCTGTCTTGGTGATCACAGCTTTATAGTAAAGCTTGAAATCAGGTAATGTGATGCTGCCAGTTTTATTTTTGTTTTTCAATATTTCCTTAGCAATTCGGGGTCTCTTCTGATTCCATACAAATTTTAGGATTATTTGCTCCAGCTCTTTGAAAAGTACCTGTGGAGCTTTGATAGGAATGACATTAAAAGTATAGATAGACATTTTAACAATGTTTATACTTCCAATCCAAGAACATGGAATGGTCTTCCATCTCTTTGTGTCTTCTTCAATTTCTTTCATGAGTGTTCTGTAGTTCCTCAAGTACAGATCCTTTACCTCTTTGGTTAGGTTTATTCCCAGGTATCTTATAGTTCTTGGTGCTATAGTAAATGGAATCGATTCTCTAATTTCCCTTTCTGTATTTTCATTGTTAGTGTATAAGAAAGCCACTTTGTATCCTGCCACGTTACTGAATAGCTCTATGAGTTCTAGTAGTTTGGGGGTGGAGTCTTTTGGGTTTTCCATATAAAGAATCATGTCATCTGCAAAGAGAGAGAGTTTGACTTCTTCATTGCCGATTTGGATACCTTTTATTTCTCTTTGTTGACTGATTTCTGTTGCTAGGACTTCTAATAATATGTTGAACAAGAGTGGTGAGAGTGGGCATCCTTGTCATGTTCCTGATCTCAGAGGGAAGGCTGCGAGTTTTTTCCCATTGAGGATGATATTTGCTGTGGGTCTTTCATAGATAGATTTTATGAAGTCCAGGAATGTTCCCTCTATCCCTATACTTTGAAGCATTTTAATCAGGAATGGATGCTGGATTTTGTCAAATGCTTTTTCTGCATCAATTGAGAGGACCATGTGGTTCTTCTCTCTTCTCTTATTGATTTGTTCTATCACATTGATTGATTTGTGAATGTTGAACCATCCTTGTAACCCAGGGATTAATCCCACCTGGTCATGGTGGCTAATCTTTTTAATGTGCGTTGGATCCTATTTGCTTAGGATCTTGTTGAGGATCTTAGTATCCGTATTCATCAGTGATATTGGTCTGAAATTCTCCTTTTTTGGTGGGGTCTTTGTTTGGTTTGGGAATCAGGGTAATGCTGGCTTCATAAAAAGAGTCCGGAAGTTTCCCTTCTGCTTCAATTTTTTGGAACAGAGCTTCAGGAGAATAGGTGTTATTTCTTCTTTGAAAGTTTGGTAGAATTCCCCAGGGAATCTGTCAGGTCCTGGGCTCTTGTTTTTTTGGGAGGTTTTTGATCACTGCTTCAATCTCGTTACTAGATATAGGTCTATTCAGGTTGTCAGTTTCTTCCTGGTTCAATTTTGGGAGTTTATAGTTTTCTAGGAATGCATCCATTTCATCTAGGTTGCTTAGCTTATTGGCATATAACTGTTGATAATAACTTCTGATGATTGTTTCTACTTCCTTAGTGTTAGTTGTGATCTCTCCCTTTTCATTCATAATTTTATTAATTTGGGCTTTCTCTCTTTTCTTTTGGATTAGTGTGGTCAATGGTTTATCGATCTTATTGATTCTTTCAAAAAAACAGCTTCTAGTTTCATTGATACGTTCTACTGTATCTCTGGTTTCTACCTCATTGATCTCAGCTCTAATCTTGATTATTTCCCTTCCTATGTGTGGAGTTGGTTTGATTTGTTGTTGATTCTCCAGTTCTTTAAGGTGTAGAGACAGCTGGTGTATTCTGGATTTTTCAATTTTTTTGAGGGAGGCTTGGATGGCTATGTATTTTCCCCTTAGGACCACCTTTGCTGTATCCCATAGGTTTTGGACCAAAATGTCTTCATTTTCATTGGTTTCCATGAATTGTTTCAGTTCTTCTTTGATCTCCTGGTTGATCCAAGCATTCTTTTTTTTTTTTTTAAGATTTTATTTATTTATTTGACAGATAGAGATCACAAGTAGGCAGAGAGGCAGGCAGAGAGAGAGAGAGAGGAGGAAGCAGGCTCCCTGCCGAGCAGAGAGCCCGATATGGGGCTCAATCCCAGGACTCTGGGATCATGACCTGAGCCAAAGGCAGAGGCTTTAACCCACTGAGCCACCCAGGCGCCCCAATCCAAGCATTCTTAAGTAAGGTGGTCTTTAGCTTCCAGGTGTTTGAGTTCCTTCCAAACTTTTCCTTGTGATTGAACTCCAGTTTCAAAGCATTGTGATCTGGGAATATGCAGGGAATAATCTCAGTCTTTTGGTATCAGTTGAGTCCTGATTTGTGACCCAGTATGTGGTCTATTCTGGAGAAGGTTCCATGTGCACTTGAGAAGAATGAGTATTCTGTTGTTTTAGGGTGGAATGTTCTGTATATATCTATGAGGTCCATCGGGTCCAGTGTGTCATTCAATGCTCTTGATTCTTTATTGATTTTCTGCTTCAATGATCTGTCTATTACTGAGAGAGGCATGTTAAGATCTCCTACTATTGGGGTGCCTGAGTGGCTCAGTGGGTTAAAGCCTCTGCCTTCAGCTCAGGTCATGATCCCAGGGTCCTGGGATCGAGCCCCACATCAGGCTCTCTGCTCAGCAGGGAGCCTGCTTTCCCTCTCTCTCTGCCTGCCTCTCTGCCTACTTGTGATCTCTGTCTGTCCAATAAATAAATAAAATCTTAAAAAAAAAATCTCCTACTATTAATGTATTCATATCAATATGACTCTTTATCTTGATTTAATAGTTTTCTTATGTAATCGGCTGCTCCCATATTGGGGGTGTAGATATTTACAATTGTTAGATCATCTTGTTGGATAGTCCCTTTAAGAATTATGCAGTGTCCTTCTGTATCTCTGATACAGTCTTTAGTTTAAAATCTAATTTATCTGATATGAGAATTGCTACCCTGGCCTTCTTTTGAAAGTATGATCCTTGAGCTAGCAGCAGCATCAGTTACCTAAAATTTTTGGAACTGTAGACTCTTGGGTGTATAACTGTGGGATCAAAGCCCAGGATTCTGTTTTGATAAACTCCCCAGATGACTCCAAATCTCATCAAAAGTTTAAAGGCATTGCTCCAAACCCTTCTATCTCCCTCTAGTCTAATCTAGTGTTGAATTAATAATATTTACAATTTCCTCAGATTAGAATGAGAATTCTATTACATATTTGTGGTAAAGGAAAAGGACAGTGACTACTACTATTGTTCAGTATATGTTATCTCTGGTTAATATTAATTGATATTTCTTGACCTTCCCTATACAGTATATAAACTTAACCTGGAAAGAACATGTTGAAGTCAGAGGGCAGTTATATACCTATCTGATTTTGATCCTCAGTTTCTGTACTGAGATTGAAGACTCTTGACGTATAACATAAACTGTTCTTTTATATACCCTCAAGAACAGTAGAAATTGTTTAGAAATCTGCCATATAATGTGAAATACCATTTGTCAGCTTTAATGCTTATCTTTAAACAGTATACTCTTTCATAATATTAGGAAATCGAAGATTGTGTTACACAACATAAATTATTTTACTTCCATGAGCTGTGCAGTATTTTATGACATCTTACTATTTACTAAGGACTAAATAATAGTAGTACTAAGGACTAAATAGTAGTAAACAGGATTACTGAAAGCAGATATTGACATGCTGTATCATGCATGTTTTCTTATAGGTGAGCTGTTATTTCCTTTATTTAACTACTTATTTTTATTTATTAATCTTAGAAAGAGGGGGAGGAGTGCAGGGTGGGAGAGAATCTCAAGCGGACTCCTGGCTGAACATGGAGTCTGACATGGGGCTCAATCCCAGGACCCTGAGATTATGACCTGAGCCAAAATCAAGAGCTGTACACTTAACTAACCAAGGCCCCTGAATACCATTGTTAGTTACTTTAAATATGTGTAAAGATATGTTAATAGCCATTGTTTATTCAGTTGAAATCACAAAATAATTGTTAATTAAATTTCTATATTCAATAGATTAAAACAAACTATTTTTATTTATGTTTTATTTATTAAAATATTGTATTTATTTATTTGAGAGAGAGATTGAGAGAGAGCATGAGCAGGAGTCTGAGGGAGAGGGAAAAGCAGACTCCCTGCTGAATGGGCAATTCAACATTGGGCTTGAGCCCAGAATCCTGGGATTATGACCTGAGTCAAAGTCAGATGCTTAACCAACAGAGCCACCCAGGCACCACAACAAAATTTTTTTTTAAATCTTTTTATATTACTGCTCTTTTTTGGATTGAATTATCCTCTGTATTTCAGATGTTCCTTTTTTTTACTTTTTGTGATCTTATAGTTAATTAAGTCATATTTATATTATGTTATTTAAATATTAATAATAATTAATTAATAATAATTATGTTATTTAAAAATTAATAATAATATTTTGAGTATTTAATAAGATAGTTATTTGTAGATCAAATATATCATCTTAAAAATAACAATAGATATAAAAGGACCTTGGAGGATTATATATATTATATGTCTTAAGAAAACTAAAAAATATAAATATATATATATATATATATGTATATATATATAAATTCTGTATTGTATACTATGCTTTCTTATGGGATATAAAATTTAGGTAAATATGTATTATGTTTATGCATTTTATTATCTATCTTCATAGTAAATTTTATTTAATCATTGTGAATAAATCAAGTAGCTGTTAATAAATTACAATGAGTTATATGTTTGATTTATTCACTGCATTAATGATGAATAACTATTTTTGTACTGTCTAAGGAGGGTCTTTAAGGTTTCTTCAAGAAGAAACCAGATTATAAAACTATTTTTTAATTCTGAAAGTACAGTGCTAGAACTTCAAGCTCTTAATTATATAATGCAGATGATCCATGGGTTCTTTCCTTAATTCTGAAGAAGAAATGAAGATAATGGATATATTTGGCCAGTTCTGACAATCAAGAGTTCATTTTACATTTTCAGATATGTTTTATTTTTTCAGATTTTTCAGATAGTAATAAACATATTATTTTTTTAGATATTTTTATCACTCTGAATTAATTGATAAACATTGGAAAAATTACTTTTTGAAAAAGTAATTCATGCATTACCTTCATGCATATTTATGCCCTCTTCAGGGCATGTGAGAATCTATTTCAGAGTAAGCATTAGTGAGGAAATACACACACAAATTGTATGATTTTGCATAGTTAAAATAAGTTGCATTGTTTCATAAACACCCCCAGGCATGTGTATGAGTCTGAATATGCTTATATGCACGGAGAAGCAGCTTTTCCCGATGTCTGATAGCAGGCCCTGAGTAATCAGGGTGGATATATATTGGCCCAGACTGTGAGAGTCCTGTAAGGTCAGTGGCTGGGAATGTGGACTTAGTAGCTCAGAATACCAGCCTCTAGCTAGGGCCTCAAAATGGGGTTAGATAGTACACACACATATACACATGCATGCACACAAGCACTCACATATGCACAAGACCCAAGCATCAGGTTGTAAAGGTACTGTCAATTTGCTTGTTTTCCTTCATTCCAGAAATTCCTGTGATTGAGTACTTGAATCTCAGCCAGAATTTTCATAGGAACTTACTGAATATTAATAATCCTGAACACCTTTCATATGTATATTGACCAATGTGATATGCATATGCATGAAGTAGCTATTCAAACCATTTGTTCACTTTTAGTTTGGGTTTCTTTTTATGATACCTCCTAAGATAGCATAAAATAACATTATAGAGGAAGAGACATAGAAATATTGTGCAAACTATTACTGAGAGTTATTGACTCAAAACTACAGAAACAAAATACTTAAACTTTCTCACCAGATTCATTTATGCATTCAGTGAAATTCCAATAGAAATTTCAGTATTTTTAAATAGAATAACAAATTAACTCCAAAACTCATATGGAAATATACACTAAAAATAATAAGGAAAATATTACTGATAAAAAAAGCAAAATTGCAGGATATACATTCCAGATTTATTATACATAAAGATTTATCATATGTTACAATAAGGAAATAAGTGTATTTGTGCAATAATAGACAAGTAAGACAACAGAGGAAAATAAAGTCTACAAAAATATCTTTACATATTTGACCATGTAATTTACTACACTTACTACTTTCATAAAAAGAGAAAATTGTTTTCAACAAATAATGCTGGAATAATTGTGTGTTTTTATGTGGAAAAAAAACCTGAATCTTGACTTTTACTTTAAATAATACACAAAAACTGATTCTTGATGTACCATAGCATAACATAAAAATAATAAAGTAAAAGGATATTTTCACCATTTTAACTGCACATCTATCTACAAAGTAATATATATTTGTAATAGGTAAATGTGTAGCTATGGATAAGACATACATCTGGATCTGGATATTACATATACATGCTTTATAAATGTACTACATCCAAAGTATATTATAAATGCCTATGATAACATTTTAAAAACTTAGTCATCAGAATAGTATTTTTAAAGGCAAAGATGTGTAAGTTGACAAACATTTTATAGGTAAAATGTGTGGGTAGATAGCTGTGAATTAAGAAACCTGAATGTTCATATGCCCTAATGCAAGAACTTTAACTGGTCTAGGTCTCTTGGTCAGCAGAGGCAGGGAATGGACAGAAAGAGACTTCAGATGTATACATGTGGGAGATCAAGAGGCTTTCCATATTACAGAATTTTTACTTGATTTTAAGTCAATAAAGAATCTCTAAAATATTTTATGTAGTAGTTTGATATTGTTTAATTTGAATTTAAGGAAGGTTACTTTGGAAAGACTATTGAAAATGGGATGGAATGGAGTGTAGATAGAGGTGACTTCCTAAATCCCCCACTGATACACTTCCTCTTGTATAAACCCTTACTCCCTTAATTGCAGGTGGAACCCTTAACTGCTTAGAAACAATTACCAAGAATTTGCCAGAATATGGTAAAGGCGAGAGATACATAGATGTAATAAATGTACCAGGGGAGCCCTTGAGAAAAGTGTTCAGGTCTTCCCTGAAATGAGACACTCCAAAGAGCAGAGAGAGGATCTTGTTGGCTTTGAAGACATAAGATACCATGTTATCAGAGGGCCAGTGCAGAGACCTTGGAATAAAGAACTGGGAGCAGCCTGCGAAGATGAGAGGGGTGTTGCCTAACAGTCGGTTGGATAGAGATCTCAGCCCTATAGCCACAAAGGAACTGAATGCTGCCAACAACCATGTGAGTTTGGAAGAGGTCTCCAAAGTACAGAGAAATTGTGGGATGCCAAAATTTTAATTGCAGCCTTGTAAGGCCCTGAACAGGGGGCCAAATGAAGCCATAACCAGACCTCTGACCCATGAAAGTATGAGAAAATGAAGGTATATTGTTTTAAGTCTCTAAGTTTGTGGTGACTTGTAATGTAGCAATAGAAAACTAATACAATTTATATATAAATAGAAAAGGCAAATTAAGAGAAAAGAGATCATTGTCAACTCAAGAGTTTTAGATAGAGAATATTACTCTAGACAGAATTCTAGATCTATATTAAGAAGGTGAATTGATCTTACACCTACTCTGCCTTGGACCTGGTACTTTAGTTTTTTGCTTATTCTTTATTATTAAAACTTTAGCTTCTTGACTTTGAATTGCTTCACCGGAAGTCCATTAAGTAAATTATTCTTTGGACTAGAGCTATAGTGACTGTGGTATTTTTGCATCCATAAAAAAAAGTAATCAAAATCAAATATATTTTCTACTTAAATATAATTTTCAAACTCACTTTACATACTTTTATTGATTATAAGAATTCCATACATATCTCAAATATGAGTATATTTTGATTTCTATCATGAAAGTAGAATGAAATATCTTCAGTGTCTTCTGAGTCTTTGCTATCAGAATTAGAATGATATACTTCCACATTTCTAGAGTTCTTATAATGAGTTAAGCAATACTCAGTATTATAGGCCAAATAACCGTATTTCCTTTCCTCATTCTAGACTTTTTTCATAAATGGATAAGTTATCCTAAATGGATAAGATATCCTAAATGGATAAGCTGCCATAAAGTTGCAAAATTGGAAGTTTTCCTAAAATGCCTACTTATTTTAGTAGAAGTAAGATTGGAATATAGTCAGGAGAGTAAATTTTGTGTCATATTTCTAAATATTTGCACTGACTCTGGAAATCTTGCTAGCTGATGAAATGGCAAAGTTATACTATCAGATTCCAAGGTAATTTCCTAGCTTATTTTAAAATGAGATTAAATGTGGTTAGCTATATGGTTATGCAGTTCTAGAATGTATAATTCTGTCAATATGTCATTAACACCAGTATAAAATTGCATCTGAATAACCTATATTAATAACGCTCACTTATGAAGAACAATTTTTTCCTTTATGTCATTCTAACTACCCTTGCTTTATATCTTTTCCCTGGATCAGTTCATTTCCACTCATAAATTTCCAACTGTTGTAATGGTCACATGCTAAGATGATCTAGGTAAATAAAGAACTCATGTTCTTGCGTTGAGTATAGAATAGGCGAAACCTGTGACTTGATGGCAATGTTGAAGGTGTTTTGCAGTTGTAATTAAGGTCCCAAATTGGTTACCTTTGAATTAAGCAAAAGTTGTACTCATCCAGGGTAGGCCTGACTTTATCAGGTAAAAAGAAGGGCCCGGCTTTTTACAAGTAGAGATTCAAAGCAGCAGAAACTCATTATTGCTGGCTTAGAAGTTGCAAACTGCCAGAAACCTACAACTGCAAGGGAATAAATTCTGCAAATTTGAGAAGGCTCAGAATTGGGTCTTTCCCTGGTTAAGTTTCCAGGTGAGAATGTAGCTTGGTTGACATCTTGATTTTATCCTGGTGAGGCCTTGAGAAGAGAACTCAGCCAGATCCTGCCCAGTCATCTGATCTACAGAAATGGTGACATAATAAATTGGTGTTGCTTTCTGTTATGAAGTTGGTAGTAAACTTGTTATACAGCAATAGAAAACAAATACAACCACTGAATTCACATGTCCAGAGCTAACCTCCTTCTTGAACTTCTTATAGGTATGTCCAGATGATTATAGACATCTTCAATGTGAATCTCACTCATACAAAAGTATCCTTCTTCAAACTCAATCTTCACCTGTTCTTTTGCTTTGAATGCCATCTGCAGTTAATGATATCAAACCAAACAATCACCCAACTTAGAAATCCAGAATCAGAAAAAAAAAAAAAAAAAAAGAAAGAAAGAAAAGAAAAAAGAAAAAGAAATCTGGAATCAACCAACTGAATAACATACCTGGATTCATCCTTATCTTTTTCTTTTGACCAGTCATGCCAACCCCATTCCCCTTCATGGCTTTTGTGAGTACATAATTGGCTACTACCTAAAAAATCCTTTGAATCCCTCCACCTTATCTTTCTTATCCTGCCTCAAGTTGGCCCCTTATTTCTTGCCTGAAAAGACTCCTCTGCCAAAGAAATCCCCTTTTCAGGTATTGAAAGCATAAGTCATGTACACACTTATAAAATAATGTGCTTTTGGGGTGCCTGGGTGGCTCAGTGGGTTAAAGCCTCTGCCTTCGGCTCAGGTCATGATCTCAGGGTCCTGGAATTGAGCCCCACATCGGGCTCTCTGCTCAGTGGGGAGCCTGCTTCCTCCTCTCTCTCTCCCTGCCTCTCTGCCTACTTGTGATCTCTGTCTGTCAAATAAATAAATAAAATCTTTAAAAAAAATAATAAATAAATAAAATAATGTGCTTCTAAAATATAAGACCCTTTTATAATTCCAAGTTGGCTTTTCCATGATTCTGTACATACCAAATTCTCCATTACAATGTTTAGACAAGAAGACATAACTAGAGGGTTCTACAGTGACCTTTGGCAGAACTACCTACTTACACCAGTTCTGTATTCCTCTCGACTTTTGTGCCTGCCTTTAATAGTATATATCTCATTTATTGTGAGTAATGTTAACACGCTTCTTTCTCTTGCTAGACTATAACCTTCAAGAACAAAGGATATGTATTAGTCTCCTTTGTTTATCAATATTTGCTCTGTAGCAAACATATCAAATACTTCATTTACGTTGTTCATATGAATAATACAGGATTTATATAATACAGCTATTATAATCACAAACAGGCATCATTTGCAATTGTGCATAATGGCTTTAGGTCTATTTGCAAAAAAAAAAAAAAAATTTTGCTTAATAGTCTACTTGCTGAGGGGCGCCTGGGTGGCTCAGTGGGTTAAGCCGCTGCCTTCGGCTCAGGTCATGATCTCAGGTCCCTGGGATCGAGTCCCGCATCGGGCTCTCTGCTCAGCAGGGAGCCTGCTTCCCTCTCTCTCTCTGCCTGCCTCTCCATCTACTTGTGATCTCTCTCTGTCAAATAAATAAATAAAATCTTTTAAAAAAAAATAGTCTACTTGCTGAATGTTCCATTCATCAAATTTTCTAATATATGAGTCAAAAAAAATTTCCTTGTATGTATTTAATGTTTTCTATGGACTAGGATAGAGTGGATTTTAGAGTTTCTGAAAATAACCTCCAAAGTCTTACTTCACTTTTTATTCCCTAGCAGCAGTAATTAAAAAAAAAAAAAAACTTTATCAAAAACTATGAATCATAAGATTCTATAGTTTCTTAATATTTAAGAGGTTAAATTTAATACAGAATCATTATGTTTGTATTTCATACGTGAACATTTTCATTTATGATTTAGAACAACTTTTAAGCTTGTTTCTTAAGTAACACTTTAAACTTAATATTTGTAGCAAAGTAGTCAATGTGGGATATAATACTTTATTTTATCTTTTTAATTTACCTGACTTTAATATTTTTAAGATATTTAATAAATGTATCAAATTATTCCCACAAAACATAAGTATGTAGATCAGACATTAGGTATAATTCATAGCAATAGTCTATCAATAATAACTAACAGTACATTAAGGGGGGGCTGGATGACTCCAATGGTTAAGCATCTGCCTTTGGCTCAGGTCATGATCTTAGGGTCCTGGGATCAAGCTCCATGTCAGGATCCCTGCTCAGTGTGGAGACTGCTTCTCCCTCTCCTTCTGCCTGCCTCTCCCTGTGTGTGTGCTCTCTTTCTCTCTCTCTGTCAAATAGATAAATAAAATACATTTTTTAAAATATATTAAAACATGGGGTGCCTGGGTAGTGCAGTCGTTAAGCCTCTGACTTCAGCTCAGGTCATGATCCTAGAGTCCTGGGATCAAGCCCTAAGTCAGGCTCCCTGCTCCACAGGAAGCTTGCTTCTCTCTCTCCCAGTCCCCTACTTGTGTTCCTTCTCTTGCTGTGTGTCTCTCTGTCAAATAGATAAGTAAAATCTTAAAAAAAAAAAAAAAAAAAAGCATTTGACTAAGTACAACATCCACTCATGATAAAAACCCTCAACACATAGGTTTAGCAGGACATCAACATAATAAAGACCTTCTATGAAAACCCACAGCTAACATCATACTCAATAGTAAAAATTTAGACTTTTCCCCTAAGATCAAGAATGAGACAAAATGCTCACTTTGCTCACTTTCATTCAACATAGTACTGGAGATCCTAGGCACCACAATCAGACAACATAAGGAAATAAAAAGTATCCAAATTGGTAAGGAAAAAATAACTTTCATTATTTGCAGATGATAAGATACTATACATAGAAAAGCCTGAAAGCTTCACCAAAAAAACTATTAGAAGTGATGATTGGATTCAGTAAGGTCGCAGGATACAAAATCAATGTACAGAAATATGTTCCATTTCTATACACTAACAATGAAGCAATAGACAGAGAAATTAGAAAACAATCCCATTTATAATTGCAACAAAAATAGTAAAATGCTTAGGTATAAACTTAACCAAGGAAGTGAAAGACTTCTACTCTGAGAACTAACAAACATTAATGTAGGAATTGAAGATGACAAAAAATGGAAAGATATTTCATGCTCATGGATTGGAAGAACAAATATTGTTAAAATGTCCGTATTCCCTAATACGGACACTGAGGTGGCTCAGTTGGTTAAGCAGCTGCCTTTGGCTCAGGTCATGATTCCAGGATCCTGGGATCAAGCCCCGCATTGAGCTCCCTGTTTAGCAGAGAGCCTGCTTCTCTCTCTCCCTCTGCCTGCTGCTCTGCTTGCTTGTGCTCTCTCTCAGTCAAATAAATAAAAAAAAAAAAAAAAAAAAAAAAAGTCTGTATTACTCAAAGCAATCTACAAATTTAATGCAAACACAATCAAAATACCAATAGGATTTTTCACAAAAATAGAACAATCATAAAATTCGTATGGAGCCACAAGAGACTCAAATAGTCAAAATAATCTCTAAAAAGAAAAACAAAGCTGGATGTATCATAATTCTAGACTTCAAGTTATACTATGAAATCATAGTAATTGGGGTGCCTGGGTGGCAAAGTTGGCTGAGGGTCAACTCTTGGTTTTGGCTCAGGTTATAATCCTAGGGTCCTGAGATCGACCTCCAAGTCAGGTACCATGCTCAGCATGGAGTCTACTTGAGATTGTTTCTCCATCTCCCTCTGCTCCTCCCTCTTGTGAGCACTCTCTCTCTCTGTAAAATAAAAAAATAAATCTTAACAACAACAACAACAACAAGGCCATAGTAATCAAAACGGTAGAGTACTGGCACAAAAATAGACATATAGATTAATGGAACAGAATAGGAAGCCCAGAAATAAGCCCACAATAATATGGTCAATTAATCGTCAACAGAAGAGGCAAAATATGATGGGAATATGCAGTATAGTCTCTGCAATACAGGGTGTTGGCAAACCTGGGCAGCTACATCCAAAAGAATGAAAATGGACCACTTTCTTGCACCATATGTAAAATGAACTCAAAATGGACTAAATACCTAAGTGTGAGACCTGAGGCAATAAACATCCTAGAAGAGCACATACAGTAACTTTTCTGACATTACCTGTAACAACATATTTTTATATGTTCCTGGGGACAAAGGAAATAAAAGCAAAAATCCTAACTATTGGAGCTACATCAAAATGAAAATCTTCTGCACAGCAAAGAAAACAACCAATAAAATTAAAAGACAATCTACTGAATAGGAAAAGATATTTATAAATGACATATCCAGTAAAGGGTTAGTATTCAAAATATATAAAGAATGTATACAACTCAAAACCCTAAAACACATAATCCAATTTAAAAAAAATAGGCAGAAGACATGAACAGACATTTCATCACCAAAGATATCCAGATGGTCAACAGACACATGAAAAGATATTCAACATCACTAATCATCAGGGAAGCGCAAATGAAACCCACAATGGGATATCATCTCACACTTGTCAGAATGGCTAAAATCAGACACAAGAGACAAGTAAGTGTTCACAGGCATGTGGAGAAAAAGGAACCCTTGAGCATGTGGAAATGTAAACTGGTGCAGGCAGCATGATAGTATGGAGGGTCTTCAAAAAATTAAAAATAGAACTACCTGATGTTCCAGGAATTGCATTGCTTTGCACAATGAATACAAAATACTAATTCAAAAAGATATGTGCACCCCTATGTTTATTACAACATTACTTACAATAGGCAAACTATGTAAACAGACCAAGTGTCTATCGATATGTAAATGAATAAAGAAGATGTGGTGTATATGTGTATACAAGTATATATACACATACATATATATATATATACACATATTCAAAATATTCCTATATAATGGAATATTCCTATATAATGGAATATTCCATTATATAGGAATATTTTGAAATATTCATGAAAACGAATGAAATTTTGCCATTAGCAATTACAGAGTATAATTCTACATGAAATAACCCAGTCAGAGAAAGACAATTACCACTCGTATGTGGAATTTAAGAAACAAATGAACAAAGGAAAAGGAGAAAAAGCAAAAAAAAAAAAAAAAAAAACAGATTCTTAACTGTGAAAAACAAACTGAAAATTACCCAAGGGGAGTTGGGTGGGGGATGGGTGAAATAGGTGTTGAGGATTAAAAGTATACTTATCATGATGAGCACTGAGTAATGTAGAGAATTGATTCATTGTATCATATACCTGAAACTAATGTAACATTCTATGTTAACTATAGTGGAATTAAAATTAAAAACTTTAAAAAAAGAATTTGTACCCTCAGGATGGAGAGGTCAAAATAGATATTAGTATCAAGAGATTGGAATATGAAAAATAAGTGGGTGAGTCTTTCCTGAACTAGTGACAAGAACTTAGTGTCTAGACTTCATGTATTCGTATTATTTCTGCAGAACTCCAGAAACATTTTGAAATTAAAGAGATTTTGAAATGTGTCCATATGAAGGGTGATGAAAACACTATGATATTTTGAGAATATAATTAGACTCCTCTGTCCACAAAATATAACCAAGCACACCCACACAGATTCCTGCAGATAAAAATCCAAAATTTTTACAAGACTTCTTACAAGACTTTCTTAAGGAGAAAGAATTTCTTTCTCTTTAAGAAAGAAATTGAAAGATATCTCTGGTGAAACCACCCAATCAAAGGGATAAAACTGATATCTACTAATAGTTGTAGTTTCCTATTAAAAGCTAAAAATGCCCAGCCTAATTAACCTCTTTTAAAGCTAATTACTTGGCCAATTTCTTACATGCTCATGATGCTTACAATGTAGTATCGTCTCATTCAAAAATACAGTTGGTCACTCAGTGTTCACTACATATTTGAGAAAAAGCTTGAATTTGAAAGACAGTAAAAAATGGGGAAAAAAACCAAAAATGTAAGAAAATGCAGGGATATGAAAACTTCCAAGTATTTTCCTTCTAAAGTTTAGGAGAGAATTTTATTCATGGAACAAAGATAAGAGAAATACTGAAAGAATATAGAGAGGATAAAATGAGTGCATGGAAATTAAAGAATATAATAAGTAATTCAGTAGAAGCATTAGAGGATCAAGAAACTATTAAAGGAGTCTTCTGTAAAAGATGGAAAATTTGATATACAATATAAAACAACTAAGAATTCAGTGATTCAATTCGCAAAGTCCAATACTAATACTAGTATAGACCTTAAACTCCTATGGTGAAAATGATGGGGGAATATTATCAAACAAATAATTCAAAAAAATTTGTCAAAGACAAACCAAGGCATATCATTGTGAAATTTCAAAACAGAGTGGTTAAAGAGAGATATAGTCCTTTATAGAGAGAATACAAAGACAGTGGGAGATCGCAGACAAAGGATTAGTAAATAGAACAGCATCAAGCCTCTCAACAGGGAGACTAAAGTTTCAAGATCATAAAGCAATGTGCTCAAAATTCTGAGGAAATCACTTCCAAGAGCAAGGAAAAAGGAAATTAAACTAACTCCTCTGTCATCTGTAGGCAGAAGTACTATCCTTAGAACCCAGGGATAGATTCATGAAAGCTACATAGAAAACTACAGTAAGGAATTTGTTTACTCTAGGAAATAGTAAAAATTATATAGGAAAGGAAATATAGTATAAAACCACTAAATTTCCTTCTCATAAAAGTGTATTCATAATGACTTAAACCTTGAACATTAATTGCTTTAGATAAAGCAGTAATAGAACCACACTGAAATATATGTAAATAAGTGTGTGAAGGTATGAGGTTTTGAAGATATAAGAAATATCAATGTTTATTTTAGGAAGCAGATAATATGAAAAAAATGAAAAATTAAGGTAAATTGGGGGAAAATAAGACAGGAGTAAAAGCTTTAAGGAATTTAAATTGGTTGTTTCTTGGAACTATGAGTAAAGGGTTTTTGCACAGGAGTTGCTTTTTCTTTTGTTACACTCCTTTAAGAATGATTAGATTTGGGGGCAGCTGGGTGGCTCAGAGGGTTAAGCCTCTGCCTTCAGCTCAGGTCATGATCTCAGGGTTCTGGGATTGAGTCCTACATCAAGCTCTCTGCTCAGAAGGGAGCCTGCTTCCCTCCCTCTCTCTGCCTGCCTCTCTCTGTCTACTTGTGATCCATCAAATAAATAAATAAAATCTTTACCAAAAAAAGAATGATTAGATTTTTATATTATATAATGTGAAACTTTGATAAAAATAGGAACATGTTTATAATTGATTTTACAGAAAGTCTACTGCCTCTTCTAAGGATCATCACTTTGCAGGACTCTTTCTTGTTTGCTAACTCTAGTGCTCAGTGTCCGCAGTAGGCTCTTAAGGTTCAATGCAGTATTGTTATAGTTGTTTTGTCATTTTCTGAGGGGCACAGTGTTCTAACATCACAGCTGTGCTACTTGTAAAAGCCTGTGATCTACTCCTTAATTGCCAGGTGAGCTAAAAGAGGGAAACAATTGGAAGAAAAATTTGATCTACATAATATCTTAATGATTTCCTTTCTCTGGTGACCAAGGGGCTTGATGAAGCTTTCTAAATTGTTCTTAATAGCCCCTTTAATTATTCATATGGTAACTCATTTTGATACTCAGAAACCTAGAGACAAAAGAAGGGGAACTGGACATAGGAAGAAAATAAGTTTTCTATAGAGCTTATATACCTGAAGTTTGAGAACATTCAACATTGATAGAAATTTCTTCTGCTTATGGCGTCGGTATATTTTGGAGATAGGTAGGCAAGAAGAAATGTTCATCTGACTGACAAGAACAGAAGCGAACAAAATTAAGATTGGCATCTCTTCTTAACAAATATGATAAGTTCTATTATATATCCCAGTCCTTCAGCCCCCTGGTGCCTAGTACCTTTGCTCTTGTTCCTTTTTAGGGCCCCTTCATTCTGACTTTAGGTTTGGTCATGCTATGTGCTTGACCAATACATTAAAGAACACGTGACAGCATGTCTTTTCCAAATCTTGGGCCCTAGGAGTCCTCCTTCAGCGCTCAGCCTTGCCTTTGGCTTTAGTGATTGCTGTGAAAACATGAGAGAATGTGGTAATCTATTGAAGGATGAGAGACCTGTGGAATCCCAGACAGAGCTACCCAAATCATGGAAAACCAGCTGATCCCCCAACATGGCTAACATGTCAGTGAGCCTAGCCAAAACAGAGATGTCTTGACAATCCAGATGACCCCATATATATGAGAAACATAAACTAATTACTGTTTGCTACTAAGATTCCGTGGTTGTTTTGTGTGTAACTTTATGTGGCAATGGGGAATTAATAAACACACTAAAACTTTTAAATTTATTTTAAAACATCTCCACAATAATCCCTTCATGTAGACCCTTGAATTATACACCTTATAGCTCCAATATTTTTAAAATATGGGAAATTGTTAAATTATAATAAAGTTAATTAATATTTAATAATATTATATAAATATGTTATAGAATTCAGTGCTTTGTTTTTATTTATTTTAACTTGTACTTTACAAACACAAATATCTTTAATCAAAATTTTATCATTTAACTATCTTTTTATACAAAACAGCATAATTGACACCATAAAATAGTATTGTTCTGTTACATTAAGAAAATTCTCAGCGATATCTGAAAATAAAAACATCCAATATTAAGAGTTGAAAATTTTCTATCATAAGCATGTGATTTGTTTCCTAGGGCTGCCATTACAATGTGCCAGAAACCAGGTGGCTTAAGAGAACAGAAATTTATTCTCTTACAATTCTGGAGTCCAGAAGTCTGAAATCAAGTTATTAACAGGGTTGGTTACTTCTAGAGACTCAACAAGTCCACTCCATGCCCCTTTCCTAGCTTCCAGTGCTGCAGGAGATGCTTGGCCTTCCTCAGCTTGTATCCTCCCAATCACAGGCTCAGTCTTCACAGGGGCTCCACCCTGTGTGTCATCCAGGTATAAGGACATCAGTCATCAGTCAGTTAGGCCCAGCCAAAATCCAGTATGAGCTCTTCTTGGTATTCTTAATTATATCTGCAAAGACACTATTTTCAAATAAGGTCACATTCACAGGTAATGGAAATTAGGACTTGAACTTTTTTCTTTTTTCTTTTCTTTTTTTTTTTTTTTTTGTGGGATGCACCATTCAAACAACTACAATGTATAAAAGTAATTCTAAATATTATTTTAAAATCAAACCCATCAAAGACTTTGGGTTCTACTCTTCTCTACTGTTATCTTTACTTTTGGCAAACCTCATAGTCTTTCAAATTTATATCAAAAGGGAACCTGACAAAGCATCTACTCTAACCTCTTTTATAGGTGAGAAAATAAGAGTACATAATTCATTTTAGTAGGAAGTCAGAAATAATACATTGTGTAGGTGCTTAACTTTTAAGTAAAGGCAACTTTTCAGTAAAGGCAGCCAGAGGTCTAATCTCCTTGCCACATAAGAACTGTGTGTCACAGGAGATGACCCCTTAAAACTTTTGAATATCAGTTTTGTCATCTTAAAATTATGTATCATCATATTTGCCTTAAAGTGTTATTAAAATAATTAAATGAAATTAAATATCTACTACAGTATTTGGTATATTGTAGATTAAGGAGCTTCTCAGAGTCACAAATAGAAAATGACAGAGCTTCTTGATGTCTAATCATTGGTCCCATTGCTCCTTTTACGTTAAATGATTGAGTCCTGGGGTTCTCTGTGTTCTAGAAACCAGTATTCCCAAAGAGCTTTATATTGTGACATTTCATAAAAATCCTGTCAGTCTTCTCCCAATCTTAATGTGATTATGAAAAGTTACAACAGTAAATCCACATGCAAACACATAGGGAAAAGTGAAAGGCTATGCCTGGAAAATATTTCTACCTAATAGAAAAAAACAATTACAAACTTCTCTGAAAGAAATAAGCAATATTCCTTTGGTTATATATACATAATATTAATTCTTGATTATTGTCAACAAATATATAAGGGGCTTTTTATTTGTGTCTGACATCATGTTTGATTACAAAAGAATAGTGATAGTTTTCTTTTTCCCTTACACCTTGTAAAGTTTGAAGTCTGACTGGGAAAGACATTGATGATAAAATAGTCTCTCCAGGTGAGTAGCTGGTCTCCCTGGAAGCAACATTCTCTCCCAGTAAAATAATTCCTCCTTCAAGCACTGTAATAATATGCTTATAAGTACCACTAAGAATTTTATAGCTAATAACCACAAACATAAGATTTAAACGTAAATATAGAGAAGAAATTATTATTTCACGATTATTTATAGAGAGAAAATAACATATAACAGAGATTTTGCAATTGAACTTTGTAAATATGTTCTGATTTCTCAAACATGCAGATATTACAAATTGTTCAAGGAACTTTCATATGCATTCTACCCAGATTCAGCAGTTGTTTGCATTCCACTCCATTTTGTGATATTCTCTTTCTTCCTTCCAACTCTTTCCACTCTCCTCCTTCTTCTGTATTATCTATCATCCTATCACCAATACCATGTAAGGGTAAATGTATTCATTTCTTGTGACTGCCATAGCAAGTTGCCACTTAGTGGTTTAAAACGTAAATATGTGGTTTGAAATTATAGACATTCATTCTCTCACAGTTCTCATGTCTAGACAGCCAAAATCAAGATCTAGAAGAGAATCTAGAGAGACTCTAGAGGAGAATCCCTTTCTTGCCTCTTCTACTTTCTGGTAGCTGCGGGCACTCCTTGGCTTGTGGCCACATAACTTCAGTCTCTGCCTTCTTACATTGCTGCTGCTTCTTCGTCCCCAAAACTGCATCTGGATCTCTTTCCTATAAGATGGATATGATTGCATTTAGGATCCACTCTATTAATCCAGGATATCGTCTTCCTCTCTAGATCCAGAATTTATCACACGTTTTCCATATATAAGGTAATATTCATATGTTTTAGGGATGAGGGATTTAATATATCTTTGGGGGCCATTTTTTATTTTTTACAGAAGGAGATATCCTGACCCTTTATCCCAACTTCCTTCATTACATATTTTCTAAGAAGTATATACTCTTAAGTAAACATAAAACAGTTGACAAAATTAGATAATCTAACATTGATATAAACAGTGTTTGCCTAGTCATATTGGAGTGGGAGACAAAAAGGAAAAATCAAAAAAAAAAAAAAAGGAAAAATCATAAATACTCTTGTAATTACTTAAAATGGACACTTTGTTCATCATGGATTTTAGCATTAAGCGTTTTAAAATATTACATTCAAATATTGTTTTGATTGCTGAGGGGTTTTTGTCATTCTAAATTTTGCATCCAAGAAGAATGGCTCCCTCATTTCACATTATCCCAACCTTAAACTATAGCATGTATTGGAATCTTAACATTTTTTCCCCATGTTATTCTCAATAGCTATCTTCTCCATCCAGAATCTCAGGATTGTGTGTCGCACTTATGCATCTTTCTTTATTCCAGAACAGTTTCTCAACCTTTCTCTTGTATATTAACCTTGATATTTTGAAGAGGCCAGTTGTTTTGTAGAATGGCTATCAATTTGGACTGGCCTGCACTTTCCTTGCATTTGACATATGTGTGTGATAGCAGGATATCATTGAAGTAATGGATCTTTATTCAGGGTATTATAATAGGAAGAATATAATGTTGCTTTTTTCCACTTAGTGGTGACTGGTTAGGTCAAGACTGGTGACTTGATCAAGGTGGTACCTGCCATATTTCTTCACTATACAGTTACTATTTTTGTCTCTATAATTAATGAAAAGGTTTTGAAATGACTTAAACAACTATGCAAATGTCTTGTTTGTTGTCAAAATTTCACTCAATTGCTTTAATAACTCTTGATTTCTAATTTCTTTGTTGCTAAAATTACAACTATATTTATATTATATTTGTAAATATTATTTTACTTGAAATTCTACTGTAAGAAAGAGATTTTCAGTATATATATATATATATATATATTTATATGTGTATACAGATAGATATAGCTATAGATAGATATAGATAACTCATACACTTGTATTCTATTCAGTGGGACATAAATTATCCTTAGTTTGGTTAGTGAGAACTCTTTTTGCTAATTTTTAATCCTTTTGAAAATTCCACTAGGGTGCCTGTATGGCTCAGTGGGTTAAAGCCTCTGCCTTCCACTCAGGTCATGATCTCAGGGTCCTGGGATCAAGCCCTGCATGGGCCTTTCTGCTCAGCAGGGAGCCTGCTTCTTCCTCCTCTCTCTCTCTCTGCCTGCTTCTCTGCCTACTTGTGATCTCTGTCAAATAAATAAATAAAATCTTTAAAAAAAAAGAGAGAGAATTCCTCTTAACTCCTTCCTTGAGCTTTTCTCAGGTTCCTGACCCAAAAAAAAATGTAGGAATAGCATCTAGTATTTTGTATGTAGCAGTCCTGGCATCAGCCATTTGTCCAAAAAGTTTGGTAGCTTTTAGTATGGAATGGCCACTATTGCTTCTGATGACATTAGCTATTATTTAGATTCTCATTCCCACTTATATAATATGACAGTTTCCTGTGGCTTTTTTCAAGATTTTCTCTTTATTTTTGGATGTTGTCATACTGACTCTGATGCTTTCATGTGATTGCATTTATCCAGCTCACACTCTTCTTGAATCTGTATGTTAAGTTCTTCTTCAGATTTGAAATGCATTTAGCCTTTATTTTTTCAAATATTTTTCAACATTCTCTCTTCTTTTTTGGGAAATGTAAAGATAGATATCTTAAAACACTTGATATAGTCCCAAAGGCTATTGAATTTTTCTTCATATTCATTTTATTCATATTCTACATATAATAAATGTACAATTCTATTGAATTTTTATAGTCTTACAGATTGAGTTTCTGTTAATTTTCTTCATTTTTTCTCTTTTATATATTGTAATATCACTATTGATCTTTGAGTTCACAGACTTTTTTCATGCTGTCTAGCCAATTTTATTTTACTTATGTCATTTAATTTAGTTTTTATAGAATTGCCTTTGTTTTTCATAACTTCAGCTTTACTGCTTGTATTCCCCAAACATTAATTATAATTAGATTTTGTTTCAGGACTTTGAATATATGTATAATAGTTGCTTTAAATTCCTTCTCTGATTATTTCAGCATCTTTGTCTTCTTGGGAATCATTTCTGTTGACTTGTTTTTTTGTTTGTTTGTTTTTCCTGAATATGAATCATTTTGTTGATTCTTCTCATATCTGTTAATATTTCTATTACATATTGGGCAATGTAAATGTGTTGTGGGGTTCTGGTTCTATTTGTATTCTTAAGTGTACTGATATTTGTTCAAAAAATGAGTTTAAATTAGTTGAACTCAAATTTCGGAAGCTCTGTCTCTTTGATAATGGTCAGCAACTGAAAATCTGTATCTTTCCAGCTTCTCACTGCTTTATTTGTCAGGCTTCTTGTATCTCATTAATGCTTAATTGGATAAGTGTTTAATCATGAATTCTGAAGATTTCATAGATATATTTTGACATGTATTCCATGTACAACTACTTTTTAAAAATATCCTAGCCAATATACCAGTTTCAAAGTCAATATGCTGACCTCCTACGCTCTGTACCATAGAGATCAGGGAGTACCCTCCAAAATTGTGAAAATATGTAAACCACACATGATGGGTGAACTTGCTGTCTTTCAAAACTCATCTATCTCAAAACTTTTCCTGTTTTAGGTCAATTCAAATATTCATTATCAAAATTATAATATTTCTTAATAATGCATATATATTTTATAGGTGTTATCTATGAGAAAGTTTATCCATGTTTCTCTGTTATTACTGAAAGGCAGACCCTCAAAGTTATTTTTAAGTTTGAACGTTTTTAAAAATTAAAATTTATACAAACTAAACTTAAAAGTGTAACTTTTTTGATTGAATAAAGAAATGGGAAGAGAATCTTGCCCTTTCTCAATACAACAAACACATACAACACAAAATTATTCATGTAGCACTCTCCCCAAATTGTATTTTCATGGATTGTTTGAAAATATTTATACAAAATAGTGAATCCTATATTATAAAGAATGTGTTTATATATGTGGCCAGAACAATTAACTAAGTTTCACCACAATCTTTAGACAAAACTCCCAAGAAACATTTTTAAAAATGTGTAACACTTTATTTATATACATTTGAGGATGTTTTCAAATATATAACTTAACTATTTGCCACATTCCTATAAATATAGCACATATAATTATTGTCATTTTAGTAGTGCTACTACTTTATAATCCTACAAGACATCATGAAAACTAGTAATTTAATGATTATATATACCTTGCACTATGTTAAGAGTTTTGCAAATCTCTTAATTTATTTCTACCAAAAACTTTTTATGTTGAGTTATTAGTTCAATTATAAAAAGTGAAACTGAGCAATCAAAGTATCTTAGGACTTAGTCTTGAAGAAGATAGTATAAGTATTATTTACAAATCAAATCTTAGTTTATATGCTTGTGAAATAATTTTTTAGAATATTTTATCATTCTGCATTTCCTACAGAAGGTAAATGTCTTTCAGATGAATTAAATATACAGTCATTCTACAGACAATATACAGTCATTCTACAGAAATTGGACTCAAATCAGTTATTGTAATGGCTGGAAACAGCCATTTTTATCTTTTATCTTATTGCTTGAAAGAAGGGAGAGACATGGGTGCCTGGGTACTCCAGTGGGTTAAAGCCTCTGCCTTCGGCTCAGGTCATGATCCCGGGGTCCTGGGATCAAGTCCAACATCAGGCTCTCTGCTCAGCAGGGAGCCTGCTTCCCCCATGCCTGCCTGCCCCTCTGCCTACTTGTGATCTCTGTCTGTCAAATAAATAAATAAAATATTAAAAAAAAAAAAAGAAAGAAGCGAGAGACAATATTAAGACTTTAGGGCATTTATCACAACACAGAAATTTCAATAGCTTAACTAAATAAAAATCTAGCTCTCATTTACATATAATCTAATACAAAGCACTGTCTGTTCTTTATTTGGGGTTATAGTTTGAGCCAGTGATATCCATTAAATGTATCATGTGACGGTTACATTCAAGCACAGACATTGGGAAAGTAAGGGTCTGAGCTATGTATGGTATTTGGGAAAGCACTGGTAGAAAGAAGAGAGAAAAAATGCAAAGATCCACATTGAAACTGTCTTAGGACAGGAAGAATAGTAAGAAGACCAGTGTTCTTGATACTGAAAGGGGAAATTGTAGAAGGTGATATTGAGGAGGTAAAATTTGTAGGTCTTTGAAAGCCATTGCCTGTAAATGAGATAGGATTCTTTTTCTTTAGTCCTCTTCACCTGGCCCTAGTACTTATCACCAAAAATTAAATAATGAATCTTGTAATTATGTGAACATCTTTCCTCTCTTTTCTTGAGAACAGACTCTGAATATGGTTGTTATATGTCCAACAGACTTGTGTGTTTGGCACCTAATCTGGGAAGACATGCTTTTCTTACATGTTTCTTAATAAACTTCAGATTTTGTGTTTCACATTGCCTCTTTAATTTTGTGGGTACCCCTGTGAAAATGTAGTTCTCTTTATGTGCTTAGAACCAAGTCATTGGATTTTCATTATGCTTTTTGACCAAAATCAGTTTGGCCCTTTAAAAGTGAACTCTACCATAGCATGCATAGTTATGTCTTTTTGCTAAGTCTGGAAATTTGGACACTCCATCCAAGTCAATTGATTTTTCCATTTCTTTTGTGTTTGCTGTATGCTACAACTCACGATCCTGTGCTGACATTTAGAGTCCTTGTCCCTTCAGTTCTGCTCTGCCCCAACTAACAGGACTTACACCAGCCATAATTATTTTGTGGTGACATATGGTGCTGACATCCTGAAGAATGCAAAATGATCTGATAGTCCATTTAATTGCACAATCATCAGTTGGAGTTGATAGGCTACTACTGTTATGTGACTTATTGCTGTAAAATAATTCAATGTATAACATGCATAAATTTTCTACTAAATTGTCATTTCACAGTGGCAATGAAAGAATACAAAACAAAACAAAACAAACAAAAAACAGTTAATAAGTCCTTGAGAGGTAAAATGATCTGCTTCATTCTAGAAATATGTTTCACCTCAGAAAGAGAAGTCATGATGATGCAAACACCTATAGATTAACTAAATTAGGAAGAAGTAGTTGTAGAAAACTATTCTGAAACTAAGTAACATTGATTAGCAGATTAAAATTATAACCTGGGGATTTGATATGTTTTGAAACATTGTTACAATACTATTGAAAGTAACACTTTTTTAAATTAATGTGACAAAAGAATTCCTATTTCTGCATCTGTTTTGTTCAAATAAATGTACTTTAGACATCCATTTTAAAAGCAACTTCCATGGATAAATTTTAGCAAAAGAAACAGGTAACAAATTCCTGCCAAATATATTATAGATACTCTTGATTTTGGTTCACATGGACTGTTGAACAGCTTTCAGGTGAAAGCTCACAGAGAAATGTATATGAATCAATACAAATAAACTAAAATTTATGTTATTATAGTGAGTTGTATATTTCTTTTCTAAGTCAGAGTCTCTGAAAGGTAACACTTTATGGTGAAAACAAATGTTTTTCCTAAAATAAAATTCATTTATTATACCCAGTACCTATTTTTTCTAAGTCTGTGTCAGGGAATGAACAAAATTTTCCTAAGTTAAATTGTAAGAAATATTTTTAATATCATGGTGCTTTCTTCAAGAATTGGCTGTATTTTCCCTATAGATTGGTTCTTGAATTTGAGAAGTATTAAAGTTTATAATAGAAGAGCTCCTCAATCTTCTTGTCCAGATATGAGTCTAGGTTTTCTTTTGCAGATGAGTAAATTGTAATGTAATAATTCATTTTGTTGACTCTTTAAATATGCTTCTCTCTACTGCCTCCATGAGAAAGTGCATGTTTTGGAGCAAAAGAATGTTTCTCATACTTCCCAGGGCAGCAGTATACAAATATTCAGGTATTATTCTGAGTCCCTAAGTATCTTCATAGAGTAGGCAAACATGTAGAATATTAGGAGAGAAAAAAATAACTCCAGGTTTTTAAGGTTCATATTTAGTTTTTTTCATGCTATTATACCTGAGAATGCACCTAACTCAAGGCATGATGCCAGTTTTTCTTCTGTTCCCTCCCTTCATAATAATCATTCTCCATTCACAAAAGAAATTCATGCCAGTCTCTACCCATAATGATACTTCACTGTTACTTCACTTTGGGGATAAAAAACCTCAAAGGTGTCAAATGTGTTAAAGTTCTCCAGAGAAACAGAACTGATAGAATATATATATATATATACCAGAACCAACAGATATATATATATATATATATATATATATATATATATATATATGTAATGTAAATATAAATATGTATATAACACACACATATATATATATGTATTAAATATATTATGGATTAAATTTATGGGAGTAATATCAATTTCTCTCTTTTTTTTTTTAAGATTTTATTTATTTATTTGACAGACAGAGATCACAAGTAGGCAGAGAGGCAGGCAGAGAGAGGGGGGAATCAGGCTCCCCACGGAGCAGAGAGCCCAATGCGGGGTTCAATCCCAGGACTCTGGGATCATGACCTGAGCCAAAGGCAGAGGCTTTAACCCACTGAGCCACCCAGGTGCCCCAATATCAATTTCTCTTAACAACTTTGCCTCTTCTATCTCTATTATCAATCCATGTATTCATTGTTACTGAGAAAAAGAGTCAAGGGAAAGGAAAACATTCAGACCATTGATAAGAACAACTGAAGAAAGTGACATTTGATTTCATTCAGTAACCTGTGATAGTAAAGTAGGCTTGCTTGTCTATAGAACTCTTAGGAGCTACACAATTTGTAAAATGATTTTGGTAAACACATAGCTAATACAAGCTTATCCACTCTGACTTTGCATTCTCATTATTATTGATCAGAAGAAGGAGCGTGGTTAATTCTTTTATTCACTTGTCTCATGGATATATAAAATTCCATATTTCCTATGATTTTAAGAAAGACAAAAATGTATGATCTTATTTTCTTGCAAATCTGTTTAGAATCACAAGAGAATCCTCTCCCCGCCGACCCATCCCCACTACCACCATTTGATCAAGCTGTGGACATTTCTCATTTGGATTATTATAATTGTGTCATAATTATTTTTCTTCTCCTGAACCTGTTTTATTGTCTGTTGGCAAAATACAGGATCCAGAATGATCCCTATGAAATATGAATTTTTTTTTTAACATTTTTTTTTTCAGAGAGAGAGAGAGGGAGAGCACAAGCGAGGGGAGCAGCAGATAGAGGGAGCAGCAGACTCCCCACTGAGCAGGGAGCCTGATGCTTGACTTGATCTCAGGACCCTGATCATGACCAGAGCCAAAGTCAGACACTTAATCGACTGAACCACCAGGATTCTCTAAAACATAAATTTCATTATGCCAGTCCTGTTTTCCCACATACCTGCTCACCCCTCTCAAGCCACACTCACTTCCTTGTTCTCCTCCAGCATCCCAGAATATGTTCACTTCAAGATGTTTGTAAGGCTCTATTTGAACCCTTCTACAATGGGCAGGAGGATAGAGAAGTTTAGTCAAGTATTTAAAGTTTTTGTGCTTTTACTTAAAAGTAAATATTGGTAGCATGTTAGAAGTAGTTGTGAGCAAAAAGTAGAAAATTACTGCAATTATCGGAAGAGAATGATAAGAATGTGAGCTAAGGTGGAAAGAATAGTTAAAGAAGATAGATTTTGACATATTTGGAACTGTCTCACCATTCTGTGTGGGGGGAAAAAAAGTGAAATGATTCAGAGGTTCATTTGGGCAACTAAAAGAATAATTATGACATCGAATGAAATTGAGGTCAAGAAAGAGCTTAGAAAGGTGGAACTGACCTTTATACTCAAATATTTTCCTCCCTAGGCTGTCTGGCTTGAAAAGGTGCAAGTGGTTCATGGACCTGAGGGGAGACAATTCTGGAGTACCTGGAGGTTCATTTCCTCTGTCTTCGTATGAGTTTAGCAGCTGGCTTACAAGGTCCGACATAGTTCAATTGAAAAAACAAACAAAAACTGAAGTCTGCTTAGATGAAGCTGCAAAGATGTTTCCAATACCCCCAATTCTAAAGACAAACTTTGAGCATTATGGAGATGGAGCCATGTTCTAACAAAATACTGGCCATAGTAAAGTCAGACTAGCCATGGGCAATCCAAGCTATTGACAAGGATTGCAATCCAAGGATTGCCAAGCTATGTAATAATGTGGTTGTGATCATGCTACTAATTCCTTTATTTTAAGGTTTTCTCAGGTCACCTGGGTGGCTCAGTCATTAAGCGTCTGCCTTCAACTCAGGTCATGATCCCAGGGTCCTGGGATCCAGCCCTGCATCGGGCTCCCTCCTTGGCAAGGAGCCTGCTTCTCCCTAGCCCACTCCCCCTACTTGTGTTCCCTCTTTTGCTGTCTCTCTGCCAAATAAATAAATAAAAAATAAATAAATTAAAAAAAAAAAAAAAAGACTTTCCCCAGTAAATCTCTTCTTTCATGGGTCTCTTCTACTTTTTTGCACACATTTTTAATTTTCCTTTGTATACTGCTTAATTTTAATCTCTTTTTTTTTTGCCCCCAAGTTTTCTAGTTTTTATTTAGTATTATGGCTCCCTAATTTTGATTGCAGTCATGAGAAATAAATCTTGAGATTTGGACAACCTGTTCCACATTTTCAAATAGAAAAACAGCAGTCGTTGAGATAAACTAAAGGAAAATTTCAAGTAAGAATATATACAAAAATCTATGTGCACTGGGGTGTTGAATGTAAGTGATCACTCAGTAAGTTCTACACCTGAAACCAATATTGCACTATATGATAACTAACTGGAATTTAAATAAAATCTTGAAGAAAAAAAAGAATATACACAAAAATCCTAGTTCAGAACACTAGCTATTTTGTGAGTTATCCTGAATCTATAAGGAGATATTTTAGAGAGGCTAAGGCTCTATAGTTTATACATTTCAACTCTGTAGGTGACCAATGGTGAAGCATTCTTGGCTATAAAGTGAATACATTGATGGTATCTTCTCACAGGGTTACTTCAGGAGTTAACTATGATAATTTATGGATTATACATTTACTAGTATTTAAAAATATTAGCTTATACTATTGTTGGTGTTATTATTATTGTTCTAGACTGTGAAGTTTTGGGATTCCTGGACTGCAACCACAGCTACATTTCAGATGCCTACTACAGTGTGTGGTAAAAAGACTGAGTTTTCGACATATATTTCTTTAAGGAATTAACCATTTATGTGATGTGGTTCCGCTGTTTTTCACTTTTAAAAGACTACAGAAAACTGGTATTGAAAGAAAATTCAATTAAATTTGAATCAGTACAGTCCCAAGTATGTCATAATATTTATAAGAGTAAAGGAGATAATACCATGTTCAAATATTTACCCCTTCTTGTATTATTAAGTCTTAGTTAAAAAAAAAAACAAAAAACTATTACCCTCTATATTACTCATTCCATTATTTTCTTCTTCTTTTTTTTTTCCATAAGATTTATTTATTTATTTTGGGAGAGAGAAATAGAGAAAGAGCATGAAGAAGCTTGTTGAATGGGTGGAGGTGCAGAGAAAGACGGATAAAGAGAAACTCAAGCAGACTCCCGCTGAGTGAGAAGACACACAAGCCATCTCACAATCCATGAAATCATGACCTGAGCCAAAATTAAGAATTGAACACTTAACTGACCAAGCCACCCAGGTGCCCTTCATTCCATCATTTTCTTTTCTTAAGTTATACCTTGTGCTATCCTTTTGTGCACCTAATTTGAAAGTTATAAAAATTATCCTTTGGCATACAATAAATGTTTAGAAAACCTCTTTTTTGTGTCATCACTAAATATGAGAGATCATCATACATGCAATGTTAAATAAAAGTATACCATTCTAGAAGATATTTTAACCTTATCTCAGTTCACAATAGAAGTAACTTTAAGATAAGTATTTTGACCTCATATATCTTTATCATTAAACAATTCTACAGAAATTCTTTAATAAGAATTATATTCTATATCCTTTATGTTATCTATTATTAGCTATAAGTCAAGATTTATTTTCAGCTTTTTAATTTTTTTTAAAAAATTAATTTTTTTAATTTTTAAATTTTTTATTATGTTCAGTTAGCCAATATATAGGACATTATTAGTTTTTGATGTAGTGCTCAACGATTCATTAGTTGTGTACCACACCAAGTGCTCACATTTTTTTCAATTTAATATATATGACCCTACTTCAGGGTCCCCAAAATAATAGAAATCCCATTTATAAAATAGCAGGATTATAAAACTAGAATATCACTTTTTTAAAATTAATAAATATTTAAAAGTACACTAATCAAAGACTGCTATATAATTGTGAATAGCATAATACCCTTCTTTTTTCAGGCTAATTCACTTATCTCATGTCTTTTTTAGTGCCCATCACATGAAAGAGTAAGTTGTAGTTTGCATCTGGGATATTTCTCAGATACAAAAGTGCAGTTTTGCACTTTTGTTGCTTTAGATGAAATATAAATGGTAAATAATGGAGATAGAGAATTCTAATTCTTACTCTCTGATTCTACCTAGATTACAAAATCAAATCAACATAAATACAGAAAAAATGCACAGAAAATGCTGAGGATTAGAAACTAAAAAGAAGTTACAATGTCCTTCTATTCCAGTCTTCTAAATCTTAAATTGGATGCTTAGGTTCCTGCCATGATTCTATTGTGTACACCAATTTTAAAACCCTAAAACCTTTCATTTTATAAGAGCCTTTTTAATTATTTTAAATTTTGTTATTGCATGATACTATTGATTTTGAAAGTTTTGAGGGAAAAGGGAAAGAAATCTATGGAACTTATATATTCCTTTGGTTCAGCGTGAATTCTTGGAGGAATAATCTATAAAACTAGTCAAAAGTGTTAGCTAAATTAGAAACTGTTCAAATTAACCAGACATTTCCCTGTACTTCCAAAAAGAATCAAAGAAGTCCAAATACTGCCATAAAAATTGATACAGTGAAACGATCACACATATGGTTTTATCAGAACATATTCTCTTTCCTAAGTGAAAATAAACTCCTTCTGAGAGCAAAAAAATCTGAACAGAAATCCCATTCTTGATTATCTGCAAAAGCTACAAAAGCACTTATGGGCCTATTCAACCATCAGAGAGGCAGAATTTTAGGGAAGTCCATTTCTGAAATGTATCTTTATTTTCTGAGGTGCTTATTGCCAATGTTATTTTAGCTGTTAGAGTATCTTAAAGACATAAAAGCAGTTGGCTAGATGTTCTAAAGATGATGGCAGTAGCCTGCAGCTTACATAAACACTATAGGGTCCATGGACATAGTCACAATAAAGCAGAACATTGAAAACACAGCTTATATAAAACTTAATACACTCAGCCTGGAAGATACTTTTAAACGTTTGCCAAAATTACTTTACAAGCAGGCATGTTCACTATAAAATCATCCTAATGGAGAAATAAAGCAGGGGTAAAGAATAAAATGTAAGAAATTCTCTCAAACAATTCTATTTAAGCAACTAAATAACAACTAGGGTTATCTGGGTGCAATTTACAGAGTTCCTTTACATGAAGATCTCATTTATAGTTTTCTGGTATAAATAATTATCTTATTAAATTTAATGCTGTTCCCAAAAGCCCTTATGTTTCCATAATATCTAAATGAGTCTCTGGTCTATTTACCTTCCAGACATGTGTGCTTGTGTGCATATACTGCTATTTTTTGAGTAAGATTAGTTCATGGGCTATCCCTATAACCCTTTGTGCATGTTTTTTCATTGTTAATTTTATGATACAGTGCTTATTACTGACCGGGCATTACTGCTAAGAAGGAAGAATCGGTAGTATTGGAAGAAGAAAATTTGTCAATTAGCAGAAATTTCAGGTAAATTCAGGTAAGGAACCAAACCCAGACTTGCTTGGAACTAGGCTGCCTGGGTATCCTTTCACCGAATTGATGGTTTCTCATCATTCCCTATAAAAGAAGTAAAATTGAGGGGGAAATGTACTCTCTCATGAACTTGACCCCATATTGCACATGTGGTAAAGCTCCTTAGCTGCAAGACCTATTTCTGGGTAATGGTGGGATGATTTCTTGCTGACTTTGTTTTTGTGAGCTTTCACTTTCCTCAGTGGTCTATTCCTTATGGCAGTCAGCATAAAGTTATAGAATTTATGGAATTAACACTGAATTTGATACCTAGCAGGTAGTTACCATGAAGGAACCTACCTTATCCAATAAGCTGACAATATTAAAAATCAATTTTTATATGTATATATTCACATACATATACACATACTTAATTTTTTTAAAAGAATGTTTTATTATCCGGTGGAAATGGTTAATCATATTTCCTAGGTAAATACTAGTCATTATGCCTGGAAATGGCTTGTAATAAAAATCATAGCATGCTTGCTTTGCTTGACCTTCTGTTTCTTATTATGTAGAAAACAACAGGAGAATATTATATCATCTTTAACAACAACAACAAATTCAGTAGCCCTCAAAATCTTTCTTTTTCATTTCATCACATGACTAAGATTGCAAGGCCACCTAGTGAAATGAAATCCAAAGAGTGGGTGGAATTTGCGAGAGGTAGGGTAGAGAGAGAAGATAAATGAATTAGCTTGCTTTAGGCAGATCTGCAAGGAGAAGGGGTAGGTGCCCACAACAGAACCAGGAAATCAAGCAACTAAAAACTTAAATTCTTAAAGGTGTGGGCTAGCCCAAGAGTTTAAAAACCCAGGAAAATCCCCACACAGAGGAAGTCAGTCACCACCCTACAACTCATTTCTATAGTCCTCCACCAAGGATTCACAAGGAACATTAGTGGTAGGGCAAGTGGCTTGAGAGAAAAGTCCCTCCATGATGTAGACATGTGGGCATTTCCCAGGTGAAAGCAACAGAACCAAGAGGAATCTCTCTGCACAGTGGACTGTGCAGAAGTTTAAGGTAGTGTTTGGCTGTCACAAGGAGACATACAGCATGTCTGTATACGACGTATGAGACAAAAGACATCTACTGTTGGAAGAGGGACAAGAAACCTGTTCATCCCTAAGGCTCTGCACTGACTTGAGGAAGGAGACCTCTGGCACTGGTTGAGGGACAGAGAACACTTGGACTAAGCAATTCACTGAATAATAGGAAAAGGTTGACTGCCGTCCTAGTAGAAACAGGACTGCTAAGAAGGCCTCACTTCTTAGGTTTAAGTATACAAGTCCTTCCTCAGACAAAGGATGAGGCAGAATTGAACAACCTCTCCAGTCAAGCTATGAGCCTGCTCTGAGTACCAAGAAACACATGCATACACCGAACTAAAAAAATTATAGAATATCCGTCATGTAGACACACAGAGAAATCCTTAGCAGAACATTAGGATTGCAATTCAACAATATTAAATGGAAAATACTTCATGATCAAGTTAGATATGTCCCAGAAGTGCATGATTGTTTTACCATATGATAATTTGCCACATAAACAGATTAAGAGTGTAAGATCATATGATCATTTAAGTTGATGTAGAAAAGCCATTAGATGAAACATCAGAATAGGGGAAAAAAAAAAAAAAACTTTCTCCACCTTATAATGGACATTTACAAAGAAACTATCGTTGATATCATCCTTTTAATTTTTTTTATTGTGTTATATTAGTCCCCATAAAATACATCATTAGTTTTTGATGCAATGTCCCAAGATTCATTGTTTATGTACAGCATCAAGTGCTCCATGCAATACGTGCCCTCCTTAATACCCACCACCAGGCTTATCACCTTTTAACACTTATAGCTTTTTCATTAATACTAAGAACACTGCAAGGATGTTCTTTTTCACCATTTTCTCACATAGCATTGTACCGGAAATCCAAGGCAGTGCCATAACACAAGAACAAAAAGCATGTTGGATGGGATTAAAAAGTAAATTTTGGGGGGAGAGGTAGTGTCTGAGTGGATAGAAAATTCTAAAAATCCTACAAGATACCATAACTTGGCAGTTTCTTATAAATTTTAATAAGCAATTGCCATATGACCTAGTAATTCTACTCTTGGACATTTATCCAAGGGAAATGAAAACCCACATTCACACAAAACCTTGTACACAAATGTTCACCAGTACACAAATGAAGCTTTAGTCATAATAGCCCCAAACTGGAGACCGTCCAGATGTTTTTCATTCAGGAATGAGTCAACACACTGTGGTTCATCCACACCATAGAATAATATCCAGCAATAAAAATGAGCCAGCTATTGGTGCACACAACTTGGATTAATCTATGAGGAAGTATGCTGAGACGTCAATCTGAAAAGGATATGTAATATATAATTCCATGCATATAACATTCTTGAATTAACAGAACCTAGAAAGGTTAGAAATGCAGAACCGATTAGTGAGTGCTACAAATGGAAGATGAGCAGCGGGGGGGGTGGGGGGTGCAAAAGGACACTGCTAGGGATCCTGGCAGTACTGTTTGGCATCTTCACGGCATCAATGTCCATACCCTAGTGATGATATTCTAGGGTTTTGAAAATGTTATCATTGGGTAAAATGTATGAGAGATCTCTCTGTGTTTCTTATAACTGCATGCAAGTCAATAATTATCTCAAATTTACTTACAAATCAACTTCTAAAACTGGACATTTCAAAATAATGACTTTCTCATTTCAAAATTTTCAAGAATTCATTACATATTTAATTTTGTTTTCAAAATTTAAGAGTTCTTATTCTCTAGATATATGTTCTTTCTAAATTATTACTATTGTGGCTTATATAGCATCTTATATGCCTTTATTTTTTTTGTAATTTTATTTTTTCAGTGTTTCAAGATTAATTGTTCATGCGCCATACCCAGTGCTCCATGCAATACGTGCCCTCCTTAATACCCACCACCAGGCTCACCCAACACCCACCTCTCTCTCTTCCAAATCCTTCAGTTTGTTTTTTAGAGTCCACAGTCTCTCAATGGTTTATCTGCACCTCCAGTTTCCCCCAACTCACTTCTCTTCTCCATCTCCCAATGTCCTCCCTGTTATTCCTTATGATCCACAAGTAAGTGAAACCATATGATAATTGACTTTCCCTGCTTGACTTATTTCACTCAATATATACTCCTTTAATACATAGTTTCTATTGCTCATACAATATAATTAAAGGTGGTAAGTTTAGGTAAATTTGACTTGTTATCCTTACTAGTTTTCATATTTATTTCAATATCACTACCAAATTGAATGCAGTATTTTAAAAAGATACTGAATTTTAAGGTTTGTTTATTTAGTACATTCTTGATTTAGATATATTTTTTAAAGATTTTATTTATTTATTTGACAGAGAGAGAGAGTTCACAAGTAGGCAGAGAAGCAGACAGAGGGGGAGGGAGAAACAGTTTCCCTGCTGAACAGAGAGCCAAATGTAGGGTTCGATCCCAGGATCCTGGGATCATGACCTGAGCCGAAGGCAGAGGCTTAACCCACTGAGTCACAAGGCACCCCTAGATTTAGATTTTTTTTTAAATGAAACAAGTTGAAAAGTGATCAGCCTTTGAAATGTATATTTGAGTTAAAATTTTGAGCCCTGTCCCCAAATTTTAATATTTGACTGTATGTCTTACCTTTGACCAAAAGAAATATTTGCTCACATTAATGGCCTTCCAAGGTCTTTTAGTATAAATATTAAATAAGTACTTTCAGCTATTTGGAACATAGAAAGATTATTGAAATGGAGCAGAATAAATATATTTTCATTAATTAGTTGTGTAAACAAGCTAATTATCCAGAACTGAGTGTTATTCCTATTCATATCTTCCAATATGTGGCTTGAGAGAAAATATTTCTCTCAAGCCACGTATTGAAATGGGAAGTTGGATCACTATTCTCTGGTGATATAACCTGGAATGTGTTTCCTGTTTTAAAAATTACTTTTTTGAAAGATGTTTCCCAGATTTACAGAGTGTATATATATATATGTGCATGTATATATACTTATATATGTCTATATATATACATATACATATATATAATACATTATATACACATATATAATATATATGTATTATATATATGTATTAATATCCAGAGATTTATCAAATTATAAAAATATTTGAAGTTTAGGGTGCCTGGGTGGCTCAGTGGGTTAAGCCTCTGCCTTCAGCTCAGGTCATGATCTCAGGGTCCTGGGATCGAGTCCCGCATCAGGCTCTCTGCTCAGCAGGGAGCCTGCTTCCTCCTCTCTCTCTGCCTGCCTCTCTGCCAACTTGTGATCTCTCTCTGTCAAGCAAATAAATAAAAACTTTAAAAAAATAAAATAAAAATAAATTGAAGTTTAGTGACAATGGGTCTAAATGTCAGTAACTTTAACCGTGTGTTTGTGTGTATATATATACATACTCCCCACATACATACACACATATACAATTTATTTACTGAAAATATAAACTAAACTATTTTGACAATATTACTTTAGAGGATTTCCCCTGTAGTGTAGTCCAAAGCAGTCATCCACATGTGCTTGAAGTTTACTTGAGGTAGATAACATATGAAAACGAAGAGGTTTTAAATCTTTCCAAGCTTCTCTCTAGTCTCATAAGTGGAGGAATATGGATTTGATGATCTTTAATATCCTGTAATGCCAACTTTTTTTTTGTAAAGGAAAATGTCTGTCTTATACCAAGTCTTTATCTAGTTCCCACTGAATGGAGAAAACAAGGAAAGATTTTAAGCCATGCTTATTTTACTTTCATGAGTTTACAGCCAACCCTATTTTAGCGCCACTGTCAGGCCCATTTGAAGAAGAGGATCCTGAATCCCCACTATGTTTCTCCCTCTTACATGTTGTATACATTTTGCCAGGTTACTTAAAAGCTATAAAACAATGGTAAAAGTCATGTCTTATAATAGTTACATGGTTGAAGGGCATCCTGTGGAAAGTTATCTACCAAGGTTTGGGGGAACAGAGAGTAGAGGTGAATAAACATGTTGGTGTCTTACTTTGCTTCATTTGTCCCACAGATATTCAGACATATTTGAGAAAATAAAATTGCCAAGCTCTTTGCTGCATATGCATATTACATTAGAAAATGAAATTATATGTTTTTAGTCAGATATTCTATTTAAAATTTCTGCTTAACTATTTAACATACAAAAAGATTATGCATTATTTTATAGGATGTGAGAGAATCTTTAAAGTTTTTCTATTTTGGGACAGTAAAATGTGAGCAGACATAAGCTGTATCACTTGTGGGAAGAAACTTTAATATCTAATACCCAGTTTACAATTTTTCCATTTCCTGTATCATGGAGACTGATATATCTCAACTGGTGAAGTTTTGATAGTCTGCATCCCTGATTAAGAGTGATAGGAGATGGAACTATCCACTTAATAAATAAATAGCCACCAGCTTAAATGTGAATGAGATTAATGTCAGTGGACCATAGCCATAAGAGAGCAAGACATTCTTTGAGGAGCAATATATAGAGAAACTCTAAAACCAAAGGGATAGGCAGAAAGAATTCTAAGGCTTTTGGAAGCCTCTGACATCTAGAGCCACAGCCAATTCCTAGCCACAATAACAAATCCTCACACTAAGGTCTATTTACCTCAGTTTTTATATATAACAGTTTTCAACAATAGAAATTATGAGACATCCCAAAAGGTAAGAAAAAAAAATATTGTCTGAAGAAATAAGCAAGCACCAGAACTGGATTTGAATATGACACAGAATTTGGAATTATTAAACAGGGGATTTAAAATAATTGATTGACATATTCAGGCTTATGCAAAAAGTGGGCCACAAGCAAGAACAGATGAGTAATGAAAGTAGATACATGGGCACCCTAGAATGTGTAAAAAGTAAATGTTAGAATTATAAACAAAAACACCTGTGACAAGACACAGATCCCTTCAACAGGTTCATCAGTATACATAACAAAACAGAAGAAAGAGTCAATGAATACAGGTCAATAGAAACTTTCCAATCTGTAATGCAAAAAGAAAAAAAAAAAAGAGAGAGAGAGAGAGAGAGGGAAAATTGACCAAAGCATTCATATTAGTGAAATACCATAAAAAAATATTATACCCAACTGATAAATAATTTAAAAATAAATACAATAAAGGATATTTGAACAAAAAACCCACAAAAGATATATGTTTAACTTGAATACCACAAAAAAAAAAGAGAATGGAACAGAAGAAATATTTAAAATAGTAATATCCAAGACCTTCTCAAAATTAATGACAGACATTAAATCACACATCCAGGAATCTCAGAGAATAGCACATGTTTGACAGCTGGAGTGGATAAAAATCCCCATCTTCCCCATCTTCCCACCCCCCAGTGTTCCCATAACCTTCATGGTAATGATTGCTGCCAAAACTGTAGTGATCTTTTGAGGTAGAAACATCCCATTTCCCAAGGACGTAGTCAGGGTAAGTCCTTTATGCTAAACTACAGGGTTCTTTAGTTCAAAAGTTTTTGATTCACTTACATATCCCTTTTCTATTGGCCTAAATCTGTTCCCAAAAAGGATGATTAAGGTCACTAATCAGTTAGGATCACTACCTTACAACCCTGGAAAATATATTATAATCTACCCACTCAGGGTCTCCCCACTCATCCCAGTTATGTCTCCCTTAAAGTAATTTTATTCCAGGGCCTCTTTTTTCCTGGAGGGTCTTTATCAGGATCATGCATTTCCATCTCAGCCAAGCTTCCTAAATTTGACATTCAGTGAACAGGAGTCTTGTTCCCTCACAGAAGGCTTCTGGCTTCTACTTAACAAAGAAGAGGCTTTACCTCCTCCTTCCCCATCACCTATACACACAACATACAAACACAGACACTTAACAAAGTGCCTGTTATTATTTTAAGGCTACATAACATGAAGAAGAGCATTTTATGTAACCATTGCACATTGGATGAATATTTAGGCTTAATGATTGGTGCTAAATTTGCTTTTTAATAACTCTGCATTTATGGTTTTCCAGAATGTAAGACAGGAAAAAAATTCTGACGGTTTTCAAAGTTCACTTATATATAGAACAGGACAGTTAGATGAATTTGGAGATTTAGAGAAATCAATGTCCTGTAGATAATGAAAGTAATGATGGTAGCTAAGAGAGCTATGTTTAAAAAAAAAAAATCAGTGGTCCAATGTGAAAAGAGAGAACACAATTGCTTAAAGGACACACACACACACACACACACACACACACACAAATCCATAATGGAGGCAAACCATGACCTATGGAGAATTAGGAGACTAAGGACATCCGAGAGATATAGAGATTTTTAATAAATTTAGTAAAAGAGGATTCACTGGAGTTATGAAAATGGAATTTTGATTGTGATGGATTGCTGAGGAAATAAGTCATGAAAAGCTTCAAAAAATTTTATAGATTGTGATTTTGAGAAGATTAAATTTATAGCAGGAAAA
Source organism: Lontra canadensis (assembly GCF_010015895.1). NCBI lineage: Eukaryota > Metazoa > Chordata > Mammalia > Carnivora > Mustelidae > Lontra > Lontra canadensis. Next base: position 1,784,805 of record NW_022631056.1, on the reverse strand, counting down.
AAAGGCAAATTGAATAACATCATAAAAACATGGTATAAGAAGAAAACTATGGTAGATTTGATCCAGATTTAAGGATTTATAGGCTATTTGCATTTGAAGGGCAATGTTACAGAGGGAGAAACACAAATGTAGTCACAGAGGTAAAGAATTTCTAATTTTTCTATTTTTAAAAATTATTATTATTATTATTTTAGAGAAAGAGCAGGGAGGGGCAAGGTGAGAGGGTCAGAGAGAATATTAAGTAGGCTCCACACCCAGTGGACACACAAAGGGAGGATATGGAAAAAAATTTAATATATTTTGACTTAGAATTTGGGAGTAGTTCTTTGGCTGAGGCTGTTGATTATCCATAAATATTCATTTCTCTCTGTTTCAGGCACATGACTTTTAGCCTGGCATTGTGTTCTCTAATTATCCTTGTTACTTGTGGCCATGTAACCAAGCTCTGGCCAAAGGTACTTGGATAATACTGGATCATGACATTTTGGTTTGTACTCATAAAAGTAGTACACTTAGCCATTTCTCCCTTCCTGTCTGAGAGACATTTCAACTGTTGCAACTCCTTTGGACCTTGCAATGGAAGCTGTTCTCTCAGCTCTGAATCTTGTACCACAGGACTAACACCTAAAGCAACAGTGGAGGTGCCTCTTTTTAAGCCACTGTTACAGTGAGCTACTTTATTATAGTGTCACAACTTCTACTCTTCTGCTAAAGCTCCCACAATGGACGTTCCTTTTTCATAATTCCATTAATGTATTTCTTATTGACATGCACAGATATCTAATATCTAAATTACACTCAAATGATCAAAAGTACAGTTATATAATTAACAATATAATGCTCACAATTCAACACTGCTCTGCAGCATACATCAAAAATACCCACAGCTAACCTTGTGTTGCAAAGTTGTACAAAAGGTTTTAATTTTTTTAAAAAATGACAATCATCTCTAAGTCAGTATTCCATGCAATGCTAAAAGAACATGGTCATTGTAATTGCATACTTGGGCTGAGTATCAGTGAACAACTTCAGGGATCACATGAACAAGAAATTTAAGTAATCCCCAAATATATGTAAACCAGACCAAATTTTGGTTTGCCTATACTCCCAGTTATACAAAAGAGTTGCTAATCTTGAGTGTGTGCTCTCAGTTGATTTCCTCCCTCCCCTCAAAACCAAATAAAAAAAAAAAAAATTCGTCACTCAATTCTTAGTTCTTTTATATGAAATAGAAAGAATTACGTATTTTAAGAATGCAAAGCCTTTAGGCTATTGCTGATGTTACTTTTTAAATTGTATTTCAGGATTTACGAAAGCAAAGCTTTCACTAGAAAAACCATCTTCAAGACAGACTTGGGTCCTCTAACTGTAATGGCAATAGTAAGGAGACGCTTGAGTTTTAAAAGAAGTCAAAGAACTACATGTACAGCCTTTATGAAGCACCATTTGCGTGAGTCACGCTGTTGTTAAGCATTTTCGGTTTATTCTCCAGAGTGTACTGACCAAGCTCTAATCTCATGGAAAGGTAAATAAAACTGAAGTGTTTGGAGAGGTGATGGGAATTCAGTGCCCAGAAAGAGCACTTAGCTATGTTTTTAACGATAAATGTCAAAGAACAAGGTCTTAAGTGTTTCTTTCTGTTTCTTGAAAGTGTTCTGATTTGAACACCTTTCTTTTTATTTCCTCTTGGGCTCTGGAATGAGAAGACATGGGTAGTGAACTGACTTTCCAACATTTATTGTCTTAACACAGTCCCTTCTATGAATAGTAACACCCTTGTATATAGTTCAACCATTATATATATATATGCAATTATATTCTAATTTTTTTAAGTTCTTATATCTTACTATTTAAGGTTGTTCCACATTTGTTCATGGTCAAGGAATTCTTAAATGAAATATACTTCCAGGTGTGGGAGTTGTCATGTAGTGAATTCCCCCTGGATTCATTCTGTTCTAGTGTTTTCTGTTATGCAGGGCAGAGCATCTGGCCTTTCAGATCCTGGACAGAAATGGTAAACTGTGACTTCCAAGAGTGTGCACTTGAAATGTTACCTGATACGTGACTGAAATATATAGTTAATAGGTTCCAATATTTTATTTCTAGATTTATTTGTTAATTCAATAAATCTTTTCTAAGAACTTCTACTAGCTGTGTTACCATTTTAGGTTTCAGAGTTATACAATTTTTAATAGGACCCACTACTCTTAGGAGTTACAAATAATATGTATCAGGAAATCAGGTAATTGCTAACTTGATTATTAGGAAGTCAAGTAATTGCTACTATATGGACAAGTATTTAGACTCCAATAAATGCCAAGCACGTTAGCCAAGTTCTTATCAAGATAAAAGAAAAAAATATTAAGAATAAGCAGTCTTCTCACAAAAGTATGAAGTGAGTTTTTAATTTGGAAGGTTTTATTCCATTTTCTAATTCCTATTAATTAAATGGTGGCTATGTTCAGGTAGCATGGTTAATGGAATAGGTTGATTTCTTTCCTTTTTTTTATTTAAATTCAATTAATTAACATACAATGTATTATTTCTTTCAAGGGTACAGGTCTGTGATTCATCAGTCTTTTATAATACCTAGTGTTCATTACAACACATACCCTTTTCACTGACTATCACCTAGTTACCCCATTCCTCCATCCCTCTCCCCTCCAGCAGCTCTCAGTTTGTTTCCTATGATTAAGAGACTCTTTTGTTTGTCTCCCTGTCTGGTTTCATCTTTTTTCCCTCTCTTTCCCTATGATCTTCTGTCTTGTTTCTTAAATTCCATGTACCAGTGAGATCAAATGATTGTTTTTCTCTCATTAACTTATTTTGCTTATAGTCATATAAGCACACACACCTTCCTGTGTGTGTATGTATGTATGTATGTATGTGTGTATATAAATTATATATTATATTTATTGTATTAATTAATTAATATAATTAATATATTATTTATTGTATTAATACATGTTAATATAATTAATGCATTATATATAAATATATAAATAAATATATATGTATATATATAATTGACTTATTTTGCTTAGTATAATACCTTCCTGCATATGTGTGTGTGTGTGTATATATATACACACACACATATATATACATATATATATGGCTGGAATAGGTTGATTTCTCACAAACACACTAGACCAGGGCTTCTTATACATACACTCCCATGGCACACAAACACAACCACACAGTTTCTAAAATGATGTGAGAACTAATTCCACTGAGTACAAATGCAGATACAAAAATATTCCCTCAGAAGCAGATTTCTATAGATTTCAGGAAATAGTCCTCACACCCATTACAGGAGATAGCTGGGATTTGATTCTATTAGAATCCCTGTTAACAGATAAACCTACCATGCTGTGTATTTCTGTTAAACTGGGTCATTGCTCAAGAAATAAACTTGTCTGTTTACTTATTTTCTTCCTATATTCTCAGACTGTTTTCTGTTTTTCCTTCCATAAACCCATCCTCTTTCTTCTAAAAGCCATATCCTACATTCTTTTATATTTTTAAAAGATTTTAGTTTTTAGAGTAGTCTTAGGTTTACATCAAAATTGGGGAAAATGTAGTTTCCTCATATGCCACCTGTCCCAGCACATGCATAGCCTTCTCCCAACCCCATTATCGACATCACTCACCAGAATGGTATACTTTTTACTGTAGATGAACCTACATTGACACATTATATCCACTTCAGGATCATGGTTCACCTTGGGATTTACTCTTGCTGCTGTACATTCTCTGAGTTTGGACAAAGGTGTAATGACATATATCTATCATTAATATATTTTACAGAATAATTTCACTGCCCTGAAGATTCTCTGTGCTTTGCATAGTCCTCTCTCCCTCAACCCGGGCAACCACTGATCTTTTTATTCTCCCTATAGGTGTGCCTTTTAAAAAATGGCATGTAGTTGGAATCAGACAGCATGTAGCTTCTTAGGTGGGCTTTTTCCACTTAGTAATATGCAATGTAAGCTTCCTTCATCTCTTTTCATGGCTGGATAGCTTATTTCTTTTTTAACACTGAATACTATTCCGTTGTATGGATTTACTAGTTTCTTTATCCATTTATCCACATTGATTACTTCCAAAGTTTGACAATTCTGAATAAAGCTGCTATAAATATCTGTGTGCATGCTTTTGTGTGAACATGGTTTTCAACTCCTTTGGATAAATACTGAAGAGCACGATTGCTGGATCATATAGTAAGATGATATTCAGTTTTGTAAGAAATCACTGAACTGTCTTCCAAAGTGGCCATTGTATTTTGCATTTCCTACCAGCAACAAATGAGAATTCCTGTGGTTCTACATCCTCACCAGCATTTGGTCATGTTAGTGGTAGAGATTTTAGTCATTTTAATAGGTAAGTGTATTTCTATCATTATTCTTTGAATTTGCATTGCTCTGATATGGAGTAACTTGCAATAAGCCTATTTAACATGTGCATGTCTTCTTTGGTTGACTGCTAAGGTTTGGGGCAATTTTTAATTTGAAGTTTTTGTTTCTTTGTTTTTTTTAATTTCATGAGTTGTTTGTATATTTTGGATAATAGTCCTTTGTCAGATGTGACTTTAGCAAATATTTTTCTCCCAGCTGTGAGTTGTCCTTTCATTCTCCTGAAACTATTTCTTGGAGAGCAGATTAAAAAAAAAAAATTAAGTCCAGCTTATCTGTGATTTGTTCCATCTATCATGTCCTTGGTGTTGTATCTAAAAAGGCATTATCATAGATTTTCTCCTATATTATTTTCTAGTAGTTTTGAATTTTACATGTAAGTCTGTAATCCCTTTTGACTTAACTTTTGTGAAGAGTGTAAGGTCTGTGCATAGATTTATGTTTTTGCATATAGATTCCAGTTATCCCAGCATACTTTATTGAAGCAACTATCTTTGCTCTTTTTATCACCTTGGCTTCAGTTGATTATATTTAGGGAAATCTATTTCTGGATTCTCTATTCCATTCCACTTATCTATTTATTCTTTCACCAGTCCCACATTGATTACTCTAGATTTATAGTAAGTGTTGAAGTAAGGTAGCCTCTGTTCTCCTTCAATATTGTGTTGGCTATTCTGGGTCTTTTGCCTTCCTGAATACTTTAGAATTAGCTTGTTGATTTCCGTAATGTAACTTGCTGGGATTTAGATTGAGATTACACTGAATCTATAAATGAAGTTGGGAAAAACTGACACGTTGACAATATTGAGTTTTCCTATCCATGAACATGCAATAATTCTCCATTTATTTCATTCTTTGTTTTTGTTCATGAGAGGTTTTAGTTTTCCTCATATACATTTTATATGTATTTTGTTATATTTATATGTAAGAATTTCATTTCTTTGTATGCTGATGAAATGGTATTGTGTTTTTAATTTCAAATTCCACTTGTTCCTTGTTGGCATAAGGAAAGCAATAGACTTTTGTGTATTAATTACATATTCTACAATCTTGCTATAATTACTTATTAATTCTAGAAACATTTTTTTTTTTAGATTTTTATTTATTTATTTCACAGACAGATCACAAGTAGGCAGAGAGGCAGGCAGAGAGAGAGGAGGAAGCAGGCTGCCCGCTGAGCAGAGAGCCCGATGTGGAGCTCGATCCCAGGACGCTGGGATCATGACCTGAGTGGAAGGCAGAGGCTTTAACCCACTGAGCCACCCAGGCGCCCCAATTCTAGAAACCTTTTTGTCAGTTTTTCAGATTTTTTTCTACATAGAAAATCATGTTATCTATGAACAAGGACAGTTTTATATCTTCCTTCCTAACCTGTATACACTGTAATTTCTTTTTCTTACCTTACTATACTAACAAGGACAACCAGTATGATGTTGGAAAGGAGAGGTGAGAGGGTCATCTTTGCCTTGTTCTGACCTTATTGGGAAAGCTTTTAGTTTACACCATTAATAATGAGATTATAGTCTTGGTTTTTTTTTTTTGGTTGTGTGTGTGTGTATGTGAATTTTGTTTTTTAATTGAAATGAGAAAGTTCTCCTCTACTCTTAGTTTATGAAAAGCTTTTACCAAGAATGGATGTTGGATTTTGTCAAATGCTTTTTTTACATCTATTGCTATTATCATATGATTTTTTTCCTTTTTTTTTTTTTTTTTTTTAGTTTGTTGATATAATGGATTACATTATTTGGTTTTTGAATGTTGAGCCAGCTTTGCATGTCAAGGATAAATCCCACTTGTTCAGGTTGTCTAATTCTTCTTACACATTTTTTTATTCAAATGTTACTATTTTGATAAATTTTGCATTCTGTGTTTGTAAAACATATTGGTCTGCAAATTTCTTTTCTTTGAATGTCTTTATCAAGGTTTTGTAGTAGAGTAATGATGACCTCATAAAATGAGTTAGGAAGTATTCTCTCTATTTCTATACTCTGAAAGAGATTGTAGAGATTGGTGTAATTTTCTTCCTAAATTGTTGCTAAAATTCACCAGTGAACCCAACTGGACCTGGTGCTTTCTGTTTTAGAAGATTATTAGTTACTGACTCAAATTAACAGGTATAGGCCTATTAGATGGTCAGTTTTTCTTGTCTGAGTTTTGACCAATTATATTTCACGGAATTCATTTATTTCATCTAGGTTATCAAATTTATGTACATAGTATTTCATAGTATTCTTTTAATGTCCATAGAATTTTTAGTTATGTCCCCTCTCTCACTTCTGGAATTAGTAATTTATATCTTCTTTTATTCTTTGTTTTTCTGATTCTGACAGAGGATTATCTATTTTATTGATTTTTTCAAAGAACCAACTTTTGATTTCTTTACTTTTTTCTGTGTTGATTTCCTGTTTCAAAGTCATTGATTTCTGCTTTCATTTTATCATTCCTTCAGTTCTTCTTCCTTTGAATTTAATTTGTTTTCCCTTTTCTAGCTTCCTAAAGAGGAAACAAAGATTATTGATTTCAGATCTATCTTCCCTTTTAGTATTCTCATTGAGTGCTATAAATTTCCTTTTGTAAGCACTGTTTTTACTACATTTAATAAATTTTCATAAGTTGTGTTTTCATTTTCATTTAATTCAAAATGTTTTAAATTTGTCTTGTGATTTGTTTCTTTTACTTATGTGTTGGAAATGTGTAGTTTAACCTGCATTTATTTTGAGATTTTCCAGGTATCATTGTTAATGATTTTTAGTTTAATTCCACTATAGTCTGAGAGCAGACATTGTATGATTTGTATTCTTTCAAACTTTTAAGTGAGTTTAATGGCCCAGAAAGTGGTTTCCCTTGGTGCTATGTTCCTTTTAAGCTTGAGAAAAATGTTTTCTCTGCTCTTGTTAGACAAAATAGTCTATAGATGCCAGTTACACTAATTAGTCAGTGGTGTTGTTGAGTTTAACTATCTTCACTGATTTTCTGCATGCTGGATCTGTCTTCTCCTGTGAGAGGTGTGGTGAGGTCTCCAAATATGATGGTGGATGCACTTATTTCTCCTTGGAGTTGTATCTGTTTTTGCTTCATGTAGTTTTTTTGCTCTATTGTTAGACGCATATACATTAAGAGTCACTCTGTCTTCTTAGAGAACTAACTTCTTTATCATTATGTAATGCCTTTATTTCTGAAAACTTCCTTCACAATGACATCTGCTCTGTCTGAAATTAATATAGCTTCTCTGGCTTTCTTGTGATTAGCTTAGCATGACATATTTTTCTCCATCTATTCAGTTTAAATCCATGTGTGCCTTTATTTTAAAGTGGATTTCCTGTAGACAACTATAGTTGGGTCTTGTGCTTTGATCCATTCTGACAATGGTACATTTGCACCATAGACTTCAAAGGGATTACTGATGTAGTGAAATTAATATCTACCACTTTTTTGTTGTTGTTTTCTATTTGTTGCCCTTGTTCTTTGTTCCTATTTAGTCTTTTACTCTTGTTCTACTTTTTCTGGTTTTATTGAACATTTTATATAATGGCATTTTCTTATTTTTAGCTTACAATTCTGCTATTTTTTAAATATTTTAGTGGCTTCCCTAGACTGCAATTCATACTTAAAATTCCAAATACTCTTTCAAATAATACTTTACCATTTCATGAGTACTGTGAATATCTTACAATGACAGAATAATCCCAATTACTTCCCTACATCTTTTAAAATAATTGTTGTCATTCATTTCATTTATATAGAAGTATACTTAAAATATATATTGTTTATGTTATATATAATCAAATACATTGTTGCAATTATTATTTTGAACAAATTGTTATCTATCAGATCAATTAAGGAAAAGGAAAAAAAACTTTTATTTACTCCTTCTTTGATGCTCTTTCTTATTTTATATAGATGCAAGTTTCTGATCTATATTATCTTCCTTCTCTAAAGAACTTCTAGCATTTCTTGTCAGGCAGGACCAATGGCAACAATTTCTCTCATTTTTTTTCTGACGAAGTCTTTATTTCTTTTTTTACTTTTGAAGAATAATTTCAAAGGATCCAGGATTCTGGGTTGGTGGGATTTTCACTCTCCAATTTTTATTCCATTCTACTCTCTTCTTTGCATAGTAGTTAAGAAATTGGGTGCAATTCTTATCTTTGTTTGTCTATAGTTAAGGTGTTTTCCCTATTCTCGCATTTTTCAATTTTATTCTTATCTTTGATTTTTTTTATAGTTTGAAAATAATATGTCTAGGTATAATATTCTTTGGGGGGGTTTTTGTTTGTTTGTTTGCTTGTTTGCTTTGTCATTTGTCCTGCTTGGTGTTTTCTGAAGTTCCTCAATTGGTGGTTTGGTGTATGACATTAATTTGAGGAAATTCTCAGTCATGATTGTTTCAAACATTTCTTCTGTTCCTTTCTCTCTTTTTTTTTTCCCTTTTTGTATCCCCATTATGTGTCTGTTATGCCTTTTGTCATTGTCCCACAATTCTTAGATATTTTTGTTTGTGTTTGTTCTGTATGTTTTTTGGTTTTCAAGGATTTTATTGAAATATCCTTTGGTTCAGAGATTCTTTCCTCAGCCAGGTCCAGTCTACTAATAAAGCCAACAAAGGAATTCTTTATCTCTAGTATTTCTTTTTGGTTCCCTCTTAGTATTTTTCACATCTGTTCTTGCATGCTATCTACTTTCTCCTTTATAGCCCTTAGCCTACTAGTTATAGTTGTTTTAAGCTGTGGTTTTTTTTTGTTTTTGTTTTTGTTTTTTGCCATTTAGTATGGCGCATATATATATATATATATATATATATATATTTAAACCTTTTTTTTTTTCTTGGTAGCAGAACATAATGTACTAGGTAAAAGGAACTGTTATAAATAGGCTTTTAGGAATGTGGTGTTAATGCGTGCAGGTAGAGGAAGGATTCTATAGTTTTATGATTAGATCTGTGTCTTTTAGTGAGCCTGTGTCTCTGGCCTGTTACCTTCGCAAAAGTTTCCTAGTTGTTGTTGTTGTTGTTGTTGTTGTTGTTTTCTCTCCTCTTATGTGGGAAATGGATTGCTACAGTTGGGTTGAAGTTGGGTATTTCCCTTCCTGATATCACATAGGCTCTGATAATACCCCAGAATATTAAGCTGTGGCTAACTCGTTTCTCAAGGGGGCAGGTCTTGTTCAGAATAGAATGCTTTGGCGTACTCCAATATGGTTTCTTTTCCTTGTCCTTTACTAGAAGTTTGAGGGGATTTTTCTTTGATACTTTCTATTGAGAACTATGTTGACTCCTAGAACTAAATCATAGAGTATTGCATGGGGTCCCCTTATGAGTGGATCTCCTTAGAGATTTTAACTCTAAGAGTTCTCCATACCTAACCTCTAGTAATTCACCAATTATAGCTGAGACTTTCCTAAACCAGTATTGTTTCCCACATCAGTTTCTTCTGATGAATCCCTGCTCTGGTAAGCCACATCTCTCTTTAGTTGCCTTCTGTCTCTCCAGTCTTGAGGTTAGTATTCTGCTCTGCATTCCCCACTATATCTTAGAGATCCAAGAAGAGTTGCTGTTTTTCAGTCTGTTCAGTCTATGTACTTTCTATTAGGGCAGAGTGAAAACTTTCAAGCTCCTTACATGCAAAACCATAAACCATAATCCTGATCCTTTCACTTTAAATCAGATGTTTGCATCTTCTTGCCTAAGTAATCTGGCTTTGTCCTAAGGTTATGACTCCCATTACAGCTGGCTCAAATGCAAATTGTAATATAATCCATGCACAGCATGGGAGATGCCACTATTGTCATTTTTAAAATTTTCTTTCCTTTGGAAAAAAAAAAAATCTACCATCTTCTGAGACTCATATCTTGCTTTCCCAATACTTATCTTTCTTCATTTCTTTTAACTTCTGAGAATCTTAAAGATATTATCAATTTTGACTCATTCTCCAGTCTAAAGTAGGTATACACAATTTTATCTGGGGGAAAAAACAAAAACAAAAACAAAACACGAACTGAATGGAAAAAACTCCATTCAGCCAGACCAAGTCATGCAGAAATATATAAAATATACTGATACACACACCACAAACATCTGCCTACTACCTGGATTCAACACGTACATTATGAGCTACACCATTCCAGGTCTGGCTTATGAGGATCTGTTCAGTTTTTGTAGAATGCTCCATCTACCATTTCACAGTAATTCATAAAGTGTAGCCATTTCAAGATATTTATTTCAAGATCTATCTCTATAAGCATATTTCAGATATTTTCCAAGGTAAAGTGGTACATTTATTGTAACATTTATGTATTTTTTCTGACATATATATATACACACACACACACACACACACACACACATATACACATGTATATGTATATATATACACAGTTATATATATATATATACATATACACATGTATATATGTGTGTGTATATATATATTATACACGTGTATATGTGTGTGTGTGTGTGTGTGTGTGTGTGTGTGTGTGTGTATATATATATATATATAAAAAACTGTGGTACTGTTTCCTCCCTCTCCTCCTCCTCCTCCTTCAACTCCTCCTTCTCCTCCTTCTTCATCATGCATCACTGGAACAGTTCTGGAGTATTATACTCTTCGTTTCATCCAGAAGCCCTGTGTTTTTTATCATATGATTTTGTATAGTGTAGATTTTTAAGAATACATAGTCACATGATAGCAGATCTCAGTTGGTAAACTTTTCTAGTGATGGAAGTACTAAGATATTCTGTGCGGGAAAGTTTTACTGCTACATGTTTCTGATTTTCAGCTTTAGTCAATTATCTTTTGCATTCTCAGAAGTTATATTTTCATCTTTTTCTGTACTTTCAAATTTCATACTTTCAGGAAAGTAAATAATTCAGACAGTAAACTTTAAGGGTAGTAAAAACAAGAGAGCATACCAGATATTTGAGTTTAGATTACATTATACACAAATAAACATGGATTGGCTATTGAAATGTTTTATGAGGATAAGTAGAAAAATTCTTAGTTCTCTGGTTTGACAAATGATGCTATAGTTAGTCAATTTACAAAATATAAGAGGAGAACTTCCTTTTTAAAAATTTTGGTAAATATAACTTTGTTAAGTCTGAGGGACATGTGAATCTGCTTACAAGAAAAATTGGTGACTGAGAGAAGAGCTAAATGAAAGTTTTATCACTAATACCTTGATTATTGGTTTTAATACTGGAAATATATAAACACTGAGGGAAAGACACCAGTATGAAGGACAAGTCTGAAGCCTCAGGAGGTAAACAAATCTACAAAGGAGGAAGTTCTTTTGATAGAGGAGAGGAGAATCCAGAATAATGGCTGATTATATGTGTGTAGCCTGAGACAGGCATTTTCCACCCGGATGTGGGGTAATGAAGATGCAGGCATAATTGTACATGGCAGAAGAAGAGCCCATTACAGTTCTTGCCTGATACATTCTCTTTTTCTAAATTTAACTGCTTAGAGTTGGTCAAAATCCAGAAGCAATTATCTGTTATTCTCTTCATTGGACCCAAAACAAAGAAAACATCATGGAGCTCTTGCTTATTTCCTAATCACAACCTGCGCAAGTCAGTCAAACAGCCCTTGCACTGTTAAATATTTCATGCTTGAATATATATACATATACATATACATATACATATATATGTATACATACACATATGCATACACAATCCCTCTACTGCCTTATAATTCCTGAATCAGCCAACATGAGTGAAAAAAAACTTAGTTAAATAAAAAATGACCTTAATAAATAAATAATATAAAAACTGAACTTGAAGAGCAGTTTTAAATGCCCAAGCATTTCTTTCAATTATTTTTTTAAATTATTTATTCTATGTTTTATAATATCTAAAAAATCACAAACTTCTTAAAAATCAAGATATGCAGTATTGCCTCATGGCCATGATTTCATTCTTACTCTCTTATATCCATAATTTCTATTTCTATAATGTGAAATAACAACTAACTTATTTAGGAGAGAAATGAAATTTCCTTATATAAATCTGTTTATTAAAGAACAGCATTACATTACCAACATAGACATTTATTCATGGACTGGGACAGAGTTCTTTTGATGGGAAATATTATTGTGGTCTTAGTTATACTGTGAAAATAATTGGTTTAGGCAACATAGAAAATATCTGATTTTCAGTTCAGCTGGTATAAAATTTAAAATAAACTCTTTAAAGCTATAAAGTCATCATTTTTTAAAGGACAACACTTATAGATATCTATCATGTGTTTATTTCTTTAGGAAAGAGATAAAAATGAATAACTAATTTAATATAACAAATGCTGCTGGCACTTAAAAATTGGGTTACTATTTCCTGATCAGAAAAAATTACATAAGAATCTGTGTGTGATACCTTAGCTAGCCCAAGACAGAACTGTCCTTCGAAGAAAATTTGCATTGCCCAGTCTTGACATAATTATAAAGCTCTGCCATATGTTTCTTACATATGCCAGGCATTTGTGAGGAGCAGATAATGCAACTTGCTAGACAGTGATGAAGGGGAAAAAAGATATCTTAGGATCCTGAACAAGCATGCCAAGGAACAAGTGATTTTATTATAAAAAAGTACTCTAGTTGAAATTCTTGATTAAAGATACAGAGTGACTATGAAAGACAAAATTATATAGCTGGGTGCATGGGATAAATATAATTAAGGCCTGGATTCCACGAAGAAAAAAAAATGTACAGAATAATTGTGAGTTAGGTTTATTTGAGTCACTGCTTTTCCCACTTTACTACCTATTTGTTCTGAAATGAAATCAGATGAGAGAAGTAAAATCTAAACTGATGAAAAATGCTTTCATGCTTTTATACACTACAAAACCATAACTTTCTATCAAGCCTGTGCATAGGTAGTGACACTCTCTCTTAGAAGTAATCTGCCGCTTGAATACAAAGATAAGAAGTACCATGCTGTGACCTGACAAAAAGAGAACAAAAACAATATAGGAAAAAGGGTGAAAGAACAGGTTTATATGTTAATTATTTTAGCCACTAAATAGATCTGAACAATACATATTTTACATCAGCATACCCAATTAATTTTGATGTGAGAAGTTAAACATATGGTTTAGAGACTCCAATACTAATGGAGACTAAGAAAGTATTTTTACCAAAATTCATGACGTATATACTTATAATTACAAAATAATAAGAACAGATTATATATATGTGCATATATATACCTACATATATACATATATATATATATATACATATATACACAAACACAATATACATTTAAACTAACAAATGGTATGATAAGAACTTCACTGAATAATTATCAATTAGGAGATTATTGAAGTATTATTACATCTTCAGTTTTTACAGCTCTGTTAATCTGTATGTAAACAGATATAGACATTCAAATATATTATATGTATATACATATACATATGTATGTGTCGTATTGTGTGGCAATTTGAAGAGATTAATATAATTGAATATCTAAAGAGCACATATATGATTATTAATTTTCCCTAGTAATTTAAATAGTAACTGATATTTGTTCAGCACCTACAAATTTATTACCATTATTGTGGAATACAGGAAAAATTAAGATATATTCCCCCTACAATTTTTACAATGTAATTCTGTAGACCTACATAATGTACATAAAATAGTTGAAGAAAAAATGGCATTACATACTGATCCAGGCAATTAGAGAGGAATTCAATATATTAAAAATATGTTACACACATGAACTCCACAATATAAAAAATATATTTAGAATCATGTGGGGTATATTGAGTGTCAGTTTCAAGAGGTTCTGGAGCTAGAGCTATGCCCTAAATAGTGTATAGTAAGATCAAGAGCAGGGTAAGAATAAAATCTAGTAGAGACAATGATATTATTTTAATTTACAGACCAATTTGTATGCTTTATCAGCAGTATATTTACATGTGTTTTTGTTTAAAGACACCTTATTTGAGGGGCACCTGGTGGCTCAGTGGGTTAAGTCTCTGCCTTTGGCTCAGGTCATGATCTCAGGGTCCTGGGATAGAGCCCTGTATCAGGCTCTCTGCTCAGCAGGGAGCCTGCTTCCTCGTCTCTCTCTGCTGGCTCTCTGCCTACTTGTGATCTCTGTCTGTCAAATAAATAAATAAAATCTTAAAAAAAAAAAAAAAAGACACCTTATTTGAGGCATGCCTGTGTGGCTCAGCAAGTTAAGCATCCAGCTCTTAGTTTTGACTTAGATCACTCAGGTCATGATCTCAGGGTCATGAGATTGAGCCCCACGTGGGGTTCCACACTGGGCTTGCAGCCTGCTTAGGATTCTGTCTCTCTCTACCCCACCCCTGCACTCCTCTCCACTTACTCTCTTTTGCTCAAAAACAATTAAAAAAATTTAAAAAAAAACTTATTTCATTTGTATTGTTGATTATTAACATTGAACTCTTTCTGTGACACAAATGCTTCCAAGGGCCCAGTGCAAAAGCACAAAGAAGTATCTTCAATTAAACAAAAAAAAGTACAATACAATACAACATAATACAATAATGTTAGCTGAGTTATCTTAAGCAACAGTGAAACACGACCTCCACATTCATGGAAAATAAGGATAAAGGTTTAATAAGCAGATCATGGGAAATATTCCATAAAAAGGGATTAACATAAAGGGGAATATGGTAGGAAGTGGACAAAAATATGGTATGGATTTATACACAGAAACGGGATAAATCAGAGATAATTCCTATTGCAAGAATGTCATGTTCAGAAAGTACATATAAAACTGGAAGCCAAAATTTAATGGCTATCCTCGCTGATACACATATATACAGTATTTCATTCTGTGGGTTTATAAAAATCAATTTTTTTGATTAAGAGTAAAGTTAACTAGTATAAAAGTCTTCTCAATGATTTATTGAAGTATATAAACTTTCAGTTACAAAAATAACCTATTATGTGTATATTAATTAATATGGTTATCATTACATTAACATAATCATTGTGTAATGATTAAAGATTAATTAAAAAAATATTTTCTCTGTGTTTTTTAAGACTCTTAGTTCACTAAAACGACAAAGCCAAGCCAAGGGTATTACCCCAAGTTAAACCCTTTTATTCTTCAAGTGAGGGAACTAAGATCCAGAGGTATAAGAGAATTTTCTATTCAGAATCCAGCTAATAACAGAAAATCTAGAATTTAAGTGCAGGGCTATTTTTGTCCTGGGAACTCTACAGCCTTGGTCCACAAATTAAGGCCTTCTTGCTTAGATCATAAAACAGCACTGCCTAAGTGTCTTACCTCACAACCTACACAACCTGTAGGTCTACAGAATTACATTGTAAAAATTGTAGGGGGAATATATCTTAATTTTTCCTGTATTCCACAATAATGGTAATAAATTTGTAGGTGCTGAACAAATATCAGTTACTATTTAAATTACTAGGGAAAATTAATAATCATATATGTGCTCTTTAGATATTTGAAAGAGAACTTTCAAATCCATATTATTCAAAATTGTTTACACTTTTAAAATGTGCATTATTTCTCTATTTGGAACTACAAGATGTAAATTTATATTGTATACTCACTGTTTCTTCCATTTTTCTAAGTATGTATTTTCCTTTTATTGAATGTTGGTTTCAATCCAATATTTGTTTTTTAGGATGATAAAATATCACCTGGATCCCTAAATGTGTTTCTAATATTAGAGGAAACCATATATCCATGTAAAATTAAACATTTACATAATTATACATAAAAAAGTTAAAAGACAGAATGAGTTGTAAAAAGATTAAGCTCACACATTTTAGATATAGAAGATTTATAAATGAGTGATAAAATGTTAAGAAATATAAAACCAATTCAAGCACAGAGAAAATAAGTTATGAATAAAAATACAGAATAATATATACAAATGTCTGGAATTGTAATGATATATTCAGGTTTACTAATCATAAAAAAATGAAAGAGAAAATTGATGGAAGGGTAGCTTTATACCTTTCAAACTGGTGAATTTCTAAAATGTGATAATGCATTATCAACATTGATGGTTTGCTAGAAATGGAAATTAGTATTTCTGGAAATCAACTTGCAAACCAGAGTTAGTTTAGGACATTCTATTCATTCCATGTCTAGAAATCTAACTTAAACAATTAAGTTTAAATAAAAAAATATGTATAATGTATGCTCAAGGGTAAAGAAAGCACCCTAAAAATTCCATATTAGGAAAGATGATGTACCAAATGTGGAATGTACATAAAACTGGCATATTTCCAAAAGATTTCAAGTTTTGAACAACTTTGTTTAGAGAATCCTCCAAATTTTTCTAACTTGAAAGGAGGCTGATCTTTTGTCAGACATTTTGAGGGATCATTAAGCATTGAAATTTTAAACTTAAAATTTAATCATATTCAAAAAAAGGAAGTGGCGTGCAATGCTTTCTGTACTCCCTTTCCCCCGTTTAAACATAGAGCCTAGTACAGACACCATTTCCCTGACCAAGATATAGGCCTCATTTAATGTTTTTCTTTGTTTTTGTTTTCGTTTTTGTTTTCCAAAGTGTACTCTGTGTGTGTGTCTGTGTTCACTATTATCCTCCTGGGGTCATTGATCATAGTTATGAATCCTCCTATATCTCTGGCATTCTGACTGTCCATTCACAACTGTTCTCTTGGGTAAAGGCTTTTTACTCCTACAGTCAATTCTCCTGGAAAGGTGTGTTTAGAAATATATCCCCTGGCGGGCTTTCTTTTGTAGATATGTTTTGTAGATATTATCTTTTTCCTAACCCAGGTATTACTGAAGCCTGCTTTAGGGTAACACTTACTCTCTCTGGTCTGCCATGTTAAGCCCAAACCCCAAGTGTCACATCTCTGAAGAGTTGTTTCACCTGCCCTCAAGAGATCCTAGGTTGTGGAAATACACAACATACAAACAACATTCTTAAAATATTTACTCCATCTCTTTGAAGCTGGTGGTGAATTATTACTGGCTGCTCTAGTTGTAAAATCCCCTGATATGTCCTGCATATGTGGTCTAACATCTCTTTAGTATATGGGACATTTGACCTAATATAATATTCTTTTTTTGCCTCTAGGGGCTTAGCAGAACCAAAATACCTCAAAGTGAATGATTAATTATTGCTTTTGATCTCATTTTGAAATTTTTAGATGTGTTATAGATATGTGGTCTCTCATTTCTTTGGTATGTAGAGATATTTTGAAAGGTTTTATTTTTCTTGTCCTTTGAAGCTTCTGTTGAAACCAAGACTCCTAAAAGTTTGCAGTGGCTTATTGCTGAATGATCCAGGTTTAAAATCTCTTAAAATGTTCTAAAATCTTAAAATCTTAGGATGTTCTTCATATATTTCTCAATCACCTCTTTAAGAGACTGACATACTTATCAAAGTCTTCTATTGTTCTTGGTCTCTGAGACCTCAACTGAAATGAAGATGAAATTTGTGCCATTTTACAAAATTTTATGTATTATATGTTTCCAATTTTAAATATTCATATCAAATTAGGAATATAGAAAAATATATATAGATATATAATATTATATGGAGATATAATATAATATATGGAGATAAATAGGCTGAACAGCCCAGGGTAGTGTATGTTCTCAAAGAACAATTATCCAAACAGAGCAGATATATACTTCCATTTTCTGAGTCAAGGTCATACATATGTACATACTATTGAGTCAGGATCCAAGTCAGGATCTGAGTCAGGATTGCCCAGCAGACTGAACCATATGCTTTATGAAAATGTGCAATATCCACCCAAGTCACGAACATGATTGAGATAAAATCCAGTTTCCAAGCATGTCATCTTTGTTTCCAACTGTCAATATACAAGATACAACCCCATTCCCCCAAGAGTTCCGTAACATCCCATTTTTTTTTTACCACAGTGAGTTATATATTATTGTCACTGTCTCAGACTTTACCTTCCTTTCTCCTCCAACATGGAGCACCATAACCACAGAATTTCCCATACTCTTAGCTTTATTAGCTTTCAGTAATTACTGCATTTACCAAATTCCAATTCTGTTTCTCTGCAGAATATATAAGACTCTATCCTAAAAGTCTCTTGGAGAATCATTTATTATCTGCTTTATTCTGATCTAAGGATCCAGAGGTGGAGGCTGGTACTCTCTTCTTTGAAACTATTTTTTCTCCTTAAATATTCTTTATTTCTCATTCTCTTTCACTCTCGAACACTTTGGTACCTGGTTCGCAATCATTTTGTCTACCTCCGGATACCATTGGTATCACCCTGAGTGTAGATGTCCACACAGACAATGCAGAAATGAACCAAATTCTCAGTTTGATGATTTTTAATGTTTTTATGTCCAGTGACCTTCCAGACTCTCATTCAGCAATCCACTTCCATAATTTCACTTTTGATAGTGTCTCACCTATAACACAAATATTCTATCTCTACATATCACTAATAATAAGTGATTCCCAGCTCTGATCACAGCCTCATTTATTATGCATCTACTTGGTCAAAAACTCTTGGTCAGGAATCTTTAAAACTTTTAACCCATCTACCTTTTTATCTCACTTTATTATTATCTAGCTTGGGTTCCATGGTCCATGATTTCAAGGACATTCTTGCAAATATTCTAAATTTTCTAGTTCCTCTGTTATTCTTATTGAGCCTATCAAGCAAAACAACAACCTTCAATAACCTCGACTATCATAATACAGCATGTGCTTACCCCAGCAACTGAGCAGGGCTAGGTAATTTCACACATGAGGTCATATGAGCCTCCTAAAATGTATTACCATCATTCAAAAGCTAGCTCTTGGGACCGCCCATCTATCTCTTCACAAAATATTTTAATCTTTCCCTCTCTTCAAATTTTGGTAATCATACATATCTTTAACTCTAACTGATGTCTTTGCTCTCTACTTGCCAAAGAAAATAGAGGTCATAAAACTAGGCTACAAATATATATATACATTTTTTAGAGGTGGGAAGGGACAGAGGGAGACAGAGAGAATCTTAAAAATGCTCTATGCCCGGTACAGAGCCTGACCATGAGATCATGACCTGAGCTGAAATCAAAAGTTGGATGCTTAGCCAACAGAGCCACCCAGGCACCCCTAGGCTACAAATATTTTAATAGGACAAAATATAAACATAATCACATCTGCACTCTCATCTTCCCTAAGGTTAACTCCTTTATCTGTGTATTGGAGTCTACAATTTTTTATCCCTTCAGTAAAATACCATTATTGATTTTCTCTAATTTATCTTGTGTATTCAAGTATTTAATTCTAAACTAAAAATTCACCATTTATTTTTATCAACTTACTTTGTTTTAATCAAAATGGTAAATGTGTTGGAGGCAGTTTTCCTTTTCCTATCTTCCCACAACATGGAGTAAACTTAGAGATTCAAATTCCTGCGTTGAAAGCATCTTGATCCCTGAAACAACCAGTTAAGTATAGCCACTCACTTGCTCTCAACTGAGTGATGATGTGACTAAGAGACAAAATCTGTTTTCTTTTGTGCTTCCAAAAAGAGTAAGAGTAATATTTTATTCCTTGGAACCACATTTGTAAAAATGTGTTAGTAACATTAAAAGATTCAGAACACATTTATATGCAGCACAAACCCTGAGGATCCAAACGTCTGCTAAAATGGAATACACCTGTAAACAGGGCATAGAGGTGACTGACTCCACTGTGCGGGGCACTCTTTTGTGTTGTTTTTAACCACTGATACTGTCATTGATCTCTTATAGTGTTGTAACAGCTAGCATTATTTTCACTAATACAGAAAATGTTACCTTGAAGTGGTATTATAGTTATGTGTACAAAACATGATATAGAAAGTTTAAATAAATAAATACATTTTAGATACATTTATATATGCAAATATTTAAATATGTAATACTATTATTCAGACAAATAATAGTGTTAATTACTACAAGATAAACAGTTTGTTTCCTTTAAAGATACATGACTATGAAATATAAATCCTTCTAAATACAAAAAAGGGAGAATTTAGCTGACAAATTTTATTCATTTTGTAAATGTAGTATTCCCAATTAACTTTGACTTCTATAAGCTAATGTCCATCTGTGTTTTCTTTTTATATTTATTAACACTGTTACTGCTTAAGGTGAAAAGAACATTTATTAGAATATAATTGAAATAATAATAGAAATAATAATAATAGAAAATTCTCATTTGTTTAATCTAGTCTGGTTTATAAATATTTCAAACACTACAGTAAGCAATTTCTAATAGCAGTGCAAAAAACAAAATTTAGCCTTTATAATTTAGTTTCCACATGACTTGCATTGTATTAGAAACATTTTTAATGTCTTCTCCGTCTTTATTGAGGAATAATTGAAAACAAAATTGTACATATTTAAAGTATGCAGTGTGATGATTTAATATACATATACAATGTGCAATAACTACCACAATCAAGTTAATTTACACATCTATTACCTCAGATACTTAAGTGAGTGTGTGTGTGTGAGATCTACTCTCAACGTTTCAAGCATGCAATACCATACTTACATAGTCATCATGCTCTTTATTAGCTCCTCAGAACTTATTTAGTTTATAACTGAAAATTTGTACCTTTTGACCTGTATCTCTACATTTTCCCCACCCCCTAGCTCCAGAAGCCACAACTTTACTCTATTTCTGCGATTTTTTTTTCATTGTAGTTTGCACAAATAAATGATACCATATAATATTTTTCTTTATCTGGCAAATTATCTCAAGTAGAATAATGCCCTCCAGGGCGCCTGGGTGGCTCAATGGGTTAAAGCCTCTGCCTTCAGCTCAGGTCATGATCCCGGGAACCTGGGATCGAGCCTCGAATTGGGCTCTCTGCTCAACACGGAGCCTGCTTCCTCCTCTCTCTCTCTCTCTGCCTGCCTCTTTTGCCTAGTTGTGATCTCTGTCTGTCAAATAAATAAAAATAAAATCTTTAAAAAAAAAAAAAAGAAGAATGCCCTCCAAGTTACCCTGTGTTTTCACAAATGGCACGATTTTCTACCTTCCTTTTTTTTTTTTGCCTGAATGATATTCCATTATATATATATATATATATATATGTATATATATATATATATATAAATGTATATATGCTATTAACTGAATTTCTCCCAATATTTAAAATTGTTTCAACTGTCAAAATGCTGACAGACCACTTGGTTTTACTTTTGTAGCTACTTACAGAAAATTTCAGGAATGAGAGAATGTTTTTCATAATCAGGCCTTTTCCTTAATAAGGTTATAATTTGTAGTAATTATAGATGAAAAAAATTAATGCATGCTATGTTGAGAAGGAAAAAGGTTTATAATTGTCATAAATTCTCATCTAAATATTGTACAATGTAATGTGCTCAAATTTCATAAGTTTTGCTAATTTTCTAAGATATATTACAATGTTTTGTATTTCTTAACAAATAAACTCAACAAAAAAAAATACCAGAACAACAACAAATATACTTATATAGGTATGTATAAATATATACAATCACATTTTCTTTATTCATTCATCCATCAGTAGATGCTTAGATTTTTTTTTCTATATCTTGTTTTTTTAGATAATGCTGCAATCAACATAACATTGTATTTATCTCTGAGGTACTGATTTTATTTCTTTTAGATATATAACCAGAAATGAGATTGGTAGATCATATGGTAGCTCTATTTTTAATTTTTTGAAGAAGCTTCATGCAGTTTTTCATAGTGATTGCACCAATGTAGAATTCTTAGCCACAGTGCACAAGGATTTTCTTTCCTCTATATCCTCACCAACACTTGTTCTCTCTTTTCTTTTCAACTTAGGACTCAGGGCTCAGAGCAGAGACAGCAAAACCCTGGGGATGGTTAAAATGCTTTCTGTGCTTTTTTATCCTGCAATTTTGGGTTTTTGTGTTTCAGGGAGTTTCTGCTGTAACTATTTTCTATGATTTGTAGTTTTTTGTGGGGGAGATGAGTGTTAGGACATCCAGCCTATCAACTTGTCTACGTCACTTTCTGTATTATAAAGTTTAAGGCACTATAATGTTATGTAAGTGTCCCGATTATGGAGAAGCACACTAACATGTATACAGTATGAATTTTGAACAGACCAGACATGAATCAATGAGAAAACTGGCATTCCTAAATAACCTCTTGAATACAGAGAAGAGGAGGTATCATTAAATCATCTAACCTATTCTTATTGGGTTGCTCCTATGAGTTCATATTTACATATTAGTTAAAATAAAGGCTATTAAGACAACAAAAACACCTAAATCATAGTGTAATTGGAATCACATCACATGTGTGCAGTTTATTCTTCATTTGTTTCCATACTCACCTGAGCTCTTAGGAGCCTGAACCTCTGAACTAGATCAGATGGTGTGATTCTCTCACTTGCTTCTGATTGGGTTCAGAAACTGGAAACAATAGGATAATCAGGAGGAATCCCAGTTGTCTTCCTTTACCCTTGATGCTGGAATGCTGGTTCAATGTCTCTGTGGCAGTAATGTTTCACTCTATCTGAAACACCTCATGTTAGTC
Organism: Lontra canadensis; assembly: GCF_010015895.1. Classification (NCBI taxonomy): domain Eukaryota; kingdom Metazoa; phylum Chordata; class Mammalia; order Carnivora; family Mustelidae; genus Lontra; species Lontra canadensis. The sequence continues at coordinate 1,761,872 of NW_022631056.1, read as the reverse complement.
CCCCACACAGTCTTATTACTCTTTGAATCTAGACTTGAAAAAGACTTTCCCTAGTTGATGGTTTCTAAGTACCTTCATATCTTTTAATTCCCATACACATCTGTAAGTTATCCCCTCATCAAAGCTTTATGAGAACTCTATTTCTTAAAAAAAAAAAAAAATAGCATTCCCATCTACATCTTGTCTATCAAAGAATATATCTGGTTCTTCAGTTTCTTTCCAACAGGTGTTATTTTAATAATAAAAATGATTGAGGTAGTCAAATTAATAAAGTAAATAAATAACAGCTATATGCATCATTTAGTCTTTGAAGAGTAAAAATTTCCTTTCTTTATATCTCAGGAAAGTGACTTGAATAGACTTTCCACCTAAAATATACTATTTTTCATTCAATAATGGTCAAACATTGATAGTTTGAACCTCTGAACTCAAATGATACATACTGCTTTTAAAAATAATTTACTTAATTTTTAAATATAATCTGCATTCTCAAGAAATGGAAGTTGTTACTCAAAGGGAGTAAATTTGGTACTACAGTAGTGGCTTATTTTGATAGACTTTGAACACTATGAAGTTAGGGACAACATCTGTTTTATTCCTTTTTATGTCCCAGCTCTAGATTGCCCCCAGTATGTGCTTACTAAATGTTCTAAATATGTATTGGTTAAGTTAATAACTATATAAAAAGTTGGAATCATATTTCACAATATGATTTCATAATAGAAGGCTTTCACATGCTTAAGCTCTTTGGCTTTTTACAACTTTGTAGATGTTTTATCATCAGTTTCTCATGTGAAGAAAGAGGCATGGACATTTTCAAAACATTTCCAAAATCACATAGCTAACTATGTGTTGGAGCCATGAATCCATTCAACTTATTCTATAACCTGTTTCAGTGATAAGGTATTACATCATGTGTCCCCTTAATGTAGTTTCTCAATATTATTCAGCATTTACAAATATACCATCAAAGCCACTATTTATTGAGTGATTATCATATGTACTGTGCTCAATTATCTACTTACTGTTTTTGAATGCTTAAGACAACTCTAAAAACTACTACACTACTTTATCATCATCATTATATTATTACCTTACACAAGAGGAAACTGAGGCAAAGGATGCTAAGCTCCAATACAACACTCTGCGAAAGACACAAATATTAAAACATACTAGCCCATTTTAAGAAAATACTTCATTTTCCATTAGCAATAGTGAAAAATAGAACTTTACCTAAAAAACAAAAGAAAAATTGGAGAACAATAGGATAATATCCAACCCATTTATCTCCATAATAACAAATCATTGTGAGTAATTTTTCAAGTGCATTGATAATATATTATGTAAAATCAAGAACTGAAATTTTTGACATATTCTAGACATAAAAAGTCAGTGGTATTTGTTTCTTGAGGTTTGGCTCAGATGATACCAAAACAAAGATCAACTCAATATCTGTTTAAAATACCAGTGTTCGGGGTGGGTGGGGGCGCCTGGGTGGCTCAGTCCTTGGGTGACTGCTTTCCATTCAGGTCATGATCCCAGGGTCCTGGGATTGAGCTCTGCATCAGGCTCCCTGCTCAGTGGGAAGCCTGCTTTCCCTCCTCCACTCCCAATGCTTGTGCTCCTGCTCTTGCTATCTCTCTGTCAAATAAATAAATAAAATATTTTTAAAAATTAAAAATAAAATAAAATAAAATACAGTGTTAGGGTGCCTGGGTGGCTCAGTAGGTTAAGTGTCTGCCTTTGGCTCAGGTCATGATCCTGGGGTCCTGGGATCCAGCCCCAGGTAGGGTTCCCTGCTCAATGGGAAGCTGCCTTCTCCCTTGGCCTCTGCCCCTCCCCCATCCTTGTGCTGGCTTTGGTGCTCTCTGTCTCTCTTTCTCAAATAAATAAATAAAATGTTAATAAAAAATAAAATACCAGTGTTCAGAAGTACTGAAAACCTGTTTGTACATCATGAGGTAGTATATTATAATATCATTCATTGAGATATATATTTTTGTTTTTTTCTATTAAAATAATTCCATCTATATATATACTTTTGAAGCCATTCCATCAGACTTGATCTTCTCTATTGGTGCTCTTAGAATTAATCTTGTGTGAAGCAATATTTTCACTGTTGGCAAACTCATTTATAGGGTTTTCCTTTGAAAATGAATTTTGTAAATTTCCTTTCTTAAAAAAATAAACATGAACAAAATTGGATTCAGTATATAAGCATAACATTATCCCTCTGTTTCAATATATAAATAACAAGTGTTGGGCTAAGTGAGATGTTCATTCAGGAAGGCACATTGGTTGAACATCAATATCTGAAAATACCCTAAAAAACAATTATAACTTGTTTTGTTTTTAGTGTTGAAGCAGAACTTATTCTTGTAAAGAGTTTGGTTATGTCTTCCATTTTACTCTCAATATTTATATGTTGTTTTCTGCTTGGATTCCTTCTTTATTTCTTGGTATTTGGAGCCATCTATTTTCCACTTGTTATTGTCCAAATAGAGAAACTTCACTTGATTCGATTTATATGAGATAAAGACGAAACACACTCATAATAGTAAGTGGAATCATAAGAATAACATTTTACTTATCATAGCTAAATAGACATCTGAAAATAGCAATCAAACACTTGAAAAAAATCCATAATGAGGAATAGAAATTTCTGAGTTAAGCATCTGATAATAGTTGAAAATCATTTGCATATCTTAGCAATCACCCTGCAATAAAATTATGGTTCAGTGGAACATTAGTTCCTGCTTTTATTCATAACTTAGTTCTTATACAGACAATCTTAAAATAGTCGATTTTATGTAAATGGCATAAGACCAAAAAATTATACATAAGAAATGTATGTGTGCATGCACATCCATGCATATATGTATTTTAGACTTTACAAGTTCAAACAAAAATTCAGAATTGAAGTGGTGGTTACTTCCTTCATATTTACCTTTGAATGTCCTGTTTTAATAAAAGTTGTTAAGGCAATGATAACATAAATGGAATTGACATAAAACATGATTGTAATATTAACTACAAAATACATACTGCTATTTTTATGCCAGATTTTAAGATAAAGTAATAACAACAAATAAGACACAATAAAACAGATACAATGTTTATGTAAAAGCTGCCATCCCAAAAAGGGGATGACTAGATATTGAGATATTGGACATTTCATAGGATAGCATACCTTTCTGTTTAAAATGTTTAGTGGAAGTTAAGGAATTGAGCAATATATGTATATTTAATATGCACATATATACAGTTTAATCATATGAGGCTGTTAACATTTAGCTACTTTAACTTATATAAACAATGATTCAACCTAATACTATAAATATTAGTAGTTCATATGTCACACAAATGTGAAGATTTGTTTCACTGCAGATAAAACCATAGTTTTTATTGTCATGATTCAGAAAAAAGAAATAACCATTGATAATATTTATATTTACTTACATGACCACATCTGTGATGAATTTTTGATCGCTAAGGAGCAGGGATCATATAATTTAATCAAAGTCATTAGTTATTAAAATTGCATAAATATATGTGTATATATTATCTGAGTACATTACTTTAGTGCCACCTAATTGCAAATTAAACACTTTGATAATTTTTAAAAAGTTAGAGACCCAATGTTAAATTCAACAAATTAAGGCTCATAATAAATGAAATACAGAAAAAAAAAAACACAAAAACACTTCACTGATGAATACTCCTTTTTGCAAAATTACATATGTATGTAAAATATATGTGTCTACAAATAGTATATGTATATGAAATTCTTAATGTCTGTGCTAATAACTTTGCTAATGTTAATGAAAAGAATGCCAATATACCTTCTCTTGATTTTTGAATCTCTTTACCTTAATGAAAATTTCTGATAACTGCTAGACAGTTTCCCTTACAAAAAGCAAAGACTGATTGATATATCTGTGTAAGGAGAGAGATATGAATGGTGGGAAGGGGTAGAGTTAAAAGAGGTCATCTTTCTACATCATTACTTAAAGTGTGGAAATTTGATTCAGATAGAACTAAATTTAGTTCCAGTTTCTATCCCTTCAAAGTAAGTTTATTTTTAGAAAATTTTATTCCAATTTGCTTTTTCTTTATCTGGGAAATGGTAACATTAATTGGACTAATGCAAGAATTAAATGAACCAATTCATAAGAAAGGACTTGCCAAAGGACCTAACACATGCTAAGTCTTCCATAAAGAGAAGCTGTCATTAGTTGCCATTATCATCACTCCCAGGGCTAGGTTAAATGTGCAAAATATAAGTACAGAGTTCCTTATTGAGAAAGTAGAGGGGAAGGTACTGCTAACGGTAGTAAAATATGTCCTTTTTCAGATACAACAGACTTCTTTACTTTTTTTTTCTGAAGATCACAAATTCATTCCACTTGAATGCCTATTCCTCTCCCCTCACAAGTTTAGTTTACATCTAATTTCAAAGTACCTTGACCCTGAATATGCCTAAAGGAAATTTTGATTAATATCCATACCTACTGTTAACAGCTGTGGTCTTTATATACTTTGAAATCTAAATATCCACAAAAGGAGTCTGATTTTTCCATTCGACATTTTTAGAACAGGTCACTTGTTACTGGCCTCTACCTATTGGCTTTCTTTGATTAGCTTACCCACCATTCTTCCAATTAGCTATGCCCATGGGATAGAAAGGGAGGAAGAATCACAGAGGGTCATTAGTGTTTATGCTGAGGCATTTTCCATTAAACAAGGGGTGGACAAGTCAGCCATGGTGATTAGCATCATTCAAAATATGGAAAAAGCCCTTTTATCCAAATAATTTAACATGGCAGAAAATCTTAAAATAATTAAAGGAGTTATATATTTCATACATTTCAACATTGAAAATGTAAATGTGAATTTATTTAAAAATTTTAACATCTAAAGCCAAGGGCTTCCCTTGTAAATTAGCTGAAGAACAATCTGTGTACTTTCTTTTTCTTTTCTTTCTTTTTTTTTTTTTTACATAAATTATACTCATAATTCATCCTATGCAATTTTCTGTTTCCATCTCTTTAAAGTACATCGAGCAATTATAAACATTTGTAAGCAATTTGGGTGCAGTATTTTTTCAGATGCCTGTGATTTCTTCCTCAGTTTTTTATAGTGATGTCAAGCCCACACTTACTTTGAAAGCATATTTCAAGCAACTCACCTTTATGGAGTTGTTTTCAAGACATACAGCTTAGCTTTTATAGAAACAACTCTTTATTTTCACACCCCTATTTTCATAAGTTTAAGTGATATTTAAATAAATTATGTAAGTGAAGAAACAAAAACAACTGGTACAAGCAGATTTGGGGATAAACACATCTGATACTTGGTATACATGCATGCTACCAAAACAAAGAGAACAGAAGTATAGGAGACAGAAATTATGTAAGCCAAAGGCACTCAGCAAGCCATAGACTTCAGTAAATATGTTCAACAGAAGGACTGGAAGGAATTGTTTTATGTAGTATGTTGGTAACTTGGGGGTCATCTAAAATAATTTTTGCTATGTTTTTATTCATTACCTTATTAAATTTATTTTTTTTTCACTCTTGCCAAATGTGTCACCAAATGGGAAGGAAAAGTGGAAACAAATGTGTTTTTTATTCACATCTACTAAATAGGTAAACACTTTACCTTATTTAATTCACATATTGAGATGATCATAGTTGAGATTATGAGCTTGAAATCAGAATTTTTAATATATGCTACTGGGGAGCTCTTAAGGATGGAGCCAGAAAAAACATATATAATGAATCCTGAGTATTTGGGGTTTGGGAAATAAACCAGGAAAGAAATTCATTAAATCTGTTAAAAATACCAACAGTTTCCTGTTGTGGAAACGTTTCAGGAAAGGACAGGTTGAAGGAATAGAGATTACACATAAAGGAACTAAGGAAAATTGCAGTTTGGATCTTTTTTTTCCATGACAAGAAATCAGTTTAGTGATTTTAAATTCACATCATACAAAGGGGATGACTTTCAGACAAACCCCCTAAGAAATGTTAAGGATACAAATAGGTATAATATTGTCTAAAGATGCCTTCAAACTACTCATATTCATATTTTAATGCTTAAAGACAAAACATTTTGCAAATATTTCAAGCTTTTTGTCTTTAATAATAATTGAGACTTTCCTCCTCAATTATCTGCCATCAACAGTTCCTTTATCCCCAGCCATTTCTCTAGAATGACTGCTAATATAAGTTTTAAGACCCTCAGTCTCAGGGAGAAATTTCAGTTTTATATATTATTTAAAGAAAAAAAAAAAAGAATTTTGTAAACTTTGGTCCCAGTATTAAAATATGGAACAAATAATTTCCTGTTTGTGCAGTATTTTTTTTCTTAGTAATACATTACTAAAACATATATCCCAAGAGAGCTAGGATTTTACGTGTTTGAATTTTTATCTCTGTGTCTCTAAAACCTAGGAAAGTATCTGGCACATGTTTGATGCTAAATTGGGATTCGTTGAATGCATACAGGAGTGCTATGGACAGTTTTCCCCATCATTAATTTGTCTGTAGTAAAATTAGCAGTGGCTGTATAGCATTCCCTAATGAGGACTTGCCTGTACCATAAATGAGGACACACAGAAAGAATTGGCAACTACATACTCATGTCAATCTCTGATCTTTAGTGATTCCTCCAGAAGAGATCCTGGCTCAAGGTGTGTGAGCAAATTCAGGGATCTTGCTAAAAATGTCTGATATTCCTGTGGAAGAAATATCACTGCCAGCATTATAGAAGTACATTGACTATAGAAGTTAGTCCCATTAAATTAAAATATATATTAAATATATATATATATTAATTTTAGTATCATGTATAGAGATGTTAAGTCACTAAACTAATGTAACATAATGTGTCAACTATACTCCAATAAATTGAAAAAAACTGAAAAAACTATATATTAAATTTGAGGTGTATTGATTTTTGTTTGAATAGATTTTCTTTTATTCATATTCAACTCTATAGCCCACCTTCATTTAATTTTCCTATATTATGAGATATTATATTTTATCAATATTTGGTAACTTTACAGACAAAAAATATTGAATAATATTTTATCTGGAGATTCCAAATGTTATATATCAATTTGTTATGTTTCAATTTTTATTGTATACTTAATCACTCCTAGAGATGTGTATTACCTTCTAATAAACTATAATTCTATTTTAATATATTACTTAAATATCATTCTATTGTGACTTATAAATAGGCCTTAATATTAGAGGAAGAAGGCATAGTTGGGCTGGCAATCTTAATTGATATTATTCTTCCTCAAAAGAAGTAAAATGTAGTCAAGGATTTTTCTAAATTAAATCTGAAATGATGATATACTCATACTATACAACAGAATTTTATGGAAATTTTCTTACATGATACTGAGCATCTAAAAATTAATTTATTTGATCTATTGTCTATTTTTACTTTTTCAACTTCATGAAACTGTTCTTTCTCTATCCCTCCCTCCTTGTTTTTTTTTTTTCCTTATTAGAATTAGTTTAACTGTTATCTTTCTGTATTTTTTTTTCCTTGAAAAAATAATCCTTTGGGTTAATCATCAGTGCTACATTTCTCTTCATTATTATTGTTTCATTTAGTTCAGTATAATTTTATTTGGGTTTTAATTTTCTTGGCCAAAATCTCTATATTAGAATATATACCTTCTTCATTCTAATTCTGAAAAATTTGTAAACCTATGATTTGGCTCTGTAATCATGAAGTAACTGAGTGGAATGAGGACTTTTTCTGAGGATTTTTTTTAAGTTTCTGTAATTTGGAAACATCATTAGAAAACGGAGCCTGTCCAATCTCTCCTTTGACTTTTTAAGAAAAATGTTTTTAGTTGTGTGTATGAGTATGTTTTAACTCCTAACCAGTTACTAAATTGAAACTCTCTCACAGACACTTAAAAGTGACATTTACAGTTGTAATTATTTAATTGTTCTACACCCTCAACCATACTGCATTTTTTTTTTTCATATTATCCTCTCCCCATCCCCATTGACCGCTGAAGGGTTAAAGGATCTTTGAAACTATTCTAGTGCATTTTTTGGTTGTATTCATAGGACCTTTAAAAATATATTTGTTTTTTTTTTCCTTTTCAGTAAAGTTGATGATCATTAGCTTTCTTTTTGAATGACTTAACATTTTTCTTGATATCTGCATTTTGTTGTAAATATATTGATCCCTGGTTATTTTGATACTGTTATTGTTAGCCTGGGAATCATTTTGCTGTCAAGATATTTGGTTCATTTTGTTTTACTGTGATAGTTCAGTCTTCAGAAAATGCATGGTTGAGGGAGTGATTTTTTGTTCCCAATCTTTTCTTTGTGGTTTTGTTTTGTTTTTGTCATTTGTTTGTAACCCAACATGAAAATTCTATTTTTAAAAATAGAGGTTTTTAACTCATTTACATTTACTTTCAAAATTGACATAATTGGTCTTTTGTTAACTTTGGTGCATTTTTTTTTATTTTATTGTTTACACCATGCATGCTCTATGCTTTTTCCCTGAATCTTTTCTCTAGTTTCATTTTTAGGAAAAAGTATATCACGTTTTATTAGCTTTCTATACTTGATATAGGCAATACTATCTGTATTTTTAAACACCTATGTTAACTAAGAAACAAAAGTTTGAATGCCCTTGTATGTTGTTAGGCTGTAATTAAGTGGTGAAACCAGAATCTTAATATGGTTCTGATGTTAATGTCCACCTCGAGGAAAAGAAAAAAATTTTTGCTTGTATATTTTGCTAAGACTAATAATTCATACATTGAGCCGTAAGCTGGTATTTAGAACTGCAATAGAACATAGGCTGAGATGAAATGGAATGAGCTCATGCCAGTAAAGTATATCTGTGTATTGCAGGGTCTCTGCATGTTAATTGGTGTAATATTTTAAAAGACATGGTCAGTAATTTTCATTTGATATAAGTGGCCATTTGGCAACACGATAGTGCTGTAAGAAGCTGAGTAATGGGATCAAAAGGACACTTGCCTCAGCTGACTATTACTTCTTGTTTAATATACATCGAATAGACTATTAGTCAGGAAAACTTGTGAAGAGTCCATGGCACCATTTATGGCTATTGAAAATAATTTAGCTAAATTGTCGTGGTTTGACTAAAATAAAGTGTTATATATACCAAAATACACAAACAGGGAGTAGAATGATTTGGTGATACCCTAAAAAAGAATATTAAAAGTCATCTGAAAATGATGAAGCACCTAGTCTTCATGATTGCTACGGTCAGCTTAATACATGGCCGGAGTGGGTAAGAGCATAATGGCCTTGGTTTTGTATTTACTTAGTTTAGGGGCATGCAAATGAAAATGATTAGGTCGCAAATATAAGAATTATGTCTTAAAGAATTATGTCTGAAGCTGAAAGTCACAAGCAAATACAGATCCTATTATAGGTTATAGAAAGTAGCTTCTTAAACTATGCAGGGTACGCATAACTTTACCTATCTTAGGTTGTCAGCTGGAACCTTAACAGAAAGCTTACCAAGAGAAAATCAGTTTATTACCACATGCAACACACACCACGGGAAGAAACCCAAAGAGGTGACTCAAAGCAGTGGTTTAAGCTAAGGCTTATATTATTATTATTTTTTTAGGCTTATATTACGTTTTCAACAAAGAACAATAAATTTGTAGAGAAATGACAAGACAGACGAAAGGAAGCAGTTCTAGGCTTCCAAGGGCAGAAGTCTGGGAAGTGGAATAAGGTTTGCAAATTCCTCTGCTGTCCTTTCTAGACTGATTAAAAATTTGTCTTCAGTCAAAGGAGATATTATATCTCGCCTTTAGGCTGAAAAGGAGATACTTTCTTTTGGTTTTGTTGCTTGTTAATTGCCTTCAGCTCAAAATAGCTTTCATGTAAAAGAAGCGTATTTCAGAGTGACATATTCAGGTTTCCTTCAAATTCCTTATTTACCTCAATTTCTTTAGGTGGGAATGCTGGTATCGGAAGTAACTTAATGAAGGTTAGAAATATTTGTAAATAATATGTATAATTCTAAGGCATTAGTAAATCTAGCACTTGAGTGTAGGAATATATTGAACATTGTATCTCCTTTGAGTTTCTGAATATATCAATGAGTACTGGACCTTCAATCTCTGATTATGATGCAGTAATGTATTAGGGATTGCAGATGATGAGTCCCAAATATGGAGCTTTCAGAACACAACTGGTGTGATGCAGAGTGAGGTTCTCCCATTTTGTGCTCACACAGCAAGTAACAAAAATGGCACCCAGTTACGATTAAATGTCTGATAAACGATAAGTTTTTAGTATGAGTATGTTTCAAGTGTTTCATGGAGCACGTTTACTAGAAATTTTTTTTTGTTTATCTGAAAATCAAATTTAACTGGGCATCCTGTATTTTATCTCATACTCTAGGCTTATGAGAACTTCCTTATTATATGATAACTGACCATTTGGTTAAATGTTGAGTTTTGTTGCTTAGAATTCACAATCAAAGCTTTTGGAAAATAGAACATTTTATAAAAATAAGTCTCTCTCTAAAAAAAATTAAAAAAAAAAGTCAAGCTATTGGCGTATGTCCATGACTTATGTTTACTCCTCAGTGAGTTCTAAAAGAGACAAATGCCAATGCTGCTAAAGAGAAAAGCTTCAATTTAAGTGAACCTGTCTAAAAGAAGAACAGATAGATATACAGTTGTGAGAAAAGAAAATCTTACGGTTTTTTGCCAGAGATCCAACACTGCTAAATGTCCATAACTTGAAAATACCAAAACTAACTTCTCTGTTTCATCCTGTAGTTGTGGTAAGCCAAAACAGGAAGGTCAAAAATATCAGGATTAGGGGCTCTGGGTGGCTCAGTGGGTTAAGGCTCTGCCTTCTGCTCAGGTCGTGATCTCAGGGTCCTGGGATCGAGCCCCGCATCAAGCTCTCTGCTTAGCAGAGAGCTTGCTTCCTCCTCTTTCTCTGCCTGCCTTTCTGCCTACTTGTGATCTCTCTCTCCATCAAATGAATAAATAAAATCTTAAAAAAAAAAATCAGGATTCACTTGGCATCCAATGGGAAATTAAAACAACAACAAAAGGAAAATAAGGGGCCTAATTCATTATCCTCCCCCAGAGAACTCCAATGGATGCTATGTTTGGCAAAGATAGTTGTATCCTTATACATAGGAGTAATTTATAAGATGGCAGGCAAGGAAGGGAGGTTACTAGTTTTACCTATTATTTTTCATTGTCAAAGTCAAATACCAAGTCCAATACCAAGACTAAAGCCACAGACTGAGGTCTATACATCTATGGCCAAAAGACAGATCCAAAGAATGGACTTCACATTAAAATTTTATGGTTTAAAAGATTTCTGGTGGGAAAAAAAAAAAAAAAAAAAGATTTCTGGTGCTGGACATCAACAGGATGGGTTCTTGCTCCCAATTAAATCTTTGGGCAGTAATCTAAGACTTTAAGGAAACTAGAGCCCTGGCATTAAGCTGGGTGGGGACGTGTGATTATTCCTTTTAGGGCCTTTACAGCCACAATGAATGGGCAGTCTGCAGACTATCAGCCTTCGGCCAGTACTGATGATCGCTAGACCTGTAGCAGAGGACCTGTACCAATGATCACTGTGTATTTCTGCAATTTGTAGACTTTCTAAATTAAAATGTTTATTGCAATAGCCTTGTTTTTCCATTCACTAGTATATTTTGTATGTGGAGTCACATTTAAATGATCAGATAGTTCAAAGTTTGCAGAGAAACATCTGGATAAAGTTACATGTACCTCACATTTGTATTCTGGAATAAGATATGATAGTACATATAAACATAGGCATAACAGTTTCTTCATTAACAAAATTGGCATGGGGACAATGCTACTGGATTAGAAATTCTTAGATGTATATAAATAAGTGAGGATCATTGTCTATATATATCAGGGACATGTGTGAGTTCTGAGATCTCAAGGGGTAGACATGTAGCATTCATTGTTCAGGTGTGTTTGTGTGTTCAGTATCTTATTTTCCTATGTGATTCTTGTAACCAGAGACAAGCACCTTCTTCAGTAGGGTTTAGGTTAGAAATAGTACTTGATTGCTTAATTCAGACCAGAACTGTCAAGCTTTTTTTCTTTTAAGCTGGTAGAGAAGTGTCATTCTTATGTAATCCCTAAAGCTGAAAAGATATGACAACCAAGTTCTCAGCCAGTATGTGTCCTACCCTATGGCGATAGGAGAGAGAAAGGGGGAGATCAGGGAAAAGAAGGGAAAAAACAAAAAAGAAAATGCCCGGGAAAAAGTTAATGTATCTAAGGACCCTAGAGACTATTGTTTACAATCTAGATGTTGCAACACATACGTGGGTTGTAAAATTAACATAATGAATGGTGGCCAGATTTAAAAATAAAATAAAATAAAATAAAGTAGAACAGAATAATTAAAAATATGAATGTGTATCATATAGAATAAAACATATTTTATGACATTTATTTATGTGTATACACATGCGTGTAAGGTTTCCCAGGATTGTAATATAGAATGTGTTTCTCACTTTGAGTAGCTGTCAAGTATTTGAGTCCAGGGATGAAGACATTTCTAGTTCTTAGGACTAATTTTTTAACAGTGTAAACTACCCCCTAACTCCTTCTATTATCTATCTTCCATTTTTACTTTGTTAATTTAGTGTTATAAGCACCTAGTACAATAACTCATTTAATCCTCCCAACATCTTTGTGAGGGAGGTATGTTATTATCTTAATTATAGTGGTAAGAAAAATCAAGTCACACAGAGTTCAAGTAATTTTGCCCAAGGTCATTCAGCTGGTAAATGGCAGAGTTAGGGTTACACTGGTACCCTACAAAACTATCTCTTATTAGTTAGAAAAAACAATACAAAAAATCTGTATTTTGTAAAAATACGTAGTGTTTATAGGAAGAAGAAAATTTTGCTGAAACTAGCAAAGAAGCTGTCCTATTAATTGTGGCGTCCTAAAACAGAGGCCATGACTTCTTGTAACTGAGATTCCTAGGGCCATCTTGGGCCAGTTCCTTTTCTTATGGGAAAGTGCTATGCTATAATTACTGTTTATAAATTAGTGAGTAATCCTTGAATCCTTAAATGCCCCACACAAATCTTTAGAATAAAATGGACACTCTTTATGATGAGATCAATTACTGTACTTGAAGCCAAATATAATTGTTGATTTTTTTTTAGTTTTAAGATTGTATTCATAGAATCTATCCAGAGCCCCAAATATGATGTGTTTTATTTTTGTAGTTAAGAAAAATGCTATTTATATTGTAAAAGTGAAATACCAAATTTTAGATCATATTATCTCTGTGTTACAATCTAATTGGTTCATAAATACTTAAGGTTATTCATAATAAGACCTGTGGATGAACTAGGCTTCCAATTGAAGATATAGGGAGTGTATGTTGGTTCACACTCTTCTCAGGAGACTTCCTGGAGTAATCTGGACACTCTCCACCCCACAGCACCCTACCCTCCACAGCATGCAGAGATCAAGGAGAAACCCAAAGAAAGAGGCAGGCCATTCCATATTGGTAGGTGGCGGTTTTACTAAGCAAGGAAACTTATATACAAGGCTTGGTCTTGTGCAGCAGCAAGACAAATGGATCCTACACCTGCCAGCCAGATCTTAAAAGTTGGTAAAGGGGACTGACCTGGGTATACAGTGCAGGTGAATACCATGCAGGTGTTTTCAAAATTACATCATGATCTCAAGACTGTGTTCTAGGAACAAAAGCCTGTGGAAGCAGAAAGACAAGCCAGAACCCATATTCCAAGGAAAGGGGAGGAAACCTCAAGTGCCTGGCTCTAGCTCACAGGTCAGCTGGGGGTCATATCTTTCAATGATGTTCCCCAACAGCATATCTAATTATTTTACAACTTGTTTGATCCATCCTATACATATAAGCAATTCATGGATAATTTAGCTACTGTGCATAGCTTTGGAAGAAATGAGTAAAATGCTCCTACTAATTCTTATACCTGTATATGATATCTTCTTTATGTGAGGCATCTTACATACTTCATACTCACATATTTCATTATTTCAGAACAGTAATGCAATAATAAAGTGAAGCTCAGTGAGGTTAACAAAATAAGACTACTTGGTACATTAGTTGAAGAATTATCATGTAACTATACATGCCTGAGCCCAAAGTATATGTTCTTTCAACTAAGTCAGCTGCATTTTTTGGGTACAAGTTGGAGACCTGAGCGAGAGTTGAATGAGAAGTGTAGAAAGCATTATTGTCAGAAAAGACAAACATAGATCTACCTATAAATAGATAAAATATTAATTGGCTAAAGAGAGGATAAATCCACCAAGATATCTTCAATGATTTCTTCATAACATTTTTCTATCTTTTACTGTGATCTTAATTTTTATTCATATTAGGTATACTACCCTTAGTTCTCCTCTTTAAATGTCCTAGTTGCTCTTAGCAAAATCAAATTATGATGACTCCCATAGTGCCTTCACAGCATTAAGTATGTTTTATTGCTCTGTGACTTGCAGGACATAATTTAAAGCTAAAATTTAACTTTTTAATATCTTTTTGGTTCAGTAAATTTAGTGCCTAGGAGAAGTAAAAGAATAATAGGAGAAATAATTCTCCAATGAATTAATATTATAGAACCACCTTACCAGGTTTTCTAATTTACAGGGCTCAGCTGAGCAGGAAGGGCTGAGGAAAATAAAAGGGGGTCATGGTTTCTCTAGTGACACTGGAAAAACTTGGCATCACTGCTTGTGACAAAGCTCATTGCCACCATGATGGAATTGTGAGATCAACTAGAAAATATTTAAACATGGTCATGCAGATAAGTTTCTAAAATAAAGGTTTGAAGTTTCAGTATTATCTACTGATAACTGTTGTACAAGTCTGCCTCCCTGTGCAAAACCCCAGACTTCGATCAAGGACAAAGGTTATGTGCCAATCAAAAATCATTTGCTCTCTCCACACTGGAATAAAAGTCATTTTCAAAGCAATTTCAAGACATCAATCCCCTGCTAGAAAGTAAGGTGAATTAGGCAAGGTATATGTGTAAATACTGAATGTAAAAGCTTGAGATCAGGATATTCTGGAAATATTTTGTATTGTCTGCATAGGTAGTTTGTATCTTTTCACACAGGGGAGCTATGCTAGATGAATTCCAACCATGTGAATTTGAACTGACTGTGTGAATAAGATTCTGTCTCCTAGCATTAAATCTGAGAGGGAGAAACTAGCAGTAAACAAGTGGCTAATGAGAAAGTAATTGACTTTGTGGGACTCTATACTCCTTGTTCCAAAAAAATAGATAATGAACTGAAAGGGACATAGTGTAGCATAAAGACAAGGAAGAATTTCCCTAAATATTTCATAATTAAAATATATACATCTGAAAATTTATTCCAAGAAGGAGACTACTTTTTTAGAAAACATATTTTTGTGATCAAATATAAGAGATAACATGCATATGAATGTACATATACAGGCATCCAGAGGTTGGCAAGAAAGTGAGAAAAATTCTCAGAAAATAGAAAGTTAAGAGGAAGCATAGATTTAGGGAGGTAATTTAGCAATACAAACGTCCAGCTCCTAGGGGATATAAGTTCCTTTAGGACTCAGGGCGTGGTCATGGGAGACAAACCTGAGATGCTGTTTAGGAGAAGTAAAATTATCCATCTCACAGGGGGAGACTGAGAAAAATGTCTGTCTCAGCTTTGACTCTGAATAGAGAAGAGGAAAAAGAGCTCCCTAAAAATTTTGACTGCATGACTATTCTCAAATAGGTCCAGGACTATAATTTACAATATACCTGCTTCCAGAGAAACCTAAGTGGTTGATTTGGTTTAGATAAACCTATATTAGGTAGTGCCTGTATTTCTCTGGAAGAAAGAAAAGCAAAATTTACCTTAAACAGACTTCAAAAATTTCCCTTGAAAGTGTTCACAAAGCATGGACTTGAATTATAAATCACAAAGTACATGCAGAAAGAAGCCACCATTAGAAGCAAAAACAAAAAAAAAAACGATCCCCTGAACTAGTAGATATGGAATTTATCATGAAATTACAACATGAAATAATTTTGTTTATATATAAAAGCAAAATTTTATTTTTTAAAAAATTCTAGGATTTAAAATACAGCCCAGTATAAGTTGATTAAAAGAGACATGTTTGTACGTATCCAGCATATTTATATTAAATGTTCTGATCAATTAACAGTGAGTTTGGGAATGCTGTTTAAATGCTTCATTGTAACATACATGTGTTTGTCAGATATCCATGTAATTCTCCAAGAGGCAAATAGATCTTTTGCTTGGGGTTTTATCTACCAATTATCTTTTATTAAGGTTTTTTGTAACAAGAGAATGCATCATTCTTTTATAAATATTGCAATTTGAATCATGCCTAGAAGATATAGCTAGAAATGCTAAACCAAATAAAACGGGTATAGCTGAATTGGTGTGAAAAAATTAGACAAATTATACATTAATGCAAAAAAATTAAGTAATGGTAACATATTTGATTCTACAAGAAAATATAACCCTTCTGAGGGATAATGGTTCTGTCATCGTTTGAATGTGAGTTGAAAAAACTGACAGAATTCCTAGAAAAATTTTTTTAAAACCCATAATCATATTGAGACATTTTAATACATATTTCCTGGGAATTGACAGATAAATCAAATAAAATAATCAGAAAGTTAAAGATTTGCACAACACAATTAAGAAACTTAATCTAATGTGTATATCTGAACATTTCACTCAACAGCTGGAGAGTACATATTGTTTTCTAGAATTCATGAAACATTTAGAAATTAACCCTAAAAATTAAAATTTAACTGATTATTAAAAGTTAATAATCAGTAAAGAAAACTTCATTAAAAATTTAATTAAAAACAATATTACACAGATCTCTCTGATCATAGTACAATTTAGGAATCAATAAAAAAAATCCTGAAATAATTGTTTAAAAAATATGGCACATTGAAACAAAACACAGGTAAAAGGACAAATCATAATGGAAATTAGAATTTATTTACATTTGTTAGCTAAACATCATATGGAAAAACATGTGGAAGCATACTTAACAGTTTCATCCTTAAATATTTGAAAAAGTCTGTAATAAGTCTCCACCTTGAGAATTTATAAAAGGAATTAGAGAATAAAGGCAGAACATAAAATAATTTCAAAAAAATACAGAGAAATCAATGATTTTAAATTCTTGTAATTCTAAGTCCAATAAAATTCATCAACTTCTGACAACATTGATGGAGAAATACAATTAAGAACAGAAAAGAGTGGGTCCTTTGTGTCTTAAGCACTTAACTGAGTCAATTAAGTGTCTGAATTTAGTTTAGGTCATGATTTTGAAGTCCTGGGATCAAGCATGGCTTCAGTCTCCTTGCTCAGTGGGGAGTCTGTTTCTCCCTCTCCCTTGGCCACTCTCCGTCCTTGTGTTCTCTCTCTCTCAAATAAATAAACAAAGTCTTAAATAAAACAAAAACTGAAAAGAGACAAAACTGAAAATGTAGTAAAAATATTAAAAATGAATGACAAAATATGATAAAATATATTACCAGCAAATAAGAAAAAGCTGCTTTAAATGAAAATTGTTCTAGAAAAAATGAATTTTCCATAATTAACTAAAAAGTGGATATTATGGGTGATTTAACAATATTAAATAATGAAATAAATTATTTTATTATTTTAGATTCCAGATATGAGTGAACTCCTATGGTATTTGTCTTTCTCCGGCAGACTTATTCCACTTAACATAATACCTTCTAGGTCCATCCATGTTCTTGCAAATGGAAAGATTTTATCGTTTGTTATGTCTGTATAATATTCTATTTTGTGTATATGTGTACACACACACACACACACACACACACACACATACACACACATGCACAAACATTTCCCCTAACCATTCATCTATTTATGGACACCTAAGTTGCTTTCATATCCTGGCTATGAATAAGCAAAAAATAAAATCAGAAGTTTAAAGACAGAGAAACTGACAGTTGTCAGAGGGAGGGAGCATAGAGGGATGGGTAAAATGGATGAAGCAGGAAGCAGGAGATACAAGTTTCCATTTATGGAATGAATACAAGGCAGAGCATAGAGAATACAGTCCATGATATTGTAATAGTGCAGTACCTAAACATAAACCAAAAATCTATCATCATACACAAATCATCTTAATGGTGAATTCCATCCAATATTCAAGAAGCAAAATGCTCTAGCTTTCAAAAATTTGTAGTATTAAAGAAGAACAATAATAAATAATCTTATGAATCTTTTATAGATTCTATACATTTGATACATAAACCTTAGGAGAAAAGGAAATTATAGGCTACTATAGTCATAAATATAAATTTTAAAACATGGACAATATTAGAAAATTGAATCTAACAGTGATTTAAAAATATCTTTTCCCTATAACTCAAAATTGGATGAATATTTAAAACCTATTGTTATCATATACTAGATTAGCAGATTAAGGAAAATCAATCATGTTTATTTCAATGGATTGAGATGATCATTAGATTATTCACACAACTCATGATTAAATATAAAAGAACCCTAAATGGAGTGACAAAAATAATTTTCTTAACATAATAAACTGATAAAAACTTACAAGTATATTACTTAATAGTAAATTTTTAAAAGGTTTCCCTTCAAAATCAAGAGCAAGTGAAGAATGTGCACAGTATTTCTTATATTTTATAGTTAGCAAGTAAGCAAATAATAGAAATAAGCCAAAAATTTAAAGTCATTGTGATTGGATAAAGAGATTTTGTAAAGTAAGGATATGTATTTACATAGAAAACCTGGAAAAATCTACAGTCAAATACTTAGAATTGTAGGATTAGGAGCTGTATTAGGATAGCAAGAATATGATGTAGTCATTAACAAACAAACAGAAACTGTGGCTTAATGCCTGAACACTAAATTCATTCTTGCCCAAACCATGTCTGATCTTGGCACAAGAAACACTATAGTGTGTCATACGTGCTATGATTCAGTGATCCAGGCTGATGGAGATGGGGGGTACTGCTCATCTCCACACTAGGCCTCTGTATTCTCCCGAGCAAGGTAGGCAGTTATGCTTTCATATTAATAAAAAATAGAGATACATCTCCATGAAAAGTGACACATTTATTTTGCACTACCCAAATGCAAGCTGTTCCAAACCTTAGAGCTGAAATAATTGGGAAGTGGTCCTTGAGCCTCTACTTGTGGCTGTGATATTTTGCAAGCCTCTGGATATTCCAAAGCCACAGTTTTGGTATTGATTAAATGAGAACAAAATATGTCATGAGCTCACTACAGTTTCCCTGTTATATAGCATTTTATCCTGTTTTTATCTCTTTTTGTGTCATGAAGCTTTATATAGCAAACAAAGAAGTATAATATATGCAGAAATAATTTATGTCACATAAAGATCTCCACAGATGTAATAAAAGAATATACAAGAATAATTCCTCAGAAATTTCAGAAATACAAACATATCTATGACTGAGTTTGTGATTCCAAGTATTAAAACATGAATAGTAGAGATAAAATATACATAATGTTTAGAATAAGATCATGATAAATGTTCTGTCACCACTATTCCCTCACTAAAAAATAATTTATGTGTTATAGAAGGCCAAGTAAGCTGAAATTAACTTTAGGCTGATATCCTAAGAAAGGTTTAATGCAAGTTGGGCATTAGAACTAAGCCCAATCCTTGCAGACTGTATAGCTTTCAAAGAATGATACAAAAGAGAGGAAAGCATTCCAGCGTAAAGGAAGGATGGACATCAATGGAAAGTTACCAAGGCTATATTGCTAATACTGACCAGTCTAATGTGGTTGAGATATGCTACTCATAAGAAGGAACAGTGAGATAAAGAACCGGAAGTGATGTGAACACAGGCCAGGGGCCAGATCATAAGGTTCTCAGTTATATTTTGTGGAAAATGAGAAATCACTATAGTTTTGTTTTCCCTGATTATTGGTGAGCTTGAGAATTTTTTCATGTTCTTCTTGGTAATTTATTTGTATGCTTCTTTTGAACAAATGTCTATTCAAGTCTTTAACACATATTTAAATCAGGTTATGAGGTTTTTTGTTTGTTTGTTTGGGTTTTTGTCGTTGTTGTTTTTCTTAATGAGTTGTAAGAGTGTCTTACCTATTTTGGAGTTTAACCCTTTATCAGATATATAGTTTGAAAATATTTGTTCCCATTCTGCAGGTTGCCTTAATTCTGTTGATTGTTTCTTTTGCTGTGCAGAAGCTTTTTTAAAGATTTTTATTTACTTATTTGAAAGAGAGAGACAGAGAGAGAGCACAAGCAAGGGGAGGGGCAGAGGAGGGGGGCAGAGGGAGACTGCTGGCTGAACGTGGAATCCCAGCCTGGCTCCATCCCAGGATCCTGAGATCATGACCTGAGCTGAAGGGGGACCCTTAACCAACTGAGCCATCCAGGTGCCCCTGTGCAGAAACTTTTTAGTTTGATATAGTCCCACTTTTTTATTTTTGCTGTTATTATTGCCTGTGCTTTTGTGGTCATTTCCATGAAACAATTAAGAGACTATTGTGACCAAGTTTTTCTTCTGTTTTCTTTTAAGAGTTTTATAGTTCCAGGAGGAGTCAAGATGGTGGAGAAGTAGCAGCTGAGACTACTTCAGGTAGTGGGAGATCAGCTAGCTAGCTTATCTAAAGATTGCAAACACCTACAAATCCAACGGGAGATCGAAGAGAAGAAGAACAGCAATTCTAGAAACAGAAAATCAACCACTTTCTGAAAGGTAGGACTGGCGGAGAAGTGAATCAAAAGCGATGGGAAGATAGACCGCCGGGGGAGGGGCCGGCTCCTGGCAAGCGGCGGAGCAATGGAGCACAAAATCAGGACTTTTAAAAGTCTGTTCCTCTGAGGGACATCGCTCCAGAGGCTTAACCAGGGTGAAGCGCACGCGGGGTCAGCGTGGCCTCAGGTCCCGCAGGGTCACAGAAGGATCGGGGGTGTCTGAGTGTCGCAGAGCTTACTTGGACTATAGTGCAAGAAGAAAGGAAGGAAAGAAGGAAGGAAGGAAGCAAGGGAGGAAGAGAAGATCTTACTAAACATGGCTTTTTGGGATATTTAAAGAATTTTCTCTTAAATCTGGTGCAATTATTTGTTATTGTCCTAAAACTACACTGTAATCCCCGTATCAGTCATGTATTTACATACATACATACATCATTCATGTATTCACAATGTATTTACAATTTACAATTTACTTATTTATAATGTTAAGATATATATATCTACATTTATATATAAATGTAGATAAATATATAATTATATACCTATATGTGTGTGATTTTATTAGGTATATGTTGATTTCAGAAAGGGGTGAGTTAAATATTAAAATATTACATATTTAATGAACATGAGATTAAATACATATTCTTTAGCAATATAGCAATAAATGCCATCAATCAGTAATTATCATTATTCAAGGAATGTGACATCTCAGTTCATATATGTGTATGATCCTTAGTTGATTCTGTACCCATTTTCTAGAGTTGTGACTGAATTCTACTCATTTCTCCTGATCTTAGCTTTCTGACATTGATTTGTGTCTTGAATGTATAAGAGCTTCAGAAGAAGTGGTAGTTTACATTGGAAAGAACACAAACTTCACACCCTGACACAATTATTATAGCCAGTTTGAGTTATGGCAGTTTACTCTAGCTTTCTGGTTTCAGCTTCCTCGTATATAAAATAAGGGTATTAATTATTATCTTGTGACTTAATATGTAGTAAATTCTCATTTATCTTGTAACCTAACATATAGTAAATTCTCACAGAAATTCAACATTATTAATAAAGCTCATTGCCATTATGTAATTGTCTGTTGTTTATTTCCTAGTTAGGGATTAAGATCTTTCTTGAATTTTCAGTATTTTCTTTGGTCAGTGTTAACTGGATGTAGGTTATCAAGGTCAAAGTCCAGGAGTACTTTTTTTTTCAAGTTAATATAATCATATTAATATGCTAAAACTATAAAATGGATTTATGTTTGGAAACATGCTAAACTTCATATAGAGACAAAGAGCATTTTACTGTACAAAGTATTTAATATAAAAATGTGATTGAAACTCAGTCTAATATTAAACTTGACAGTCTCTTATTAGAGTTATTGGTACACATAAATATACAGGCCAAATATGTGAACTAAAACCCATTTTAAATTATACAGAGACTTATTTATTCATCTGAATTTGAAATAGGGTTTTTACAGTGTTTTCAAATTCTAGAAATTCTAGAACTCTAGTTCTAAAAATTCTACCAAATTTATTTCTAAAAAGAATGGTTCCATACACTCAGGATGGATGTATTCCTCATTGGTTATTTTTTGCAGAGACTGATACCAGTATATTCTCTTCTCTAAGCTTCTACCTTCATAATATAGCCTCACCTCCCACCATTGTTATCCCCTGATCTATTATTTCTCTGAGTTTGTCTGTACTCCCTCCAGATTTTCCATTTCAGACTGGAACATTCATAGTTAGCTGTGATTGTAAAACCAAACACTTTCTCAAATTCTTAGCTCTGATGCAGGTGGTTTAGCTCCACTTCCTGCTTTTGTTTTCCAAAAGGTAGAATTTGAAGGGATACTTAACACAATATCTGACAGGATTATCATCAAAAATAAATAAGGAATCTCTCAATTCATATTTCAGATAATATTTTTTTCTATTCATATTTCAACTGAGAAGAAACTGTAGTGTCGCTAAACCCCAAACTAAAATCTGGTGTTAAAATCAGAGAGCAATAATACGTGTTATTAATAACTCAATATCTGCCTTAACTCTACCTTGTTTTACCAATTTCAGCCTTCCCTGTCATAGAATCATTTTCCCAGACAGTAATTTAAGTGTCAAAGGAAAACGTGATTAGAGACATGTGATTTGTCAAGGATACAGTTTTCTACTCTGTAGTATTATACAAATTTGGGGATCAAGGCAGACTGATTAATAGTATATGTTCTGCTATACAACCATCAACATAACCTTGCACAAGTAACACAGACTTTCTGAGCATATTTTATCTTTAAAATTTGGGATACATTAGTATTTACTTTCACAAACGTCCCAAACACTGAACAATGTCTGAGATTACTCTAGAATACAATCTTTAATGTAGTAATTAACAGAAAAATCTCTCTTAAATTTAAAAAGAGATATTTTCCTGGGAGACTAAAAACTTGGAATCTGCTTAGAAATGGGAGAACTGCCTTCAAATTTTAATTTGTTACTTCATAGTATTAAATATTATATCTTGCTTATTCTTGAGAAAACTGGAGGCATGTACACATGTCATGTTTTGACTAATAATCTTTAATGATCACTCTTTTTAATTGTAATTCTGCTTGGAAACATAACCTAAGAAAATAGTACCCATTAAAATTAGAAATTATTATCTTCATACTATATTATTATATTAAACAACAAGAAGTTGTCATTTCTGAAGGTCAGAATGGATGAATATTACCAATTTCATGATTCAACCCAATTATTTAGCACTCATTCTAAATATCAATAACGAGTAAATGTCAGATAAACAAGTTAAAGTTTTAACTGTACTGCTTGT
This sequence comes from Lontra canadensis, assembly GCF_010015895.1. NCBI lineage: Eukaryota > Metazoa > Chordata > Mammalia > Carnivora > Mustelidae > Lontra > Lontra canadensis. The sequence goes on along the minus strand of NW_022631056.1, from coordinate 1,738,218 downwards.
AGATCAAAAGGTAAATAAAGTCATCCTTTAAAATATTACTACCATATAAAATGTTGTTATACAATAGGCAGAAGCCCATTTGGTCATATTCACAATTTTAAATTGTTCTCAAGATTGTTTTTTTCAATCGGAATTTTTTTTTTAAATATTTGTGTGCATGTGTGTGTGCTGACAATGTTTATTTGTGAGTTGGAATTCTTTTTTTTTTCTTTTGATGACCAAGAATTAAGTCATTTTAAATTTTCATTGTCTCAGACAATGTCACTAAGAATATCATTGCACATGCGTTCTTCCATACACAGATAGGTATTTCTTCAGGAAAGATATTAAACAGTACAAAACTGTTTGTAGTTGTATTTTAACTTCTAGTGGTACTGACAAATTATTCTCTTAAAGGGCCAGGTCAATTTATACTCCTACAATATCAAATACCCCAAAAACTCAATATATAATAATATCAAATTAAAATATTTTTCTAATTTTCTATGGCTTTAAAATTGATTTATATGATCTCTGTATCTGTTGTAGGAAATGGAAAATGATCTTTTTCCTATTATAAAGGTTGAAAACTGATTTCTTCTCATCTATACCTTGTCTATTCTGGATATTAATCTATTCTCTGTTATATAGGTTGACAATATATTTTAGCAGTCTGTAGCTCTCTTTCCTAATTTTTAAAGTTCTGAATTTTGATGTAGTCAAAATTATGGATTTTATAGCCTCTGTATTTCATTTTTTTTTCTTTTTGGTTGTGTATTTTTAAAAACAGTAGTTCCAATATCATTAGCCTACAGTGCTATAGTGCTTTCACGTGTATAGTATAGTGATTCAACTATTCTACTGTCATCACCATAATAATCTGCAACACCCTTTACATATATAACCCATCCCTCACCCACCACCCCTGTGGTAATGACCATTTTGTTCTCTATATTGTCTATTTGTTCATTTGTTTTGTTTCTGAAATTACACATAGCAGTGAATTTGTATGGTATTTGTCTTTCTCTGACTTTTTTCAACTAGTATTTAGATCCATTCATGTTGTTGCAGATCAAAGGATTTCATTATTTTTTATAGCTGAATAATATTGGACTTTTCATATATCCATTCATATATCAGTGGATACCTGGCTTGCTTCCATACTGGGTATTATAAATAATGCTGCAAAAAAATATAGGGGTCCATCTGTCACAAATATAGGTCATAAAGAATGTCATTGTATATGCATTCTTCCATATACAGATGTTTCTTTAGGAAATATATTAAACAATGCAACTGCTGGGTGATAGAATAATTATATTTTAACATCTCGTGGTACTAACAAATTATTCCCTAAAAGTACTGTACCAGTTTACACTCCTTTTTTGATTATTGCTTTCATATTGTTTAGGGAAATATCCAGTAGTGGGATTACTGGATCATATGATGATTCTATTCTTATATACCAACAAATTAGACAACTGTTGGGCTTGCAGAAAGAAAGGGCTACTTAAGATGGTGAAAGTTCCCACCACAAAACCTGAGCTCAAATAGGAGAACAAAGACCCAAGCAGGAATCTAAGCCCCCACCCCACCCCGGGCTCCCGTGGACCAATGGGACCCTGACAAGCAGGTGAAATATCCAAATATGGGAAACTTGCCAAAAGACCTCTGAACTCCCCTCGAGGCCCCTTAAAAGCCCCCTTCTCCCTGCTTTGGGCGGGACTTCTGCCACTCTGCTTTCCAGAGTCACGGAACCTCACCCGAGGGTGCCCACCTCCTCCCGGCGCAACTTTCCTGGCTCCCCTTCTCCTGAGCCCTGAAACTTCGCCAGAGAGTGCCTTTAATAAATCTTGCCTTGCACCCACTTTGCCTGGTGTTGTGTTTATCTCGCTGGAAAAACTTTACAACAGCCTAGAAGAAATGTATAAATTCCTGGAAATAACCTCCCAAAACTAAATCAGGAAGAAATATTTCCTGATTACCAGCAATTGAATTAGTAATCAAAAAACTCTCAAAAAATAAAAATCCATGACCAGATGACTTCACAGTTGAATTCTACCAAACATTTAAAGAAGAATAAATATTTAAAAACTTCAGCAAAGTAGGGATAAAGAGAGCATACCTCAACATCATAAAGGCCATATATAGAAGACCCACAGCTAGTATAATCCTCAATGGGGAAAACTGAGAGCTTTTCCTCTAAGGTCAGGAACAAGAAAGGGATGTCCACTCTCACCACTCTTATTTAACATAATACTGGAGTTCTAGCCTCAGCAGACAACAAAAAGAAATAAAAGGCATCCAAATTGGCAAGGGAGAGGTCAATTTATGTTATTCCCAGGAGACATGATACTCTATGGAAAAAACCTGAAAGATTCCACCAAAAAATTGCTAGAACTGGATACACAAATTCAGCAATGTTATAGAATATAAAATCAATGTAGAGAAATCTGTTACATTCCTATACACCAATACACACAAACAAATGGACACAGATACACACACATACACACACACACACACAAATGGAAAAACATTCCATGCTTATGGATTTGAAGAACAAATATTGTTAAAATATCTATAACACTCACAGCAATCTACACATTTAATGCAATCCCTACCAAAATACCACCAGCATTTTTCACAGAGGTAGAAAAAAAAAATCCTAAAATTTGTATGAAAACACAAAAGACCCCAAATAAACAAAGCAACCTTGAAAAAGAAAAGCAAAGCTGGACACATCACGAGTTTAGACTTCAAGTTAGATTACAAAGTTGTAGTCATCGAGACAGTATGATACTAACAGATAGATCAATGGAGCAGAATAGAAGCCCAGAAATGGACTCGCAACTATATATGGTCAACTAATCTTCAACAAAGCAGGAAAGACTCTCCAATGGAAAAATAACAGTTTTTTCAACAAATTGTGTTGGGAAAAATGAACAGCAACATGCAGAAGAATGAAACTGGACGACTTTCTTACACCATATACAAAAATAAATTCAAAATGGATGAAAGACCTAAAAGTAAGACAGGAAAGCATCAAAATGCTACACAACACAAGCAAGCAGTAACCTCTTTGACACTGGCTGTTCTGACTTCTTATTAGACTCATCTCCAGAGGCAAGGGAAACAAAAGCAAAAATGAACTATGGGGACTCCATTAAGGTAAAAACTTCCGCACACCAAAGGAAACAATCAACAAAACTAAAAGACAACTTCCAGAATGGAAGAAGATATTTGCAAATGTCATATCTGATGAAGGGTTGGTATCCAAAATCTAAAAGACCTTATTAAACTCAACTCCCCAAAAAATAAATAATCCAGTTAAGAAATGGGCAGAAGACATGAAGACATTTTTTTTTCTAAGAATGCATCCAAATGATTAACAGATGCATGAAAAGATGTTCAACATCACTGATCATCAGGGAAGTACAAATCAAAACCATAATGAGATACCACATCATACCTGTCAGATGGCTAAAATTAACAACACCAGAAACAACAGATGTTGGTGAAGATGTTGAGGAAGGAGAACCATCTTACACTATTGGTGGGTATGCGAACTGGTGCAGCCACTGTGGGAAACAGTATGGAAGTTCCTCAAGAAGTTAAAAATAGAACTACCATAGGATCCAACAATTTTACTCTTAGGTATTTACTCAAATGATTCACAAATACTGGTTCAAAGGGACACATGCACCCCAATGTTTATAGCAGCATTATTAACAATAGCCAAATTATGGAAAGAGCAGAAATGTCCATTGATGGCTGAATGAATAAAGAAGTGGTGTGTGTGTGTGTGTGTGTGTGTGTGTGTGTTGGGGGAGAAAAATTATATGGAACATTAATATTTATCACTTTTCTTCTATTCCTTTCTCCCCTCTGTTTCACCCAGTGCCAGAAGTGACTTCTACTCATTTCTGTCTAATAAGAATTTATTCTTTTCTTTCCCATTGTAGCTTTATGACTTTATCTACTTGGTGAACAATAGCAGAGGCAAAAGTCCATATTACCCAGGAAAGAAAATAGAGGAATATTTTTTTTTAATTCCTTTGTACATCTTTAAATAAAGAGTAGTAATGTTGATATGAAAAAAGTAAAATGTAAGAATTTCTAAGATAGTGACTTATTCTAAACTTAGTATAGTCAAAATACCATAAATGTGTGTGAAGCTAAAATGGGAAATGGAAAAAAAAAAAAAAAAAAGAAAAGAAAAAGAAAAAGAAAAAGAAACAAACCTGACAATACAATTGGAAAAATAGCTTAGTTTTCTATATAAAAAGTGGAAGGGCAAATTTTTCTTACCAAAGGAGTTAAGCTGCCACTGATTCAATTTTATTAATGAAATTTTATACAACTTTAGAATTATACCTAAGTAAATTGGAACTATATTTATACATTTCATGACTGTTGAACTTTGCACAAAATAGAATTTATAAAATTCCACTTGAACATGTATACAATTATTTCTGCTATTTGGGTAGATTGAAAAACTAAATCAGAGGTCGAATGATTTTTAAATTTTCATTTTTACCCTCAAAGAGCAAGCAATTGAAATTAATGTCCTGTGACAACTAATTTGATATAATGTCATTATGACAACAGTAAAAATAACTTTAATGACAAAAATAAATGGAAATGCCATATATTTATATAAGGATTTTATTGTAATATTTTATTGGTCAGCATATCTTAAATGGAGTTCTGTTAGATCTTTTGTACTTACTGAAGTGTAAAAGCAAAAATAAGCTAGCATATGCTTTACCAGATGGTATGCATATTTTTCAAATATTAATGTTTGAGCATTGTTATTTGTCAAATTTAAACAGGTAAATAAAAATTGAAAGTAGAAGTCCTTCACTTTACTTCTTATACTATCCTTGTGTAACATAGTTACTTTACAACTGGACAAGAACAGCTCTTTGCATATTTATCTTGTTAAGCCATAACATTTGGTTTTGGCTTTTGGCTAGGTTAAGAACAAGTCTGGTAACTAATAATTTATAATGAGCTGTTTAATATTGACAACTTGTGGCCCCCCCCCCCCCCCCCGCAGTCTTCCTTTTGGTAGCTTATACCTGATATAGCTGTTCAGAATCTGGTTTGATCCCGTGACTAGGTCCCAGCAGGAAACTTGGTGGGACATCTCCCACAATCAAGATTCTTTACAGATATATCATTGGTTCTTCTCCAGAGACAAAACGAATTCTGCATAACTAAAGAAAGGACCTTCAAAAGCTGGTCCAGGAGCCCCTCTGGGACCCCAGGCTTTTCTGTGTTTGCCTATGTTAAGCATGCTCAGTGAGGTCTAATGAGTCATTTCATTACCCAGCTTACCCAGTCCCACTATCAGATGCATATTCATATCACTCTTTCTTCTTAATTCTGTTGGTAGGCATCTCTGCAATCTTGACAATATCCTTATATCTTACTTTATCAAACTTGAAAAATATCCACTCAAATATCTTTATGGGAAATGATCTTACTTAACCTATCTCCCAAATATACTACATATATTTGTTAGTTTTATATTTCTTAATCCATCAACTTTAGACAGTCTCTTTGTATGCAAAAGAGAGAGAGAAGAGTGCTTCTACATTCTCATCTATTTCCAAATAGTTTCAGCTTCCAGCTTCTAACAATGATGATTTTATTTCCTATAGGTTGTAAAACTCTATAACACACTTGAAAGTTTCGATAAGTTGATTAAGAGTAAATAAAATGAGGGGTGCCTGGGTGGCTATGTCTGCCTTCATATCATTTCCTGATACTGGGATCCTGAGAAGGAGCCCTAGGTTGAGCTCCCTGCTCAGCAGAGAGCCAGCTTCTCCCTGCCTCTGCCCCTCCCCCACACTCGGTTCACCCACATGTTCTTTCTCTCTCTCTCAAATAAATGAATAACTCTTAAAAAAAAAAAGGTAAATAAAATAAAATTTTCTGTGAAACAAAGGTGAGATTGATGAAGTTCTAGAACATAGGTGAGGTTCAGTGGGGTGAGGTCCAGAGCCAATGACCAAGAAAGAACTCTTAAGACATCTTTGGTGCAAAATGGTGGTTTATTAAAGCACAGGGACAGGACCCATGGGCAGGAAGAGCTGCTGCCCCGGGGATGTGAAGAATGGTCTATTATATACTTGTAAGTTGGGGAGGGGATTAGGAATGGCATAAGTCTCTAAGGAATTTTGGAAACAAGGTTTCTAGGACCCTGAGAGGCTAGCTATTGTCTGGGAAAAAGGTTATTCATTACCAGTAATAAAACCTTCTTGTGAGACCCTTTAGATATGTATCAGTGGGCCATATGATTGGGAATGATTGTGGACACTATCTTGGAGGTTTAGAGATAAAGTTTCCTAAAGGAATCACTAAAGTAGAGTTACAGGATCCTGGTTGGGGGTAGGGGGTTGGTCAGGCTAGGATTGTCCTTTTCCCTTAGCAAAGCCTTAAGGTGGAGGTTTCTCTGACTGTTCCAAGGGCCTTTCAGTAGGTAAGGAAATTCAATAATTTTCCTCTGCCTCTGTGTCCCACATCAAAATGACTGCCCACCTCCCCATTATGAGGATGTTTCTTGAAATATGAAAGACTCAATAATAGGTTCAGTTTTTGTAACTTGCACTGCAAGATCTCAGATCTTCTGACTGTTGGAGTTAAAACACATACTCTGAAATTAACTTCGGAATGCCTCCTGAGTTTTACAGGACACTTTGCAATAGGTAAGATATTTGTCTCTCAAAGAGATTAAAAATGTTTAATGACCTTCCCTTCTATGTTAGTATACATAAACTTTCATGAGCTTTTGTCTTGACTTCGTGATCTTTCAGTGACTATATGCAAGCATGGAGTCACATTGTCTCCCAGTAATAAATTGTGTTATCTCCTTTCCATATTGGTATGGAGGACTCTCTCTGTTGGTAGAATTTATTTCCCTTACAAATGTCATAAGTTGATTCTAAAAATTAAAATTCAATGCACAGTGTTTGTAAACTGATGACTGTATAAATTTTATCCACCAAGATGATTCATGGAAAAGAATGGATGATATATATTAGAAGTTATTTAACCTGTCAATTTGAATAAGAATGTTAGAAACATCAAGGTGAAATTGCTCTCTTTACATAGTATATAATTGCTTTTGAAAATTCACACCACAGATTGCATCATAATTAGAACATGACTTTGATATTGTTATATCTCAAGTATACAATAACCTTATGACTCTATTTTATTAATAAATACACTGAGTGTCTTATACCACATGTTGCAAGTTGTAGAATGTTGGATTCTGAAAGAATTCAAAATATGCCATCACCCAAAATATGCCATCCCCCAAAATTTGCCATTTTGGCATGAACATTTATTATGAGCTAGAGGTAAATGAGAATCAACAGAAGCAGACAGAAGCCTCCCCAGAGCTTCCCTAATCTCAATACAAGGAGAAACTTCTAAGAAATAAGGACTTCCATAAATCTCTCTTGGGGAAGATTTTGTGGCCATGAAGAAGACAAAGAGCAGGTGCTGAGATGGAGCTTCACTAACAAACCTTACTCCATTCGTGTCCCCATATATTTATCTTCTCACAATTGGCTGCACCCTGAAAGTTCAAACCGCTTTTCCTGTGCCTGTCACTTCTCTACAAATGTATTTTTTCTTTCTTTAAGATGTTAATATAAATTCAAGTTCTTACTACTCTTAGGAGTTATTCATCACTGACATGCGCTATATGCATTAACAAACTCTGTTAGTTCTCCTCTTGTTCATCTGCCTTTTTTCATTCTAATGTGCAAAGTCCCACTCAGAGAACCTAGGCAGAAGGTAGAAGAAAAGATTATGTTTTTCCTTGCCTGCAACCCTCAAATACCAACTGCACAACTTGTTGATAAGAGAAAACCAACTTTATTAATCACCAGGGTAAAAGAGAACTGTGTTTCTGGAGAGTTTGGGTAGTGTCTCAGAATGACATTGCGAGATCAGATTTTACAGATGGTTGGAGGTTTGGTTCAAGGCAAGACTTTCAGTGCTGGTGGGCTTGATTAGGATGGGGTAAGAATCATGATATGTTTAGTTCTGGATTGAAGGGAAAAATAAGGTATGCATTTTGAGGAAGTGGGTTCAAGGAATCTTAGGACACAAAGTATCTGTTGGTACTTTCTATTAAAGAGTTAGTAGATCTTTTACAAAATTCAGTAATGAACAATCAAACCAACTGTTGGGACCAGAGGCTCCTTGAAAAGTACAGTAATATTGATGGAGAGAGTGGGATAGCTAAGGCATGTTATTGTAGTATTATGGGCTGAATTATACACCACTAAAATTCATTTGTTGAAGTCCTAACCCCCAGTGTCTCAGAATGTGACTGTATTTGGAACTAGGATTTTAAAAATGATAATCAATGTAAAATGAGGTCATATGGGTGGGTCTATGTGAAGTATTATGTTTATTTTGTTATCTTCTTATCTTATGTTTATTTTGTCTGACTTTATATTTGATTTGCATTTTACTGGGTATCAAATCTATGTTCTATTTCATTTCTCCTTGTAATATTTTCTTTTTTTTAAGATTTTTTTTAATTTGCTTATTTGACAGACAGAGATCACAAGTAGGCAGAAGGGCAGGCAGAGAGAGAGGAGGTGAAGCAGGCTCCCTGGTGAGCAGAGAGCTCGATGGGCGACTCGATCCCAGGACCCTGAGATCATGATCTGAGCCAAAGGCAGAGGCTTAACCCATTGAGCCACCCAGGCACCCTCTCCTTGTAATATTTTCCATTGTTTTCTAGCATTTGTTATTAATAAAGAATATTTGATACCAATTTAATGAAAATCATATATATGTATATATACATACATACATATTCTTTATGTTCTAAAGATCTTTAATGTATGTACTATACCTGGTGATTATTAGTTATCTATTCATAATTATAGACATTGTTCTTCACTGTGGCTGTTTGTTAAAATCATTCATCGAGGAGTTTTTAATGTATACATGATGTTATGCCAAACTAATTAGATTAGAATTTCTGATGCAGGGTTTGCTTAACCATATTCTAAGTACTTTCTAAACAATTATAGGCTTATTGGGAAAATACCTACATACCATATGTATATATATGTAATTTCATAATAACTGTTTCTCCTGAGCTAGAGAGGCAGTGTGGCATTTTGTGTTTGTAGGAACGGTGTTTCCAGTTGGAAGCCTATTATTAGAGCCATGTTTACAATGATGACTACTAAAAGCAACCTAAAATTAGTAAAATGCAGATGATGAATTTATTTTGGCCTGATTAAAACTATAGTATGATTTTTAGGCAGATCATTCTACTTTTAAAAGATTTGCTCTGGGAGCCATGGCCATACTGCAAATGATTCTACGCAACATGTGAGTGAAGTTAAAATGTAGGAAGAATGATTGGCACAAATTTCAGCCATTGGCATAACCGCCAGTTAATACCCTTCTCTGTTTTTCATTCTATCTCTCCATCTACTCTCTTCCTAGGCTGTTGTTTCTCTAGGCTGCTGCTGGGGAAAACAGTGTTACTGCAGCCTTTTCTTATGTGTGCATCAGACCATGACTCCTTCCACTATCTTTGATGTAGCTGTAAGTTTCCATCTGCCTCTCTTTTTCCAAACATGTGTCAAAGTCTCCGTAACAATATTTATTCCTTTTCCTTCTATCTCTGTGCACTATTGTACTCTTCTTTTTTCTTAAGGAATTAGAAGGAGAGAAGAGAAATATACTTGACGTAGAGATACAAATATTGGTGTCATTCACATTATGCTTTCCTTTTGGTTGTCTGAGAATACAGGCTACAGGTAAAAGCTAGTAGAGAAGGAAATAAAACTGTACTTACACTTATTTTATCCAAACAACTATATGGATTAATTTATATGCATATTTTTGAAATTCAGGATTAAAATTCCCCTATTAAGAATGACACAGGGAAGTTTAAACACTTGTAATCTATTGTTCTCTAATTTACAACTTCAACATTTTCCTTTTCCACTTATTCTAATGAAAATATACCCTATACGTGGGTTGGATTCACTTTGTCACTATATCCTCACCACTGAGGGATTCCTCCTCTTGTGATTTCATCTCCTATCTGTTCATGAATAATTTCAAAACTGAGCTTTCATATTTAGACAGCTTTCTTGCAGCACAACCCTTCATTGCCTACACGGCAGGATACCCTGGATGCCTGCCTTCCATGTCAGCTTGTGTATATCAAAGACTTTTACATTCATTTCAAATGCCTCAATATTCTGCATACTCAGAGTCATTACAAAAATGTAGAGTTTCCATGTCTGGGCTTTTATTAAGTTAAAACAGGTCTCGTTTTTTAGGGTTTGTTTTGTTTTGTTTGTTTGTTTTTAATGTGTCAATTTCGGGGGGACTAAACTTACAGCACAGTGTGCTTATGAGATAATAGGACTAGGAGAACTACAATGTTTGGAAAGAAACAGGTTAGTTTTGTTTTGAGTACAGAATAATAAAAAGCGTCTGTTTACTTGTGTATGTCTTAACCATGTTTTCAAAATGTTAACTCTTGATATATTGGGAAAAAATTGAAATAAGTTATCTGGGATGCTGAACACATATTTAGTGTCTCATTGAATGTATCTTCCTGGCCTCCAGGGGGAGAAGCAGAAGCTGCAGTCTTCACAATCGGTCTGCAGAAAGTATATAAAGATGATATTTGGGTGGAAATTCTATAATTTAAAAAGCAAATGAGTGAGTGATGTCCATGAAATTGGTGTAATAGATAGCTCCAAGGGACCAACACTCCACAAAAACACTGAAATGATCATCAGTTTTGTCAGAATTCTGGAAAATTGTGAAAGATTTACAGCAACCAAGTAAATGCTCAATAAAGAAAAAGACAATTTTAAAGTGGTGGTAATGCTTTTTGGCTTTTCACTTGCTCCTTTCATATCTTCCTTCAGCTCAGAAGCAGACTTGAAGATGGCAGGCAGCCTGTGTCCCCGAATGGGTCTCTGGGCTCTGACTCCAGAAGGCACAGAGCAGAGCCTATTTTCAAAGAATTGTTTTGTCTGTTCTAACTTCCCTGGGGGCTTTTTCTGTCTAAAGTGTTGAGGCAAGGAATTTGTCTTTGTTTAGTCTGACTCAGAACTCACTCAAGTCTGATAATCTGTGGGATCGCCTCAGAAACATTGGAAGGCAAATTAAAAACCCATAGCCATTTGGGGCAAAAGATTACAATTGAAGCAAATGATAGAGTGCAAAATGCCGGGGGGTGGGGAAGAAAGCTGCAACAAGAGTTTCTTTGGAAAATGGGGGCACTCTAAAAATTATATGTGCATATGAATTTTAAAAATCATTGCATACCCAAGTTAAGACACATTCTCTGAAAAAACCTTCAAACTCTAAGTTTTCTCCTCTGACTGATCTCTAGACACAGGGCAAGCAGGATGTGAAGGCTAAGTCAGAGTTTTAATTGGCCTAAGGGGTGTCTCATCAGAGAGCCAAATCTGTAAAATTTGGGAGAGATTTTCCTTAATTTCCCTCTCCTGCTTCCTATCCCCACCTGCTTCCCCTCCCCCTCTGCCCCTCAGAATTCAAGAAACTGTCAAAATACTAGCTATACCCAAGCTGGAAGAGAGGTGCCTTCAGAAATCACTCATGAGACAAAGGATATAGGCTAACATCTCAAAACAACAAAAAGACCCAATTTAAAAAAAAAAAAAAGTGGAAGAAAGTTGAACACAGACCTTTTTCGAAAGACTTTTCCATAGTCCAACAAATGACTAAGAAGTACATGATCAAAAACTATACTGCTTACTGAATAAAACAGAGTAGAAAAACTGGGTTTATTGCAAGGCTTTCAATCTACAAGCCAGGAAACTGAAGGATATGGGAGTAGTGAGGTCTGGGTTGCTTACAGACTAAAGGACTTAAATTGGATAAATACAAAAGTTATTCAGCTTTTGGTTGGTTGTGTACTAGCTTTCTTTCTTATTTGGATTGGGGTTGTTGAGTCAGAGGAGCAGGGAAGTCTAGAGAGGGCATGAACAGACTAGGCATTTGGGGACTGGCCGGTATCTTCTGCTGATCTCTGAGTAGAACTGTAACTTCCTATAAAGATTAGATTAAACTTTCATAATGCACCTTATTGACTGTTTTTGTTTGGCCCTTAATGTAGATGACTCCATTTCAATTTGGTTCTATGACATCAAAAGTTGCTTAGTACCATTAGTCATAAGGAAAATACAAACAAAAACCACAAGATGCCATTTTTCACCAACTAGCATGCTACAACCAAAAGAGAAAGAAAAAGAAAAGAGGAAGGAAGGAAGAGAGGATTGGAGAAGAGGAGGGAAGGACAGAAAGGAAGAGAAGGAAGGAAAGAAGGGGGGAAAAAGCATTGATGAATATGTAGAGAAATGGAAACCTTCATATATTGCTGGTAGGGATGTAAAATGATTCAGGTGCTATGGGAAATAGTTTGGCAGTTTCTCAAATATATTTAAATACAGAATTGTCATATGATCCCACAGTTGTACTCCTAGATATTTACCAAAAGCATTGAAAAAAGGTGTCCAAAACAGTCCACATGCATGCATATTCAAAGCACCACTATATAGTAGCCCAAAGGTGGAAGCAATCCAGATGTGTAGCTGAACAAGTATCATATTACAGTATGTGCAAACAGCAGAATATTATTGAGCCATATAAAGGCATGAAGTGCTAATACATGCAGTACTGTGGATGAACCTCAAAAAAAAGTTATGCCAAGTGAAAGGAACCAGACAGAAAGTTTGTATGTTGTATGATTCCATTTATATGAAATATCTAGAATAGATAAATCTGTAGAAACATAAAGCAGATTGGTGTTTGCTAGTGGCTGGAGAGGGAGAACAGGAAGGAACTACTTAATATACAGGATTTTTTTAGAAGGGTGATGGATAGGGAAGAGTCAAGATGGCGGAGAAGTAGCAGGCTGAGACTACTTCAGGTTGCGGGAGATCAGCTAGATAGCTTATCTAAAGATTGCAAACACCTACAAATCCAATGGGAGATTGAAGAGAAGAAGAACATCAATTCTAGAAACAGAAAATCAACCACTTTCTGAAAGGTAGGACTGGCGGAGAAGTGAATCCAAAGCGACGGGAAGATAGACCGTGGGGGGAGGGGCCGGCTCCCAGCAAGCAGCGGAGCAACAGAGCACAAAATCAGGACTTTTAACAGTCTGTTCCGCTGAGGGACATCGCTCCAGAGGCTTAACCGGGGTGAAGCCCAAGCAGGGTCAGTGTGGCCTCAGGTCCTGCAGGGTCACAGAAGGATCGGGGGTGTCTGAGTGTCGCAGAGCTTGCAGGTTATTAGAACGGGGAAGCCGGCTACAGAGACAGAGCCGAGGAGTGAGCTCACAGATCGGGGTTACCTTGAACCGCTCGCAGGCTCGGTCACCTCGGAGCACAGCCGGAGGAGAGGGTGACAGGAGTAATTGGGCACTGTTCTCTGAGGGAGCACTGAGGAGTGGGGCCCCGGGCTCTCCGTTCCTCCGGGCTGAGACTGGGAGGCCGCCATCTTCATTCCCGTCCTCCAGAACTCTACGGAAAGTGCTCAGGGAACAAAAGCTCCCAAAAGCAAACCCGAGCGGATTACTCAGCCTGGCCCCTGGTAAGGGCGGTGCAACTCCGCCTGGGGCAAAGACACTTGAGAATCACTACAACAGGCCCCTCCCCCAGAAGATCAACAAGAAATCCAGCCAGGACCAAGTTCACCTACCAACGAGTGCAGTTTCAATACCAGGGAGAGCAGCAAAATCCCAGAGGAGGAGAAAGAGAGCACGGAACTCATGGCTTCTCCCCATGATTCTTTAGCCTTGCGGTTAATTTAATTTTTTTTTCTTTTTCAATTTTTTTTCTCTTCTTCTGCTACATTTTTTTAAACTTTTACCCTTTTCTTTTTTAACGTTTTTAACTAGTTTAATATATATATATATTTTTTTTCCGTTTTATACTTTTTCATTATTGGTTTTCTTTTTTTATTTGCTTCTTTTTTCTTTTTTCTTTTTTCTTTTTTTTTCTTTCTGAACCTCTTTATATCCCCTTTCCCCACCCCTCACGATTTGGGATCTCTTCTGATTTGGCTAAAGCATATTTTCCTGGGGTTGTTGCCACCCTTTTAGTATTTTACTTGTTCCTTCATATACTCTTATCTGGACAAAATGACAAGGCGGAAAAATTCACCACAAAAAAAAGAACAAGAGGCAGTACCAAAGGCTAGGGACCTAATCAATACAGACATTGGTAATATGTCAGATCTAGAGTCCAGAATGACGATTCTCAAGGTTCTAGCTGGGCTCGAAAAAGGCATGGAAGATATTAGAGAAACCCTCTCAGGAGATATAAAAGCCCTTTCTGGAGAAATAAAAGAACTAAAATCAAATCAAGTTGAAATCAAAAAAGCTATTAATGAGGTGCAATCAAAAACGGAGGCTCTCACTGCTAGGATACATGAGGGAGAAGAGAGAATTAGTGATATAGAAGACCAAATGACAGAGAATAAAGAAGCTGAGCAAAAGAGGGAGAACAGCTACTGGACCACGAGGGCAGAATTCGAGAGATAAGTGACACCATAAGATGAAACAACATTAGAATAATTGGGATTCCAGAAGAAGAAGAAAGAGAGAGGGGAGCAGAAGGTATATTGGAGAGAATTTTTGGAGAGAATTTCCCCACTATGGCAAAGGGAACAAGCATCAAAATCCAGGAGGTTCAGAGAACCCCCCTCAAAATCAATAAGAATAGGTCCACACCCCGTCACCTAATAGTCAAATTTACAAGTCTTAGTGACAAAGAGAAAATCCTGAAAGCAGCCCGGGAAAAGAAGTCTGTAACATACAATGGTAAAAATATTAGATTGGCAGCAGACTTATCCACAGAGACCTGGCAGGCCAGAAAGAGCTGGCATGATATATTCAGAGCACTAAACGAGAAAAACATGCAGCCAAGAATACTATATCCAGCTAGGCTATCATTGAAAATAGAAGGAGAGATTAAAAGCTTCCAGGACAAACAAAAACTGAAAGAATTTGCAAACACCAAACCAGCTCTACAGGAAATATTGAAAGCGGTCCTCTAAGCAAAGAGAGAGCCAAAAAATAGTAGATCAGAAAGGAACAGAAACACTATACAACAACAGTCACCTTACAGGCAATACAATGGCACTAAATTCATATCTCTCAATAGTTACCCTGAATGTTAATGGGCTAAATGCCCCAATCAAAAGACACAGGGTATCAGAATGGATAAAAAAACAAAACCCATCTATATGTTGCCTACAAGAAACACATTTTAAACCTGAAGACACCTTCAGATTTAAAGTGAGGGGGTGGAAAAGAATTTACCATGCTGATGAACATCAGAAGAAAGCAGGAGTGGCAATCCTTATATCAGATCAATTAGATTTTAAGCCAAAGACTATAATAAGAGATGAGGAAGGACACTATATCATACTCAAAGGATCTGTCCAACAAGAAGATCTAACAATTATAAATATCTATGCCCCTAACGTGGGAGCAGCCAACTATATAAACCAATTAATAACAAAATCCAAGAAACACATCAACAATAATACAATAATAGTAGGGGACTTTAACACTCCCCTCACTGAAATGGACAGATCATCCAAGCAAAAGATCAACAAGGAAATAAAGGCCTTAAATGACACACTGGACCAGATGGATATCACAGATATATTCAGAACATTTCATCCCAAAGCAACAGAATACACATTCTTCTCTAGTGCCCATGGAACATTCTCCAGAATAGATCACATCCTCGGTCCTAAATCAGGTCTCAACTGGTATCAAAAGATTGGGATCATTCCCTGCATATTTTCAGACCACAATGCTCTGAAGCTAGAACTCAATCACAAGAGGAAATTTGGAAAGAACCCAAATACATGGAGACTAAACAGCATCCTTCTAAAGAACGAATGGGTCAACCAGGAAATTAAAGAAGAATTGAAAAAATTCATGGAAACAAATGATAATGAAAATACAATGGTTCAAAATCTGTGGGACACAACAAAGGCAGTCCTGAGAGGAAAATATATAGCAGTACAAGCCTTTCTCAAGAAACAAGAAAGGTGTCAGGGTCACAACCTAACCCTACACCTAAAGAAGCTGGAGAAAGAACAAGAAAGAAACCCTAAACCCAGCAGGAGAAGAGAAATCATAAAGATCAGAGCAGAAATCAATGAAATAGAAACCAAAAAACAATAGAACAAATCAACGAAACTAGGAGCTGGTTCTTTGAAAGAATTAATAAGATTGATAAACCCCTGGCCAGACTTATCAAAAAGAAAAGAGAAAGGACCCAAATAAATAAAATCATGAATGAAAGAGGAGAGATCACAACGAACACCAAAGAAATACAGACAATCATAAGAACATATTATGAGCAACTCTATGCCAACAAATTTGACAATCTGCAAGAAATGGATGCATTCCTAGAGACATATAAACTACCACAACTGAACCAGGAAGAAATAGAAAACAAGAACAGACCCATAACCAGTAAGGAGATTGAAACAGTCATCAAAAATCTCCAAACAAACAAAAGCCCAGGGCCAGACGGCTTCCTGGGGGAATTCTACCAAACATTTAAGGAAGAACTAATTCCTATTCTCCTGAAACTGTTCCAAAAAATAGAAATGGAAGGAAAACTTCCAAACTCATTTTATGAGGCCAGCATCACCTTGATCCCAAAACCAGACAAGGATCCCATCAAAAAAGAGAACTACAGACCAATATCCTTGATGAACACAGATGCAAAAATTCTCACCAAAATACTAGCCAATAGGATTCAACAGTACATTAAAAGGATCATTCACCACGACCAAGTGGGATTTATTCCAGGGCTGCAAGGTTGGTTCAACATCCGCAAATCAATGTGATACAACACATTAATAAAAGAAAGAACAAGAACCATATGATACTCTCCATAGATGCTGAAAAAGCATTTGACAAAGTACAGAATCCCTTCCTGATCAAAATTCTTCAAAGTGTAGGGATAGTGGGCACATACCTCAATATTATCAAAGCCATCTATGAAAAACCCATCGCAAATATCATTCTCAATGGAGAAAAACTGAAAGCATTTCCACTAAGGTCAGGAACACGGCAGGGATGTCCGTTTTCTCCACTGCTATTCAACATAGTACTAGAAGTCCTAGCCTCAGCAATCAGACAACAAAAGAAATTAGAGGCATCCAAATCGGCAAAGAAGAAGTCAAACTATCACTCTTTGCAGGTGATATGATACTATATATGGAAAACCCAAAAGACTCCACTCCAAAACTGCTAGAACTGGTACAGGAATTCAGTAAAGTGTCAGGATATAAAATCAATGCCCAGAAATCAGTTGCATTTCTCTACACCAACAACAAGACAGAAGAAAGAGAATTTAAGTAGTCCATCCCATTTACAATTGAACCGAAAACTATAAGATACCTAGGAATAAACCTAACCAAAGAGACTAAGAATCTATACACAGAAAACTATAAAGTACTCATGAAAGTAATTGAGGAAGACACAAAGAAATGGAAAAATGTTCCATGCTCCTGGATTGGAAGAATAAATATTGTGAAAATGTCTATGCTACCTAAAGCAATCTACACATTTAATGCAATTCCTATCAAAGTACCATCCATTTTTTTCAAAGAAATGGGACAAATAATCCTAAAATTTATATGGAACCAGAAAAGACCGCGAATAGCCAAAGGAATATTGAAAAAGAAAGCCAAAGTTGGTGGCATCACAATTCCAGACTTCAAGCTCTATTACAAAGCTGTCATCATCAAGACAGCATGGTACTGGCACAAAAACAGACACATAGATCAATGGAACAGAATAGAGAGCCCAGAAAAAGACCTTCAACTCTATGGTCAACTAATCTTCAACAAAGCAGGAAAGAATGTCCAATGGAAAAAAGACAGCCTCTTCAATAAATGGTGTTGGGAAAATTGGACAGCCACATGCAGAAAAATGAAATTGGATCATTTCCTTATACCACACACGAAAATAGACTCAAAATGGGTGAAGGACCTCAATGTGAGAAAGGAATCCATCAACATCCTTGAGGAGAACACAGGCAGCAACCTCTTTGACCTCAGCCGCAGCAACATCTTCCTAGGAACATCGCCAAAGGCAAGGGAAGCAAGGGCAAAAATGAACTATTGGGATTTTATCAAGATCAAAAGCTTTTGCACAGCAAAGGAAACAGTTCACAAAACCAAAAGACAACTGACAGAATGGGAGAAGATATTTGCAAACGACCTATCAGATAAAGGGCTAGTGTCCAGAATCTATAAAGAACTTAGCAAACTCAACACCCAAAGAACAAATAATCCAATCAAGAAATGGGCAGAAGACATGAACAGACATTTCTGCAAAGAAGACATCCAGATGGCCATCAGACACATGAAAAAGTGTTCCATATCACTTGGCATCAGGGAAATACAAATCAAAACCACAATGAGATACCACCTCACACCAGTCAGAATGGCTAAAATTAACAAGTCCGGAAATGACAGATGCTGGCGAGGATGCGGAGAAAGGGGAACCCTCCTACACTGTTGGTGGGAATGCAAGCTGGTGCAACCACTCTGGAAAACAGCATGGAGGTTCCTCAAAATGTTGAAAATAGAACTACCCTATGACCCAGCAATTGCACTGCTGGGTATTTACCCTAAAGATACATACGTAGTGATCCGAAGGGGCACGTGCACCCAAATGTTTATAGCAGCAATGTCTACAATAGCCAAACTATGGAAAGAACCTAGATGTCCATCAACAGACGAATGGATAAAGAAGAAATGGTATATATACACAATGGAATACTATGCAGCCATCAAAAGAAATGAAATCTTGCCATTTGCGACGACGTGGATGGAACTAGAGGGATCATGCTTAGCGAAATAAGTCAATCGGAGAAAGACAACTATCATATGATCTCCCTGATATGAGGGAGAGGAGATGCAACATGGGGGGTTAAGGGGGTAGGAGAAGAGTAAATGAAGCAAGATGGGATTGGGAGGGAGACAAACCATAAGTGACTCTTAATCTCACAAAACAAACTGAGGGTTGCTGGGGGGAGGGGGGTTGGGAGAAGGGGTCTGCGTTATAGACATTGGGTAGGGTATGTGCCATGGTGAGTGCTGTGAAGTGTGTAAACTTGGCGATTCACAGACTTGTACCCCTGGGCGAAAAAATGTATTATATGTTTATAAAAAATAAAATTAAAAAAAAAAAAAAAGGAAGGGTGATGGATACATTTCGGAATAGATAGAGGTTGTGATTGTACAATACTGAGAATGTGCTGAATGTCACAGACACTCTCACTTTAAGATAGACTTTAAAATAGTTAAATTTATGTCATGAATTTGACTATAATTAAGAATATAAAAATGTGTTAAATTTTTTTTTAAGGAGTAGAGGCTAAAGACTTCCATTCATGTCTTGGATTTTGGAGGAATATGTACAATATCCACTTTACATATAAAAAACCTTTCTCCACATAGAAGAGATTCTGAAAATAATATAAGCTGGAAGGTGATAAACCTTAATTGCAAATTCCAATGGTTTTGAAAACTTCCAGGAGAAAGTTAAAGGATAACAATATATGTCAACAATTTTTTTCTCCTTCAAATCAAATTTCTTTCACTAAATCACTTCAAATAATAATCCTTTTAAAAAATGATAAAACATTCATATCTCATGCATCTTCTTGTTTAGTAATGAAGGATATTTTGATATTAAAACCATGTTTTAATAATATTTATCCAATCGTTTTCTCATTTTTATTTAGTTCCTGGCATCAGAGTCTCAAGGAAGAGAGTTTGCATCAGAATAAAGAGGGGATAAAGACCAAATTATTCCATGAGTACATGTATTCAGACTTATTCAACATGAAACTTAAAAAGTGTGTGTGAGGGGCACCTGGCTGGCTCAGTGTGTTAAAGCCTATGCCTTTGGCTCAGGTCAGGATCCCAGGGTCCTGGTTCTGAGCCCCACATCGGGCTCTCTGCTCTGTGGAGAGCCTGCTTCCTTCTCTCTCTCTGCCTGCCTCTCTGCCTACTTGTGATCTCTCTCTGTCAAATAAATAAATAAATCTTTAAAAAAATAAAAAAAGGTGTGTGTGAAAAAAAAAAAAGTACCTAATTTTTACTCTAAATGGAAAATTCATTTCAAAAACACAATTTAATGTTACAATTTCCTGGTAATTAAAATGCCTATTTCAGAACTTTCAATATTAAAGTCAGGGGATGTTCATATTCACTAGGATAATCCGACCATATTGATGAAGTTCTAGAACATAGGTGAGGTTCCGTGGGGTGAGGTCCAGAGCCAATGACCAAGTCAGAATTCTTGAGACATCTTTGGTGCAAAATGGTAGTTTATCAAAGCATGGGGACAGGACCCATGGGCTGGAAGACCTGCTGCCCTGGGGTTGTGAGGGGTGGTCTGTTATGTACCATGGAGTTGGGGAGAGGTAAGGAAAAGGGAGGTTTCCATAGAACTTTCATATGCTAAAAAGGACTTACAAGATACAGGATACCAGGGCCCTTGCCATTGCCAGGGTCATTTTGCCCTCTAGCAAGGTATTAACATTAAGATGGGTGGGAGATTCCTAAAGAATGTCACATATGTCCCACCCAGGAGTGGGGGTGGGGGGAAAGTTGCAAGATGTCAGCCTTTTGCTTTGTCCTCAGCCAGCCTTGTATTCCCTCATCAATATCACATATTTTTTCTGTATCGATTGTACAAAAGATCCATATTTTTCTTTATCTCCTTTTTCACCTTTTCTCTTTTTACCAGATATTTTGGGGAAGACCCAGAATCTACTAGGATTGTAGTAGTTAAATAGCAAATAATTTCATTCAAATTAATGAGGAGCGTCAAATGCAGGTTCTCAGTAAATATTTGAGATGTATTTAATCAATAGTTAAGTATTTTTGCACCATTCATCTTTTTTCTTCTCCCTCTCTTAGAATTCATTTAACCATCACCCACTGAAAACCCTGCAGGTGACTCAGTGCTACCCTCATTATTCATAGAACCAGAAGCAAAGAAAACTAAAGAAGCTTTTGTTCTTAAGCAGTCAAAACAAGATAGGCCAACAATAGTTAGAAAGCAATGGAGTCAAGTAGTAATTAGAGATTTGGAGGCTCTTTGTGAAACTGTTATTCCTAAAAACCCTTAATCCTTCCAATTTCTTCTTTGTCCTATACCCCATACTTCTGACTTCTGTCAGATAGCAAATAGTATCTGTGCCTGAAGGAAGTTTCTAAACCTAGCATATGCAACCAAGTTTCCTTTCCAAGAATCAGCACCGACACATTGCAAATATACCTCCTTTAAACTGTGTTATAAAAGTACATAAAGGCATTGATTTAGTAAATTAATTTTTATTTGAGCCCCTCTTAGTATAAAATTATGCAATTAAATGATATAGTGCATTAAAAGGATATGAAATGGTTTTCTACCCTTCTGTGCAAAGGAGTTGAAAATGTAACTATCCAAGGTTAATTAGTGGCAATAGTAAAAGTAGTATTTTTAGTAGGGGAATGTTTTGTTAAGTAAAACTAAAATATGTTTATGGCTTGCTGTGACCTTATTTTATAATGTTAAACTTAAAGGTTACCTTACAGAATGTAATTACCAACTTTCGGAAGTAGTTTATGGGGGTGTTACAACTTCACACTATTGAATAAAATATTTAAAACTCTGTGTGATGATGAACAAAATGCACTGAGATTATACTAATAGATCCAGAATAAGAGTAATGACACTGTTTTTCCATGTTTTGGAAAAAACACAAGTTTTTTCCAAAGCCTGTGGAAGGAAAAGTCTGGATGGCAGAGAGAACAGAATAGCAAGGAGATATTTTTAAATGATTCTAATAGTGTTCTAATTAAAAAATTCTTAAAGCGGTGCTCTTTATTTCTTTCTCTTTTTGAATAATTTTGATAACCAGGAAGTCCTTCTTGTTTTATCTAAAATTTAATCAGTTCTGTGGAAAATAAGCCCAGGTGATGTGAAATTTGGCAGGGACTCTTATCTTGAGCTTGCATTAACCTCTGTAGTGTAATGGAGACTGTGAGACTCTTGGGAGTGACAGTAACCACGGTGACAGAAGAACAGCTGGTTATTGGCATTTCGTCCCTTATAATAGATGCCCAAACGCGTCCCCAGACACCTGCAGAAATTACTAGGGTGTGTTAGACCATGACAGTTGATAAATTATTACCAGACACAATCTGAAGGTGGGTTTCTAAACTTTACCATAATCCCCAAGGAAAAAAGTACTGCTTGTCTACTGGAGGAAAACTTAGCTAAATATTCTAAAGAAAAAAATTAAGGTAAATGCATAAGATAAGCATAATTCAAAACAAGACTTTCCTGAGCCCAAGTTCAATCTGCCCATGACCTAGCAGTCCAGTAAGTCAAATGACAAGTTCTTGAAGCAAGAAATATATAACTTTTTTTATATGATTTTATTTATTTATTTGACAAAGAGAGAGATCACAAGTAGGCAGATAGGCAGGCAGAGAGAGAGAGAGAAGGAAACAGGCTTCTTGCTGAGCAGAGAGCCCAATGCAGGGCTTGATCCCAGGACCCTGAAATCATGACCTAAGCCGAAGGCAGAGGCTTTAACCCACTGAGCCACCCAGGTGCCAGGAATATATGACTTTATTTGAGAAAGCCAGCTAGCAGAGAAGGTGGTGGACTAATGTCCCCAATAACTTCCTTACTACTTCATTGCAGGGAGGGGATTTTAAAGAGTAAAGGAAGGGAAAACAAGTCTCAAAGTTTAAGCAGATAATGTTGAAGACTAATCATAATTCTTCAGAGGAACTTGTGGGCTCCAGTCGTGGTTATCTGTCTTGAGCAAGTCCCCAGGTGTAGTTACTTGATTGTCACGAGATTTTGGGTTGTCATCAGTTTAAGTTCCCCATAAACAATATTGATACTATATTGGTTACAGTCCACGCTTTAGTTTGTGTTTAAGAATTACGTGACAGAATGTTAACATTCTGTAAATAGATTTTACAGATTGAGCTCTAAGTCAGGGTTTCCTATGTATAGACTACATTACTTTTAAACAATTCAAAGCAGAAGAGAAGAGGGTGCTCTTCAAAATACCCGTTAGTTCTACTACAGTTAGATGGCAAAATTAGGCAACAAAATAATGTAAAAAAAATAGAAATATTCACAAGTTATGCAGTGTAGAGGCAGAACATTTTTCACTTCTTCCATTCTTGATTCTTTGGCTGGTCTAATAATTCAACTGACATAAGAAAATTAACAGGAGAAAAGCAAATTTAATTTTGAGTATTCAGGAGCCTCATAAAAACGAGACCCAAAGTTAATTAGGCAGTTGAGGCTTATATGGCATTTTGAGCTAAGCAATGGGATAGGGGTCTAGAGCTTCAAAGGGGACGAGGGTGATTCACAGGAACATAAGTAGGCAGCAGTTTGATAATTAGAGGTTTGCTCTGCTGTGCAGGTAAGTCTTTCAGATAAAATGATATAGATATAGATATAGATATAGATATAGATATAGATATATACATACAGATATATATATATACAGATATATATATATACATATATACAGAAATACAGATATATATATACATATATATCTATATGTATATATACATACAGATATATATCTGTATGTATATATACACACGGACATATATATATAAAATCAGGTACTAGCTCTCTTTCTAGTCCAGCCCCCTTGTCTAAAGTATTTTAGATGGTTAAGGATGGTGTGAGAGTTTTTCCTGAGACTACTGAGTCTTAATTGCCTTTATCTCAAAATAATCTACATGTCAAAGTGACGCGTTTTGGGTTGCCCTATTTTGTTCCTCTTCAATAGTAGAATGAATGTCAAATTAAAAAAAAATAAGTACTTATATTCTTTATGCACAAGGACATATTATAGCTAGAAGTTATGCTATAAAATTTTAAGCAGAAAATAAAAACAATGGTATAATATTAGCACTGGGACCAATTCTACTTTAATTGCATACAGTGCAAAATATAAGTTAGACTTCCATATATTCATGCTAAACTAGTTCTGGGATGATCTTCACAATGCCATTGGGAGTTTCTGTAGAGTAGAATTTAGTAACAGTAAAGCTTTCTGACGGTCCACTTAATATTTACTAAAAATCTGAATATATAAACAATTACTTCCAAATATATCTAATTAAATATATATAAGTATATAATTATATATAATATATAATATGTTATATAATATATACATACCTATACTATGCTTATGTCTATAGATTAATAGATATATGTGATTTTTTTAAGGTTTATTTATTTTAGAGAGAGAGAATGTGTAAGAGTCGGGGAGGGGCAGAAGGAGAGGGAGAGAGAATCTTAGCAGATTCCCCACGGAGGGGGGTGGGCATGAAGGACTCAATCCCATGATTCTAAGAACATGACTTGAGCTGAAACCAAGAAGAAGAGACTTAACCAATTGAGCCACCCAGGTGTCCCTTGATATTTTTTTTTTATATTGGCTGGTTTCTATTACAAAGAGACTATTTTATTTACTAATATTGTTCTCCAGTTTTTTTCAGTGTTTCCAGAAAAAAACAAAACAAACATGAGCTTTTTCCATGAATAATACTATATCCTTTTGTTACTGGTTTGTATATCAAATATTATGTATTTTGAGGGGGGAGATAGCTAACCCTCTGTAGCTGATTTTGTTTGGTCAGGTTTGGTTTGGTTTGGTTTGGTTTAGCTTTCCCCTCAAGGAGGGTTAGTAATTCCACACTCAGTGATATTTGTCCAAGAGATAATGCCAAACTTGAAGAAAGCAGACTTTCTTGGGGAGAATTTTAATATGTTTGGGGAGGAAGAATTTTCTCTGTCCCTCAAGTTTCTTCTAGTTGGAGTAAGAATCAAATTGACAATTAACGGGAGAAAATCAAATTTAATAGCTTACCTATAGGGAATTCATACTCATGGAAATTCCAAAGACAGTCAAGATGTTTATTTGGGATAAAGGGAGGAATAGAAGCCTGAGGATACAAAGGGGAGAAAGACCATTAGCAGAAAGGTGAAAGGAGATGTTCAGAAAACAAAATTTGCTTTATCATGTGGTTAAGTTGTGGATTTCCTAGATAAAGGGGGATCTCTGTTAATAGCTTTCATCCTTGTACAAACAGGCCATAGAGAGGAGGTAAAGAGCTTTTCCTGAATGTGCTGGGTTTTGATTACTTTTAACTTGAAATAATGTTCATACTAAAGTGGCCCAACTTAGGGCTCTATGCCCTTATCCCCTTACAAATACCTACTGTGGCCTCTTACTCCATTGGATTTTCTCATTTCTTCCTTCATATTCTTTCATTTTATTTACATAAATTCCTTGTTGTATGTAATTCCTTATGAATGCAAATTTAATGATGAACTCAATGCTTAATGATTTCAGAACATATCTACGAATGAGCTAACAAATCAAATCAATCATCCAAATTACTCCCCACATGATTCTTATAATTAAAACTTATTCTTAAATTTGAGGACAAAACTTAAAAGGAAAAAAAGTCATTTGAGTCTATTTATATGGTACATAAATGTTATAGACAAAAACCTGAGATGATCCAAGTGATAATAAAAAAAAGTTGTGAGGTACTCTTGTAGTATTTTTGGTTAACCCTTTTTTTTTTTTTTTTTTTTTTTTTTTTTAAGTAGATAAAGGAGGATAGTCAGAAGAAAGGCAGGCAGGAACAACTGTCTCCTAAGAGTTCTAAGAGAAGACTACCCTTAAATGGAAAAAGACCCCATCTTGTTATTAAAGCCACTCTGAAAATAGTCCTCCACCCTTTCCCACAGAAACAACTACCTGATAGGTAGATGAACACACAGACCAAACCTGATTGGGTGACAAGTGCAAGGAAGGTTAATCACATTAAAACGGCCTGTCAACATTCTCATACAAAGCCCTAGACTTAGAAACTCCTAGGGCAACCCTCTGGGGTCCCCTCCCTCTTTAGGACCTTTGTTCTATTGCTGAGTAAACTTTGTTTTGCTGCCTATCACCCTTATCTGATCTGTCTCTTCATTCCTGGAAATGGCATGGCCAAGAACCATGGACACTAAAGGAAAAGAAAAGAAATGATGAAACATAGATACATTTGTATCAATTAATTTATGTTTCCAGACTAAGGTGATAGTGGAAATTTCTACCTCATATATCCGTGTAAGTTTAATCAGCACTTCTTTAGTACCATCTTTATAACTCTCTAGATACTATAGTATAAACTCATGTATAAACACATGGTCATGTTGCTGAAAGATCTATCACAGTTACTAACTCAGGAAATGAATGGGTGAGCCCTGGAACACGGCAGGGGCCAACTGCTCTGTCCTGGGAGCTTTCAAGGGGGTTGGACAAATCTAAAGCTTACCTCCTGGCTGTGTTTGCCAGTACTGTTGCTATACAAACTCAGGATAAACACATTGCAAGAGAAGCCAATAATTCAAGAGACTAAGTTTCGGAAGAGAGATGGAGAAATTTATTTTGGGTGTCAGCAGCCAAGGAAGGTCTCAGGCTCAAGCTATAACAACTGACCTTCTTACCCACAAGATAGACACCTCCAGTTCTGTAGGGAGAGCCTGGGTGTGTATGTGCAAGAGAGCAGGCAGGGAGAACATGATCATGGGTGAGGTCTATATATGTTCAGCTCCGATCATGATCCTAGAAGGGGATGTATAGGGTATGGTCTTCCAGGCATTCTAGTACTTTTCTGATCTGACAATTGGGATGTTGGAACAATTGCAAGGTACCTTCATCAATGCCTCAAGAATGTATGATAAAACAGTAGAATAGTGGGTTTTAGTTAAAGGATGAGTTAAGCCATCTTGTCTATTTCTGGTTTTAATTGTTGGGGACTGTAGTTGAGCAAGAGATCTTGCTAACTGTCACGTATTTATGACATAGATGCTGATGAGCAATAGTAATAGCTAGATATAATTTGACTATCATGGTTTATTATATATACAGATTTCAGATAAAATAATAGATATAATAGAAATTACTTGCTCATCTAATGAAGTTTTATAATGCCATTTTAATTGGTATATTCTGAACATATCTAGAATTTTAATAGTAAAAATCTTTATTTTGATAAACTCTTAATATTTACCTTAAATTTTATTACATTCTAAAGCAATGAAATATAATTTATATCTGAAGTGCTTAGCTGCACATTATTTTAGCTACTTAATTTCTTGTGTTTTTATTTCCCTGAAAATATACCCACATTACTCTTACTATTCCTAACTTTTCTGTTTATGCTCATAAATTTATGTTTCCATGTTAATTTCAAAAACTGGGGCACTTGGGTGGCTCAGTGGGTTAAGCCTCTGCCTTCACCTCAGGTCATGATTTCAGGGTCTTAGGACAGAGCCCCACATTGGGCTCTCTGCTCAGCAGGGATCCTGCTTCCCCCTCTCTCTCTGCCTGCTGCTCTGCCTACTTGTGATCTCTCTCTGTCAATTAAATAAATAAAATCTTAAAAAAAAACTGTTATCTTCCCACAAAATAATGAAGGACAAAATCAATTAAGATTATGGTGAATTAATAACTTACAGAGAATTTTGTAGGGTAGTTTGAAAAACCTGTAAGTTTATATCTAAATTAATAATAAACAACATAAATTAAATATTAATATATATTAGTTATAATATTAGAAGATGCATATATACATATGAAATACATATATAGGAAATAATTTCAAACCTCATCTCTCAGCATGTCAATCGGTAAAAATGTAGACTTAAAAAAAATCGGTAAAAATGTAGACTTAAAAAAATATGTTCATGAGCAGAAGAAGGTCACTAAGAAATATTGTCTGATTCATCCTGGGATAAAATATTTCTCTTTTACAGGCCTTTTGAGATAGGGTTGTGGGTTGAATTTTCAAAAAACCCATGGACCAGAAAAATCTCTAGGTGAGAAATTAACCAAGGAGAAACAAGCAAATAGTCTTCAGAGTTCCAGACACAGTTAATTTAAAAATGTAGAAAAATGCAGACTCAAAGAGAACTTAAAATCCTTCCAAAACTAGCAGTGTAAATAAAGAGAACCCCTTTGGAACATTTGAAGTGAAAACATAGAGTATAAAACAACAGCAACAAAGAGAATAAATTAGAATTTGTATTTCAATGAATGAATATCCCTATAGAAGGTTTTTCCCTTTGCTCTCATTGATAGAATCATAAATTGTATCAGAAATTTTATATGTTGGATAACTGAACATAATTTAAAAGAAAAGAAATTGGGCTACTCTGAATAAGAGCAAAATTCTGCAGGTAACTGAAATTAGATATGGTACTACTAAGTGCAATGAAACTAGGTATAAACTAAATTTTTTGAAAAAATGGTTAAAAAGATATCTCATTTTTTATTTTCCACTCCTCCATTGTGCCAGCTGGAATGTATAGGCCGCCGTGTTTAATTTTGAGATTTAAGGTTCTGCACACTGGAGATACATGATGAGTGTGAGTGATAATTTCTTGAAGTAGAAATGATTCGCTAGTCCTGGACTACTAATTGGACTTTAGTTTTGTATAAAAGAGTTAAAATCAATGTGATCAAGCTACTATTATTTTGGCTTTTGCTTTCTTTTTCTTTCATTGCTCATTGTCACACACTCTCTTTCTCTCTCTAAAATAAATAAATCTTAAAACACACACACACACACACACACACACACACAAACTAGAAGGGATCCTTCTTAGTCTACAAAATGCTGTCTACCAGACAATGTATAACTAGAGTTGTTAATAACGGGGAAAAGCTAAAAGCATTTCATTAAAAATCAGGAAAACTCATAAATTCCATTCTTAAATTCATAAACTGCAATTCCTTTTTATACATGTGCACAGGATATTTTTGAATATTTATAATATAGTTTCTTGTATTAGTGAAGAATTAGATAAAACCTAAATGTTCATCTCTGGTATAGACTTCTACCTCCTAAATATAATAGTGCATTCATTCCATGTATTACCATACAAGATTCTCGCAAGCATGACATTGAGAAAAGACATACATTTCATAGGATATACACAGTTTAAATCCATGAAAAACAAAGCTATGTATCATTAAAGATGAATATATGTGTAATAAAACTACATAAAAATGCATAGGAATAATTGAAACTAAACTTACTACGGTAGTTACTTCTAGAGAGGGAAAGGTAAGATAAATCAGGGAGGTGTTACTTAACTCCACTGGCAAAGTTTCATTGTTTAAGCTGCATTGTTGGCTCATAATTATTCATTATGCTATTCTTTACTCCTGTTTATGTCCTAAATAAAAATTGCAAAATTGTAGAAATAGGGAATACTGTTTTAACAGACTTCAGTTCTATGATGTTATTTCAAAGTCTAGCAAGATAATGGAATGTTTAATATATATGTATTTAATATAAGTGATATTTGTATTCATTATATATAATATGCATCACATATATTCATATATATATATATATATATATATATATATACATACATACATTCCTCGGATGTATTACACAGAAAGTGGAAATGTTCCACAACCAAATAGGAGGAATCATTAAAAAATGATTGTGTAAAATAAATACATTGTATGGGAAAATGAATGCATATTTTTGTGATTATAGATATAAGACTGAATAGTATAGGTTTAAATATATGAAAAATAGTTTTAGTATGGAGCTTGCATATTTAGAATTTGGTTATTTTCAGATCATTTATGAAACTTTGAAGAGCAAAACTGCTGCTATGGAGATTTTGCTTAATAATCATCAAAATAAAACCTAAAAAAGCAAAAATTTGCATTTGTAAGAACACTGTGCTTGTGTTTATATTTTGAAGATCTACAGCATGAAACATGCTGAGTTCCTGCCAAATTTTGAGACAAACCTTTCCACTCCCACTTAATCTGAAATTATTCTATTACTTTTAGATTAATTTATATATTATTCATATTCACCTATCATCATATGGACAAAAGATCAATCTTTTTATACTGTTATTATAGGCAGTAGCTGGAAAAGAAATAAAGAACATTCCATGAATTCTCTGATACTGTTGGGGAAGAGCACATCTGAATACTGCCACTTGGTTCAGAGCCATTGCAGAAGCCCCGCATACAAAAAGGAGTTTTCAATGCAACAATTTTATTTTTTCTTCCTCATGATTTTGGCTGGGGTTCATAGCTTGCTTATAGGGATTCACAGATTTCTAAGCCTCCATATCTGCAAAATTACCACATTTCATACATATTGCCCACTATGAAATTCTGTCCCTCTTCAATCTGGCTTGCTCATCTGTGGTCTGACAGATGGGTTCTACCCACAGGCAGAGAAAACCTTGTTTTAAAAATAAAAATTAATTAAATTAAATTTGAAACTTCACATCAAGTTGCAGAGAATTTTTATTGAATAAAATTGTATTAGAGCACTGAGAGTACTGTTTTAATATCCATTTTCATCTGTCACTGAAGGTACTTTTTAAGTCTTTGTCTTCTAGCTTCTGTAGGTGTCATTTTTCAAATTTGGTAGAGCACTCAGATTGCTGTAGAATGATGTGTCAGACACAGACTCCTTACAATATCCTGGTGAATAAGATACCTGTTCTTGTTTGAAGCAACAATGTGCACACGTAGATGGTAATTGAACTAAACCAGTAGTTAGAATCCTGTTCCCTGTATTTTCTTATAGCCAACAGTGGCCCTTGCTATGCTGCTTTTGCCAAATGGACATAAAGGGAAGCATGTTGGGTACTTGTGGGGCTTCAGAAAACCTTTTGCGTTTTCGAGAAAAGAGATAAACCTGTTAAATTTCCCTCTGCTTTGTTTTTCCCCTTGCTGCCATTGTAAACACCATGATTACAAATGGGATGACCATTTTGCTACCATCATTTGTATGTATAAAGAGGAAATCTAACATTCTAGGGATGATAGAAGAAAAACAGTAGAATCTCATGTTTCTGATGGCATGAATGAGTATCTGAGGCATCAATGCTAGAAACAACCTAACTTCAAATTTCTTGTCCTTTAATTGACACAGAACTACTCATGTAATTCATTTCTTCTCAAGGGTATGCTTGTGGTTGGTTTCTTTTCAAGTGATGTGTTTATTTTATGTAAGTTGTCAAATTTATGACAAAAGTTGTAACATCTCTGTTATTATTTTAGTGTGTATAAGCTCAAAGTGCTATTTCCCTTTCATTCCTGATAGTGGTAATTTTTGTCTCTTGTTCATGATTATTATAGCTACATGTTCATCCTTTTATTGATATATTTTTAAAAGACTTTATTTATTTATTTGAGAAAGAGAGAGAGAAAGAGAGCATGAGCAGGGTAGAGAGACAAAAAGAGAGGGAGAAGCAGAGTCCCTGCTGAGCAGGGAGCCTTACCAACTAAGGGCTCAATCTCAGGACCCCAGGATCCTGACCTGAGCCAAAGACAAATGCTTAACTGACTGAACCACCCAGGCATCCCAATTGTATTGATATTTCAAAGCAGTTTGATATCACTGATCATCTTTATGGTTTTCTTTTTTCAATTTCTTTGATTTCTGCTCTGTCTTTATTATTTTCTTCTTTATGTCCATATTCTTGCTTTGATTTTTAATTTACTCTTTATTTTTCTAGTTTTTTTTTTTAAGGTAAAAACTTAGATTGTGGATTTGGAACACTTATTTGTTAATCTAAACATTTAATTCTGTACATTTTTCCTTAAGCACTGCTTTAGCTGTATCCCATATAATTTACTATGTCATTTTCATTTTCCTTTAGTTGAAAATATTTAAAAATTTCTGTGTGGCTTCTTCCTTGACTTATGGTTTAGGTAGAGTATATTTTTAAATTTTCAAATATTTGGAGATTTTTCCAAATTATCTTTATATAATTAATTACTTAAAGTGTCATCAGAAAGCATATTTTGTGTGATTTCAATTCTTTTAATTTTGTCATGTTTTATTTTATGACCCAGAATCTGATTTACTTTGGTGAATATTCCATATCAATTTAAAAGAATGTGCTTTCTGCTATAGTTGAGAGGAGTGTTCCGTAAATGTCAGTTGTCAATTTAGCAATGTTCATCTTTTCTATATCCTTGCTGATTTTCTGTCTGCTTGATATGTCAATTACAGAACAGTGAAATTTTTCTTTTTTTTTTCAGTTCTATCAGCTTGCTGCATATATACAGAACCTCTTTTTAAGTGTATATATTTTCCTCCTGTACTGATCCCTTTATCATTATATAATATCCCTCTTTATGACTGAAAATGTCCTTTGTTTTAAATTAAACTTTGGCATTAATATACATAAAGTTTCTTCTAGCATTTCTATGATACCATTCTTCATCCTCTAACCCTTATGTTTAAAGCCAGACTCTTTGGACAGCATATAGTTGGGTTCTGCTTTTTCATCATATCTTCAGTATCTAATGTGAGTCAGTGTTTTAGGCCATTTTAGAATTTATTGCAATTACTATTTTGATTAGATTTATATCTAAAATCTTAGTAGCTGTTCTCTTTTCAATTTATCTCTTAGTTCTCCATTTCCCCCTTTGTTTTTTGCTTACTTTGGGGTTATATAAAATTTTAAATTATGCATCATATCTCTACTAATGGCTTATTAATTATATCTCTCTAACTCTTTTTGGTTGAATTAATACACATTATTATTTATTTCTTTATTTATTATTTTTTAAAGATTTTACTTATTTATTTGACAGACAGAGATCACAAGTAGGCAGAGAGGCAGGCAGAGAGAGAGGAGGAAGCAGGCTCCCAGCTGAGCAGAGAGCCTGATGCGGGGCTCGATCCCAGGACCTGGGATCATGACCTGAGCCGAAGGCAGAGGCTTAACCCACTGAGCCACCCAGGTGCCCCATACACATTGTTATTTAATCACAGTGTAATTTCCAATAATATTATGCTTTTACACAGACAGTATAAAAACCTGAAGTCGTATACTTTTCCTTTCTCCTTCCTACTATTTTCTGGTATGCACATGTTACTTTTACAAATAATATAAACTCACTATTTTTGCCTTAGAATGCCAATTGTCATTTAAAGCAAATAAAAATAAGGACAATGTATTTTTATTCATCAGTATTTTAACTATTTATGGAGACTTCATTTTTTTGTGTTGATATTTTTATTATGTATCATATTCCTCCTGACTAAAGAAATTCATTTAATATTTGTTGCAGTGCTATTCCACAGATGTCGGGTTTTCATAGCTTTTGTATTTCTTAAGCAGTCATTATTTGGTTTTTATTTTTAAGAGAAATAACTGTGTATAGAATTCTGTATTGGTATTTTTCTTTTTTCTTTTCTATTACTGCATTAATATTATCCCATTATCTTCTGACTTGCATAGTTTCTAATGAGCAGTGTACCCTTAATAGCTCTGTGTATGTGTGTGTGTATGTATGTAGGTGCACATACACTGTATCCTCTGTAGTTGTTCTCTAAGGTTCTGGGATTTGTAGTTTTATATATTTTATTATGTTTGGGAAATTTTTTACCATTGTCTCTTCAACTCTTTTTTCTGCCCTGTTCTGTCTCTCATGTCTTTGTGGTATCCATTTATTATACTATTTGATATTATTCTACATCTCTTAAATGTTTTTAAATTTTTTTTATTCTCATTCTCTTTTCTTTCTTTGTTTCAATTTGGGTAATTTATATTCACCTGGTTTCAAGTCCACTGATTTCTCCCTTGCCAAACCTACTGGTGACATGTGTTATGCATTCAACTATGCCCTTCAGACAGATATGTTGAGCTCCTAATCCACAATACATTAGGATGTAACATTATTTGTTCATTTTTTAAAGGAATTTTACTTATTTATTTGAGAGAGATAGAGAAAGAGAGAGAGAGCATGAGTGGGGGAGGGTTCGTGGGAGAGAGGGAGAGGGGAAAGCCAACTCCCCACTGAGCAGGAAGCCTGAACTTGGGGCTTAATTCCAGGACCCTGAGATCATGATCTAAGCCAAAGAGAGATGCTTAACAACTGAGCCACCAAGGCACTCCGGGATGTGACATTATTTGAAAATGTATCTTTATAAGGTAATTAAGTTAAAATGAAGTTATTAATCCATTATGAATGGGATCCTTATAAAAATGGGAAATTTTGATGCAGACACATGCACAAACACGTTTGAAGACACAGAGAAAGCCATATGAAGAGGGATGACTATAAGGAATGTCTGAGAGTACCACAAGCTAAGAGGGATTATGGTCCTAATGACACCTTACTTCTGTCACACACAATCTGAGGCAAATTTCTGGTGCTCTGATCCCACTAGTTTGTGGTACTTTGTTGCAGAAGCCCTAGGAGCTAATATTAGTAAAAAACAAAACAAAACAAAACAAAACAAAACAAAACAAAACAAAAAACAACATTAATATCTTTGAGATATTTCTTCCTTTCAGTTATAGTATTTTTATTTTATTTTATTTTTTTTTTTTAAGATTTTATTTATTTATTTGACAGACAGTGATCACAAGTAGACAGAGAGACAGGCAGAGAGAGAGAGGGGGAAGCAGGCTCCCCGCCAAGCAGAGAGCCCGATGTGGGGCTCGATCCCAGGACCCTGGGATCATGACCTGAGCCGAAGGCAGAGGCTTTAACCTGCTGAGCCACCCAGGCGCCCAGTTATAGTATTTTTAAATTTTAATTTAAATTTTAAATTTATACTCATTTTATTCTTCATGTATTTTTCATTGTTATGCTGAATTTTCCTGTTTATGTATATTCCACCAAAACTTATAATATAGGAAAAATAGCTACTTAAGTTTCAAGTTAAATATTTCCAAAATACATGTAATCCACCAGTCTGGTTCTTTTGGTTGTTTTGTCTTGACAGTAGATTTGCTTTTTTGTGTGTCTCATGATTTAGGCTAAATGCCAGCCTTCATGGGTGGAACAAGAGAAATTGATGTAAGTAGTATTTATAACTAGAGATAGGCATATCTCTTTCTTTTCTTTTTCCCCATTGTGTAGGATATTGTGCCAGCCTCATCATGAGTTGAGCTGGGATTGGATTTTATTATCACTAAGGTTATTTTTAAAGTTACTGTGCCATTGGCTTTAAGTTCCTTAAGTAGTATCCTGAACTTAATTATAGTGGGGACTGGGTTGTTTGGGAAGCTTTCTTTATTTTATTTTATTATTTTTTTTAAGATTTTATTTATTTGCCAGAGAGAGAAAGAAAGTACACACAAGCAGGCAGAGAGGCAGGCAGAAACAGGCTCCCTGCCAAGCAAGGAGCCTGATGCCGGACTCGATCCCAGGACACTGGGATCATGACCTGAGCCGAAGTCAATGGCTTAACCAACTGAGTCACCCAGGCGTCCCTTTGGGAAGCTTTCTTAATATTTCCCCTCTACCCTCAGCTTTCAAACTTCACCATGCACCTACACCGCAGAAGGAGTATTCTTTCATATTCCTTTCTTTCTTCAATGGAGGACTTCAGTGCTGTTCTCAGTATAAGGTAAATGGGAATATTTTATCTTGTCCTGTTCCATCTTCAATCTTAGATAGCTCCTATGTTTCTGGATGTCGGGGTGAGTTGGTCTTCTTGTTAGTTCATCTGCTCCCAATTTCCATGGCAACCAACCCAGCTTGAAATTTTGTCTGATATTATATGAGTGATTATTTCCTTTTCCCAAGATATAGAGGATCTCTAATAGTCTCAGTTTAGAATGGTTAACTGCTTTACCCTTAAGTTAATGATTATTTCATTATTTTATTCTACTCTTCCTTCCACTGTCCCCCACTGATCTCTTTGTATTGGTTTGTAGGGAAGGACCCTCTAGGTAGGCTTTCTTCCTCTCTTATTGTGAATGCTTCCTTCTTTCACATCTACACGACACAGGAAAGCTTTCTCTGATTTCCTATCCTCCAAATATTTCTCATGAACAAAAAGGAAAGTTTTGTGGAGTAGAACATGGTGAGAGTTTCTGTGAACTCCCATTGTGTCCACAGTTCCATGGATTTCTATACTCAGAGGGTCCCACTTTCATCCTGGAATTTTTTTTGGGGGGGGGTGTTTGTTTTTGTTTTAATTTTGCTGAATTTGCATCTGTTTGCCAGATTCTTCATCTGTCTTCTACAAGTATTTCATATCTTATTGCCTTGGGCAGAGTCTGTCCTACTAGCCTAAGTAAGTACTCTTCAGGCTACTTGCTTAACCTGTGACCTTAGCACTCTGATGAGTCCATAAAAATTTATTAGTTTCTAGTTTATTTAGGTTTTTTGGTTGGTAAAGAAATCATGGTCTTTTCAGATCTCTGCCTTTTAGATGGAAGTAGAAGTCTTTTTTCTCTCCATCTCTATTATCTACATTCCATCTATCTCTTAATATGTGTCTACATGTACACACACACACACGGATAATTTAATAGAAAGGGAGAGAGTGTGTGCAGATAAGCATCACTCATCCTATTAGAAATCATTCATAGATCAGGAAACAGACATAAAGAAGGGAAGAGACTTGCTTAAACTTAAATAACTAGTAACTGAGTCAGGAGTTGAACCGATTTTTTCTGATTTCAAAGCATCTTTTTTCCTACTTTGTGGCATTTTCCTCAAGAATTGTCTTCCTCGAGGACTCCTATTTGTCTTTCAAAACCCAGTGTTACAGTGTTATTTCCTTAATGAATCTCTCCCTCATTCTCTATCTCGGGTCAGTAATTCTTCTAGAATTCTAAATGAAGTTCTGTGTTAGTATGTCTAGAGAGTCTGGGAATGCCTGCATTTTTCTCTGCTAATTATCCCTTCTTAAGCTACACACCCAAGAAGTAACTGAAAAATTTCCTTTTTTACCTGGGTCAGTGTCTAAAGCCCCCAGGACAGAGCTCCTGCCTACCAACCTAAATCCAAAAAATTGTCTTTACAGACATGCCTCAGAGATACTGCAGGTTCAGTTCTAAACTTTTGCAATACAACAAATATCACAATAAAGCAAGTCAAATAAGTTCTTTGGTTTTCCAGTGCACATGAAAGTTATGTTTACACTATGCTGCTTCAAGCATTAGTAGTACAAATAAATATTTATACAGATAAATTATACTCTGAGTTTCCTTTCAGTTATAGACCTTAATAATACTCAAATTTGTTTCATTTAAATATTCTATTTAGTGGCACAGAGAATGAGAATGTATATATTTTTGAGTTCTTGCCATTCTTAGTCTACTGATGCTGTCATAACAAAGTATCATAGACTGAGTAGTTTAAACAACAACAATTTATTTATTCATAGTTCCAGAAGCTAGAAGTCAGAGATAGGGAGCCATCATGGTCAGTTTTTGGTGAGGGCGCTTTTCCTGGCTTGGATGTTGTCACCTTCTCAATATGTTCTCACATGGTGAAGCGAAAGACCAAGTTTGCTGGTGTTGTTTCTTCATAAAGTCACCAATTTTATCATGAAGACCCTACCCCATGACCTCATCTAACCTTAATTTACATGCCAAGGACACAACCTCCAAAGACCATCATATTAGGGTTAAGGCTTCAACATAAGATTTTTGGGGAGCACACAATCATTCAGTCCATAGCACTGCCTAATAATTTAAACAAACCTACTTAGGATTAATGGAAAGAAGAGTGTCACCATTGAAGTGATATCTGATTTAATTTTAGTATTACTATTTAGCATTAATAGATTCTAAACAAATACATGTGTATATTTTTCACACATACAAGTATATGCACACAGAGACAGACATATATATATATATGTTCATAAACATGACTCATGGAGTAGACCTTTCTAGCACCCAAGAAAATTGCAAT
The DNA here is from genome assembly GCF_010015895.1 of Lontra canadensis. Taxonomy (NCBI): domain Eukaryota; kingdom Metazoa; phylum Chordata; class Mammalia; order Carnivora; family Mustelidae; genus Lontra; species Lontra canadensis. Next base: position 1,700,371 of record NW_022631056.1, on the reverse strand, counting down.
TATTAATATTGCAAACCTATCCTGGGGAATCCATTGTACACAATGCTGTCCTTTTCAATGGTTATACATAAAACACTGAAAAAACTACCAACTCAGCTGAGAGAAGCATCTCAGAACAAAAGTGTCTCTTCTCTCCTCTTTGTTATTAGCACTGTTATGTTATTTATTTGCTTTCTTCCATCTTTCTTCCATCTTCCTCAAAGATGGAAAGAAAATACAATTATTTTTTATAATAGAGCCTTCTACTATTTCTACAGGGAAGGACCATATCAACAAGTAATATTAGCTAATTGTTTTAGTGTTCTATTAAACCATTGAGTTTTATTGGTTAAATAGCATTTTGATAAATATATTCCCTTCCCCCCTTTCAGCTGTGCTGGAAATTGTGAAAAGGAATTAGTTAATCACTAATAATAGTGTACTTTATCTGTTGGTTATTCCTACTTTTACTAAATCCATTTATTTGTTTTTAAAGAAGTCTTTAATATTGCAAAGATTATTAAAGGAAAAAGTTAAACTTGAGTTAAAGGAAAAATAAAACTCTAGATAGATGATTAAAAGGAAATTAAAAGGAAAGAAGACTGTAAACTCAAGCTCACCTACTCCCTTAAATTATACAAACTTCCAGTTCAAAATTCTTATTTCTTTGAAGTTATGTTGTGGGAGATAAAAAAGGAGTAATTAATATTTTCTGATTAAAGAACTTTCAAAGTTCAGATACACAAAGCAATTACTGTAGAAAATTCAAGGATATATTATATGCTAGGAATAATAAGTCTTATATATTGGAGATTTTATGGAAAAGATATTGAATTTTTGAAGTTCTACATTATGTGTATTATTTAAATAGAATAATGTATAAAATTAATGATATTTAATTTAAATAAATATTTTCTCTGTTATTTTGGTTTGAAGAATCTTGCATCTTGTGCATTATTAGTTTAATATAATTGTTAGTATTGTACATATAGGACATTTTATATGACATATTTTAATATCTGAAGAATAATTCCAGGTGTTTTAAAAGGACATACAATCTTTTATGTAATTTGGAGAACCCTTTTCTTTTATACATTGAATTTCATTAAAGCATAGATATTTTTCCCCCTAAATAGCAGGAAACTATCCATGTTGATGCAAATGGTGGGTATTCATCCTTTCTGATGGCTGAGTAATATTCCCTTGCATATATAAACCACATCTTCCTTATCCATTCCTCTGGGAAGAAAGATAACAGGGAATTATTTTAGTATAATTTTATTTTTTTTTCTTTCAGCTAAATAATAGGTAATGTTTTTCTTTGTTTGTTTGTTCCTAGATAATAGGAAAAGGTTTAAGTAAGATTCTATTGGACAAATCTGTTTGTGTCTGGATCTTGATTGTGGACTAAGATTAGTCTTTCAACAATGATGTACTTTAGGGGCGCCTGGGTAGCGCAGTCGGTTAAGTGTCTGCCTCTGACTCAGGTCATGATCCTGGGGTCCTGGACTAGAACCATCCAGGCCCTTGCTCAGTGGGAAGTCTGCTACTCCCTCTGCCCTCCCCTTCCTGTGGGTGCTCAAATGTGCTCTCTCTCATAAATAAATAAATAAATAAATAAAATTTTTAAAAAATGGACTTTCCAATTTTAAAAAAATGATACACTTTAGCTAGAAACAAACTTAAAAAATATGACTAGGAACCTGTTTTAAACATCTTGTAACTTACTAAAAATTAATACACATTTATAATATCTCATAACAGTTGGGGAAGCAGATATTGGCTACTTATTCTCTAATACCAAATATCAAGATTAAAACTTGATGCTGATTTAGTAGAAAGAAAAGATTCTATGTTAGGAGGAAATTTATTAGATATGTTTATATTTTCTAATGGAACCAAAAGACAAAGGGAACATGAAGAGGAAATTCAGTAAATATGTAAGATAGATGTTAAAAGACAATTTTTTTCTTTCTCCACACACATCTTTATCATTATCTCTTTCTAGTGTGTTTGTGTGTATGTGTGTATCTACAGATAAACTTCCCTCTCTTGTTTTTATGTACTTGCTCAGTTCAGAACTCAAAATATTCTGTTAAAGGAACCACTTAAGCTAACATCTGTCATTCTGAATTCCAAATCCCCATGAGGGAGGATCTGGCTGTGTTTAACTTACATGATCAACACAGCTTCATAATTTAGAAATGTAGCTTCTAGGAAATCAATCATATGAGTTTACAATTGATGATGTTAAAAAAAAAAAAAAAGAATGTCATCATGACTAATAAATACATTCTAAATATCCCTTTCACAGTTAGCCTCTCAAATAAACCCAAGCTTGGTCCTTGGGCCCTTCCCTTTATCCAGTTAATATGATCCTGGTAATCATGTTTGTGATGAGTGAAGTATTTCAAATAAATCTGTACTTGCATTCAGAGACAAGTAGAGCATCATGTCCATAACAAGTATTTGAAGACAAGCACATCTCAATTTAAGTATTTTCTGTGTTATGTAACAGTTCGGTGACCATGGTCAAATTATTTGTTGTTCGTTTTTCTAAATAGCAAAACTAAAGACAATAACATCAGTTACATCATAGATTTCTTCACTGGGTAACAAAAAAGATAAAGAATGCAATTTGTTTGACACAATGCCTGCACATAGAAAATGTTCACCATATATTGATTATTGATAGTATTGGAAATTATGGTAGAAAAGCAACTGGTAAAAATTATTAATCCAGTGCAAGTCACTGGCAGTCTTGAATAGGTAATTGACACATGCTTTGAATAGTCAATTCATAATAGAATGGGTATTAACTATGTTGAGCGAGATACATAACACAATGAGTAGAAAAAAGCATCAGGACAGTAAGGAATATCAGAAAACAGGTGATATATTAGTTTCCTAGTGCTGTTATATAGTATGTAAATCAGAGATCTTAGTCTATAATCATGGTGACAGTCAGACTGCATTCATTTTGACAGACTCTAGGGGAGAATCTGTTCCCTGCCATTTCATAGTTTCTAGGCTCTGCACATTTCTTGGCTCACGTAAATTCTTTCCAGACTTTCCTGCCTTCCACTTGCACTTTTAAGACCACCTGTGATTATAGTGGACTCACCTCAATAATCCAGGATCATCTCTCCCATCTCAAAGTCAACTGATTAGCAACCTTAATTCCCCGGTGGTGTGGAACAGAATATACACAGGTCCCAGGAATAAGAATCACAGGTACCCTCTAGTGATAACTGTTATGTCTACCAAGGTAGGTGCAGGAGTTTGAAAGTTTTTTAGAAGTTAGAGTTTACATGTTTTTTTGCTTTAGGTCAAGACAAGAGACAAAAATATGTATGAATAAGTAAATTACTCTGTTAAACAACATAACTGACTGGTTTTTCTTCTCAAGATATAGATTTATGACAGGCATATCCTACCCATTAATAAGAAATTAACCATCTGTGACAGAGTCCTTTCAAACACTGTGTCATTTATAACCATGTGTAATAATTGGAATATTGAAGCATGCTAAAAGGCTGATTGAATGAATAATTAGAGGAATTAGATGACTAATACAGAAGCAAGGTTAAACATTACTGTATTTTTTTTAATTATTGAGGACAAATGTATATCTGAAAAATGTAAAAAGTGAGAGTTCAAATGAATTTTTTATCTAGAAAAGTGGCCATTCTATTAGAATATCTCACTATGAATTTTCAATAACAAGCTCATTTTTTAAATTCTGAATATGTAGAAGCTATTTAATTTTGCCATCTGTTCTTAGAATGATTAAGTATAAATTAATTGCAAGCAATAATTTTTAGAATGCACTGAATGCCAGGATATCCTAAATGTTGCACAGAGAACTTACTTTCTTTTCCAAAATAATAAAGCAAACTTTTAAAAAGTGAAGTAATGATACAGACTTTGCTGCTTTAATATAATTTTCTTTCTTTTTTTTTTTCCTGTTCCTTCAAGAATTTGGGGGAAATTTGTGTCTAGCATTTTACCTGTATACTTGGTACTCATTAAGAGGTTATTGCTTAAGATGGTGGAGGAGTAGCAGGCTGAGATGACATCAGGTCGCAGGAGTTCAGAGTTCAGTTAGATAGTTATCAAACCATTCTGAACACCTACAAATCCAACAGGAGACCTAAGAGAAGAGCAGCAATTGTAGAAACATAAAATTGACCACTTTCTGAAAGGTAGGACCTGTGGAGAAGTGAATCCAAAGCAACAGGAAGATAAACTATGGGGGGGCAGGGGGGGGCTGGCTCCCGGCAAGTGATGGAGCAATGGAGCACAAAATGAGAACTTTTAAAAGTCTGCTCCACTGAGGGACATCGCTCCAGAGGCTAAGTGGGGCTGGAGCCTTCACGGGGACAGCATGGTCTCCAGTCCCATGAGGTCACAGAAGGATCAGGGTATCTGAGTGTAGCAGAGCTCTCAGATACTAAAGCAGGGAAACTAGCTACAGACACAGAGCTGAGAAGTGAGCTCTCAGCTCAGAGTTACCTTAAACTGTGATCCATGGCACAGTTAGTCCACTACTCTTTGAGCAGGAACCCCACAAGTGGCAGATCTAGGGAGACCCCACTGAAAGAGCATAGTGGCAGGAATATGCTGGGTTTGGAGACTCCAAATGGAGCTGTGTGACAGAGACAGAAATGCTCAGTCACAGACCAGGTGAGCTCCAAGCATGGCCAGAGACCAGGGAGATGGGAGTGATTGAGTGCACTTCTCCGAGGGCATACTGAAGAGTGGGGCCCCAAGCTCTCAGCCCCTTCTGGCTGGAGATTGGGAGGCTGCCATTTTTATTCCTGTCCTCCTGAGCTGTACAGAAAGCATTCAGGGAACAAAAGCTCCAGAGAGCAAACTGGAGCAGATTGCTTAGCCCAGCCCCTGGCAAGGGCAGTGCAATTCTGTCTCGGGCAAAGACACTTGAGAATCACTACAACAGGCCCCTCCCCCAGAAGATCAGCAAGAACATCCAGCCAAGACCAAGCTCACTGATCAAGGAGAACAGTGGAATTCCAGAGGAGGGGAAAGCAAAGCATGGAATTCATGGCTTTCTCCCTCATGATTCTTTAGTCTTCCAAAGTTAATTAAATTTTCTTAATTTTATTTTGTTCTTATTCTATTTTTTAACTTTTACTCTTTCCTTTTTTAGTGTTTTTTAACTAGTTTATCATAAAAATACATTTCTAAAAAAAAAAAAAACTTTTTGAACCTTCATTATTATAGTCATATTTTATCCTTCATTGAATCTAACTTTATTTTTTTGTATACATATAGGTTTTATTCCTCTAAAAAATTTTGGGATACAAGTTCTTCTAATAGATCAAAGTATACCCTAAATCTAGCACAGGGTTTTGTTCTAGTCTCCAGCCTGAAAAAGTTCTCTCTACATTCTTTTTCTTTCTTTTCTCAATCAACTTACCTTAACAACTCCTTTTTTAGAATTTTTTTAAAAAATTTCATCTTTACAGTCATATTCCATCCCTTCATTGTGTTTACCCTTATTTTGTATATATATAAATATATATATAAAGGTTTTTCTTTCTTTAAAATTCTGGGAGGTAATTTCTTCTAAGAGACCAAAATATACCCAAAATCAAGTGGGTGGTTCTGTTCTATTCACCAGTGTAATATATATATATATATATATATATATATATATATATATATATATATGAAATTTTATTTATATTTTTGAACTTCTTTGTACCCCTATTCTTCTCCCCACAATTTAGGGTCATTTCTGATTTGGTTAACACACATTTTTCTGGGGTCCTTGCCACCCTTTTAGTATTTTATTCCCTCCTCGTATATTCTTATCTGGATAAAATGACAAGGTGGAAAAACTCGCCACAAAAACAAACAAACAAACAAACAAACAAACAAAAAACAAGAGGCAGTACCAAAGGCTAGGGACCTAAGCAATACAGACATTGGTAATATGTCAGATCTAGTGTTTAGAATGACGATTGTCAAGGTGCTAGCTGGGGTCGAAAAAGGCATGGAAGATATTAGAAAAACCCTATCTGGAGAAATAAAAGCCCTTTCTGGAAAATTCAAGAACTAAAATCAAACCAAGCTGAAATCAAAAAAGGTATTAATGAGGTGCAATAAAAAATGGAGGCTCTTACTGTTAAGATAAATGAGGCAGAAGAGTGAATTAGTGATACAGAAGACAAAATGTTGGAGAATAAAGAAGCTGAGCAAAAGAGACAAACAATTACTGGACCATAAGGGGAGAATTCGAGATAAGTGATACCATAAGATGAAACAATATTAGAACAATTGGGATTGCAGAAAAAGAAGAAGGAGAGAGGGGGGCAGAAGGTATATTGGAGAGAATTATTATAGAGAATTTCCATAATATGGCAAAGGGAACAAACCTCAAAATCAGGAGGTACAAAGAACACTCCTCAAAATCCATAAGAATAAGTCCACACCCCATCATCTAATAGTAAAACTTACAAGTCTTATTGACAAAGAGAAAATCCTGAAAGCAGACCAGGACAAAAAGTCTTTAACATACAATGGTAAAAATATTGGATTGGCAGCAGACTTATCCACAAAGACCTGACAGGCCAGAAAGAACTGACATGATATATTCAGAGCACTAAATGAGAAAAACATGTAGCCAAGAATAATATATCCAGCTAGGCTATTATTAAAAATAGGAGGAGAGATAAAAAGCTTCCAGGACAAACAAAAACTAAAAGAACTTGTAAACACCAAACCAGCTCTACAGGGAATATTGAAAGTGGTCCTCTAAGCAAAGAGAGAGCCTAAAAGTAGTAGACCAGAAAGGAACAGAGACAATATACAGTAACAGTCACCTTACAGGCAATACAATGGCACTAAATTCATATCTCTCAATAATTACCCTGAATGTAAATGGGCTAAATGCCCCCAGTCAAAAGACACAGGGTATCAGAATGGATTAAAAAAACAAAACCCATCGGAGCACCTGGGTGGCTCAGTGGGTTAAAGCCTCTGCCTTCGGCTCAGGTCATGATCCCAGGGTTCTGGGATCAAGCCCCGCATTGGGTTCTCTGCTCAGCAGGTATCCTCCTTCCCCCTTTCTCTCTGCCTGCCTCTCTGCCTATGTGATCTATTTCTGTCAAATAAATAAATAAAATATTTAAAAAAATCAATATGCTGTCTATAAGAAACTCATTTTAGACCCAAAGACACCTCCAGATTTAAAGTGAGGGGGTAGAAAACAATTTACCATGCTAATGGACATCAAAAGAAAGATGGGGTGGCAATCCTTATATCAGACAAATTAGATTTTAAGCCAAAGACTATAATAAGAGATGAGGAAGGACACTATATCATACTCAAAGGGTCTGTCCAAAAAGAAGATATAATAATTTTAAATATCTATGCCCCTAACATGGGAGCAGCCAACTGTATAAACCAATTAATAACAAAATCAAAGAAACACATCAACAATAATACAATGATAGTAGGGGACTTTACCACCACCCTCACTGATGGACAGATCATCCAAGCAAAAGATCAACAAGGAAATAAAGGCCCTAAATGACACTTTGGACTAGATGGACATCACAGATATCTTCTGAACATTCCATTCCCAAAGCAACAGAAAACACATTCTTCCCTAGTGCACATGGAACATTCTCCAGAATAGATCACATCCTGGGTCACAAATCAGGTCTCAACAGGTATCAAAAGATTGGAATCATTCCCTTCATATTTTCAGACCACAAAACTCTGAAGCTAGAACTCAATCACAAGAGGAAATGTGGAAAGAACCCAAATACATGGAGGCTAAAGAGCATCCTACTAAAGAATGAATGGGTCAACCAGGAAATTAAAGAAGAATTGAAAAAAATTCATGGAAACAAATGATAATGAAAACACAACTTTTCAAAATCTGTGGGACACAGCAAAGGCAGTCCTGAGAGGAAAATATATAGTGATATAAGCCTTTCTCAAGAAACAAGAAAGGTCTCAAATATACAACCTAACCTTACACCTAAACGAGCTGGAGAAAGAACAGCAAAGAAAGCCTAAACCCAGCAAGAGAAGAGAAATAATAAAGATCAAAGCAGAAACCAATGAATTAGAAACCAAAACAAACAAACAAACAAACAAAAAACAAATCCAACAGAACAAACAAACGAAACTAGGAACTGGTTCTTTGAAATTATTAATAAGATTGATAAATCCTTGGCCAGACTTATCAGAAAGAAAAGAGAAAGGACCCAAATTAATAAAATCATGAATGAAGAGGAGAGATCACAACCAATACCAAACAAATACAAACAATTATAAGAAAACTTTATGAGCAACCATACACCAGCAAATTTGACAATCTGGAAGAAATAGATGCATTCCTAGAGACGTATAAACTACCAAAATTGAACCAGGAAGAAATAGAAAACAAGAACAGACCCATAACCAGTAAGGAGATTAAAGCAGTCATCAAAAATCTCCCAACAAACAGGAGCCCAGGGCCAGACGGCTTCCCAGGGGAATTCTACCAAAAATTTAAAGAAGAATTAATTCCTATTCTCCTGAAACTGTTCCAAAAAATAGAAATGGAAGGAAAATTTCTAAAGTCATTTTATGAGGCCAGCATCACCTTGATCCCAAAACCAGACAAGGATCCCATCAAAAAAGAGAATTACAAACCAATATCCTCGATGAACACGGATGCGAAAATTCTCACCAAAATACTAGCCAATGGGATCCAACAGTACATTAAAAGGATTATTAACCACAACCAAGTGGGATTTAATCGTGGGCTGCAAGGTTGGTTCAACATTCAAAAATCAATCAATGTGATACAATACATTAATAAAAGAAAGAATAAGAACCGTATGATACTCTCAATAGATGCTGAAAAAGCATTTGACAAAGTACAGCATCCTTTCTTGATCAAAGCTCTTCAAAGTGTAGGGATAGAGGTTACATACCTCAGTATCACCAAAGCCATCTATGGAAAACCCACAGTGAATTTCATTCTCAATGGAGAAAAACTGAGAGCTTTTCTGCTAAGGTCAGGAACATAGCAGGGATGTCCATTATCACCACTGCTATTCAACATAGTACTAGAAATCCTAGCCTCAGCAATCAGACAACAAAAAGAAATTAAAGGCATCCAAATCAGCAAAGAAGAAGTCAAACTATCACTCTTTGCAGATGATATGATACTTTATGTGGAAAACCCAAAAGGCTCCACTCCACATCTGCTAGAACTGGTACAGGAATTCAGTAAAGTGTCAGGATATAAAATCAATGCACAGAAATCAGCTGCATTTCTCTACACCAACAACAAGACAGAAGAAAGAGAAATTAAGGAGTCAATCCCATTTACAATTGTACCCAAAAATATAAGATACCTAGGAATAAACCAAACCAAAGAGGCAAAGAATCTATACTCAGAAAACTCTAAAGTACTCATGAAAGAAATTGAGGAAGACACAAAGAAATGGAAAAATGTTCCATGCTCATGGATTGGAAGAATAAATATTGTGAAAATGTCTATGCTACCTAAAGCAATCTACACATATAATGCAATCACTATCAAAGTACCATCCATTTTTTTCAAAGAAATAGAACAAATAATCCTAAAATTTATATGGAACCAGAAAAGACCTTGGATAGCCAGAGGAATGTTGAAAAAGAAAGCCAAAGTTGGTGGCATCAGAATTTCAGACTTCAAGCTCTGTTACAAAGCTGTCATCAGTGTGGTACTGGCACAAAAACAGACACATAGATCAATGGATCAGAATAGAAAGCCCAGAAATAGACCGTCAACTCTATGGTCAACTAATCTTCGACAAAGCAGGAAAGACTGTCCAATGGAAAAAAGACAGTCTCTTCAACAAATGGTGTTGGGAAAATTGGACAGCCACATGTAGAAAAATGAAACTGGACCATTTTCTTACACCACACACACACAAATAGACTCAAAATGGATGAAAGACCTCAATGTGAGAAAGGAATCCATCAAAATCCTTGAGGAGAACACAGGCAGCAACCTCTTTGACCTCAGCCATGGCAACTTCTTCCTAGAGACATTGACAAAGGCAAGGGAAGTAAGGGCTAAAATGAACTATTGGGACTTCATCAAGATCAAACGCGTTTGCACAGCAAAGGGAACAGTCAACAAAACCAAAGATGACTGACAGCATTGGGGAAGAATTTTGCAAATAACATATCAGATAAAGGGCTAGTATCCAAAATCAATAAAGAGCTTATCAAACTCAAAACCCAAAGAACAAATAACCCAATCAAGAAATGGGCTGAGAACATGAACAGACATTTTTGCAAAGAAGATATCTAGATGACCAACAGACACATGAAAAAGTGTTCCACATTACTTGGCATCAGGGATATACAAATCAAAACCACAATGAGATACCACTTCACACCAGCCAGGATGGCTAAAATTAACAAGTCAGGAAATGACAGATACTGGCGAAGATGCAGAGAAAGGGGAACCCTCCTACACTGTTGGTGGGAATGCAAGCTGGAGCAACCACTCTGGAAAACAGCATGGAGGTTCCTCAAAAAGTTGAGAATAGAGCTACTCTATGACCCAGCAATCGCACTATTGGATATTTACCCTAAAGATGCAAATGTAGCGATCCGAAGGGGCACGTGCATCCAAATGTTTATAGCAGCAATGTCCACAATAGCCAAACTGTGGAAAGAACCTAGATGTCCATCAACAGATGAATGGATAAAGAAGATGTGATACACACACACACACACACGCACACACACACACACACACACACACACACACACAATGGAATACTATGCCGCCATCAAAAGAAATGAAATCTTGCCATTTGCGACAATGTGGATAGAGCTAGAGGGTATTAAGCTGAGCGAAATAAGTTAATCAAAGAAAAACAATTATCATATGATCTCCCTGATATGAAGAATTTGAGAGGCAATGTGAGGGGCTTGGGGGTAGAGAAGGAAAATATGAAACAAGATAGGATCGGGAGGGAGACAAACCATAAGAGACTCTTAATCTCACAAAACAAACTGAAGGTTGCTGGGGGGGATAGGGGTTAGGGAGAGGGTGGTTGGGTTATGGATATTGAGGAGGGTATGTGCTATGGTGAGTGCTGTGAAGTGTGTAAACCTGGGTATTCAGAGACCTGCACCCTTGGGGCTAATATGCATTATATATTAATAGAAAATAAAAAATTAAAAAAAAATAAAATAAAACGAGGCTCTTGCTTTAGTAGGAGTTCACTTATAACTCTTGCCTACTCCCAAATTTGGTGCGTTTTAGGAATATATTTTGATACTGAAATATTAAATCCTAACTCTGCTACAACTGGGAGAAAAGTGAAAAATAATTATTGCAGTATGAAAATAGAAAACAAAAGTTATTCCAGTTTTTATAGGTGGGTGTTTTAAAAGAGAGATAAGTATCTGAAGGAGACACTATAGTATTTCAAATGAAGAAACAAACCCAAAGTAGACAAAAATTAAAAAAAAATAAACTAAAAATTATTGAGCAACTATGCACATGATAAGAACACTTCTAGGCGCTTGAATAAAACAAATGAGGTTCCAGTTCTCACAGAACAAAAATTATAGGTTGTGGAAACTGGCCCCAAAAAATAAATAAATACTAAATAATGTGATATTCTTTTTGTAGGTCATGAAGTTCCCATTAGATTGGCTGGTTTGAGAAAGCTATTCTAGAGAGCTGACAAATCAGGTGACCTCTGAATGACAAGAAGAAATCAAAGATAGAGATTCTCAAAAACTGGTAACATCCTTTTCTTAAGTTCACCACTCTCTGATTGTAAATATCTTTTTTTTTTTTAATTTTGTTTATTTATTTGACATTGATCACAAGTAGGCAGAGAGGCAGGCAGAGAGAGAGGGGGAAGCAGGCTCCCTCTCTGAGCAGAGAGCCCAACACGGGGACCCTAGGATCATGACCTAAGCCACGGCAGACTTTAACCCATTGACCCTGGTTTCGTGACCTAAGTCACGGCAGACTTTAACCCATTGAGCCACCCAGGTGCGCCTTATAAATTTCTTGAACTAGTGTCTCATTTCCTTAACATTTCTTTTCTAATTATTATCTTTTTGTTACTAATGCATTGGACATCTGATTTTCTTAATTTTTCATTATTATGAGCATTTACTTAATTTTAATTGTGAGTTATAAATTTTCCATATTTTAGAAATTTTCTCATAAAATAAATATTTTTATCTTCTAGCTTTTTGCCGGGTTTTTAAATTTTTTGCTATCTTTTTTTTCTAACTTCCAAGATCTCTTTTTTTAAAATTCTTTTCATCTTATTTGTTTCTTATTTGATGAAGAGTTTGACATTCCCACTGAGACCAATTCTTGCACCTGTGCCTCTTCCACTTTCTTAGAATGTTAGTGTTATATAATATTGTCTCCTCTTATCTTTGGGCTTTTCTGAACGACCTTTTATTTCCTATCACAACACCCCAGTCTCATCGTATTTTAAAACAAAAACAGTCCCTTAATCGCACAGCTCCTTTCATGTATTGATACATCTACCTCATGAAAAAAAAAATATATATATATATAATTCTGACATACAATCTACATTTGGTCTTTGATTTTTCACCTCCCAGAGGTGACATTGACCCTAGAACTTCCCAACATGGGTTTAGTCTCCACTGTTTTTCAGAGCCGCCTTCTAGCAAAGCCAATATTTTAGAAGGTATCTTTGGGTTATCTTCCTCTCTTGTTTTCTAAGAACTTGAGGCAATTTCCCATGTCCTTGTCAGGGGCTCAGCTGAGCTGAACTGCCAGGTGTTAAGTATCTCATTAAGGCAGCAAGTCAAAATCAAAATAATTGTCAAGCATATCATCATTTACTGCAGTAGTATAAACCAAAGGCTCAATGGCACTAGCTCTTCCTTGTAGAAAGGGTGTGTTGAGGGTCAAGTGGATCAGCACAGATATGGGGTGTCATCTCATATCCAAGGACCTCCAAAAAACAAAAGACTCCTTATAGTGCTATGAATCCAGGGAACAGACTGAGGACAATGCAAAGGGGTAAGAATGAAGTTCTGAATACTGACTCCAAGCGAAGAGAAAAATGCCTTCCCTCTGTGAAGGAGGTTTTGGCAGATGTACCTGGGCTAGGAATAACCGTAAGAACATGGTCACCCCGGGGGGCCTGAGTCTCTGGCTACAACTACCTTCAGAGACTCCAGTGCCCCAGGTCCCACATCTGGTGTGTGGAGGGCAACTTTCCATGTGAAGTCTGTTAGGTAAAATCTTTTTAATTTTCTATGGGACTAAAAATTCATTTTTTTTTAACCAGGAGACATACTCCTCAGTCCTGATTCACAACTTCCTCTGGTTTTCATTCTAACGATAGTCTTGAGAGATCGTGTTGCATATCCTAAAAATAAAAAGCAAAACTCTGATATTTGACCTCTTGGACTCAAAGACCAGTTTCACCTTTTTTTAGCATGTGACTCTGGGAAAACCGTACATTAAGAGGGTAAAAAGGAAGGGTCTTTTTAGGTATTCCATATATAGTTTTAAAAATCTTTATTAATTTAAGGAATTATTAAGTTGACATCATTAAAATGAGTTTTAGAATTGATTGGAGCCTACAAGTATCCCTTTACTCAGTATTTTATCAAAAACTGTAATAAATAATTTTTATTTTGAAATATGAGTGAGGGATAGTTTTCATGGCAGTGGGTTTGTGACAGGTTTGGAAAGATGTGGGTGAATGATAAAAGATAAGTTGTTGCATAGGTTACTCCATGAAGAGTGTCCAGAAATCCCTTTTAATGCTAATACTATGGGATTGGAGAAGCCTTAAGAAGCAAATGATGTCTTAGACAGTTGTCCCATTTGTAGATTCCCTATCCCTGTCTTTCTCTGTTTCATTCCCTCGCTTCTGAAACAGAAAAGAGAATAAATGTAAAAATAATGTGAAATACAGCTGACAACATTTATGGAGTGAGTGTGGATTCTTTGATTTATTTACTTATATATTGCAACATTATTTGTTTACATTTTAGTAGACCTTAGTTGTTAAATAATTTTTATATAAAATATCTAATTTAATTTTTATATCCGTGCCATCTCATATCTATGGCTCCACAAATGTCTTAGGACAAGTGGAATTTTTTGTGCAGCATAGTTGGAAGGCACAGGAGGAAGTGAAATATTTCTAATGCCTTTTAAGTGGTAATATATTCTTACCAAAGAATTTTCATATTAATTATATCATATTATAGTTTCATATTATAATTATATAATATTAATTTTATATATATATATAAAAAACTTAGTAAATTATATAGATGTGTAAAAACTATGATGAGATTTTTGTGACTAGCTATGATAGCAGCCTATGATAGCAGTTACTAAAAGTGTTACATTAAGAACTCTGGTGTTTTGAAAACTAGTCCAGTTATTTTCCTTCTATATTGTACCCTGATTAGAAAAACTTACTTTGGTAGCTGAAAAGAAATAAAACTCAGGGATTTATCTGGAGAAAATATTATTCTTACATGTTTGAAAAAAGATCTACAGGAAGAAAACATATAAAGCATATCCTGGATTATACAGATAATATATTGCTGTAAAATGTAATTTCAGATTTTTATTTGTTCTTCCCTATTGAAGAAAGTTGTTTTTTTTTTATTAGTGCAAAACATGCATTTTTAAAAATAACTTGGTGTGACAAACTTGTCAAAGTGTGATTTAAAGCAGATGCTCCTTTAAAATGGGCACTTTCAGTATTTTAATGTAATTACAGACAACACATGACAATTTCCATTCTGTCATTGAGTAATATAAATAAATTCTGACTGATCAGACCTCAAATATATAACCTCTACTGACATTCTCTTGAGTTATCTACACATGAAATATGCATAACAACTTTAAGCTTTAAGTATACCAAATGCTTTCAGAAACACAATTTCATGTGTTCTAATTCAGAGAGCAAATATGGTCACAAATGGGGAAACTGAGGCAAGATCAGGAAAGTCTCTTATCAGGGTCATCCAAGATTTATTTCAATGAGTTCTGAATATTGTTTAATTTATTTCATCAATTGCTTTACTGAAAATAGATTTAGAGTGTGTTATAGAATCTAAGTGCAATGCTTCAGAATAAAAATGAAATAAAAATCTTAAAACGTATCAGACTTAAATTGCTGAACTCTGTTGGAAATGAGTTATTAAAAAATAAGGTATTTAAACAGTATTTTGAGAGTGAAACATTTTATGACATGCTTCAAATTTAGAATGAAAGGTGAAATACATTTTCTATATTTGGTTTTAGCTCAGATTATTTAATTGTTTAGGTAGGTTAGTATTGACAAGAGTATTTAAGGACATCTCGGATTTTTTTCAATGACATTTATATACTGGGAGAAAAATGGTAAAATAGTAGCCCGTCACTTAAAGTTTTTTTAAACTCTAAAACCACCAGGAAGTAAAGTTGGAAAACTAAAATTTGAAAGCAGGTTGGTAATCGGGTTACTGGATATCAAATGTTACATTATTCTTTATTACATTTATTTGTCTAAACCAGTCAATCAGAGACACTTATGTAAATGTGTGATAATGTCACTTTCAATAACATACTTGACAGGAACAATTTTTATACATTGACATGACATCCAATTTCGGTACTGTCTGATTTTTCAGGTTTTCACTAGAAAAATTTTACATTTCATATAACATTCACCACAGTAAATGCTCTAGTTAAAAATCACACCTATGTTTAATTTATTTTTTTGCATAATCTTGTAAGCACTGTTGTTTTGTCACCCGTTTTTTTCACATACAGTCTGATAAAGCTCCATATAAAAGAGAGGGGACTGGCCACACAATACATAAGTGGAACATTAACAGGCAAAATGAAGTCTCAGTAGCAGAATTCTCACACTGACACAGAAATTATTCTAAAGTGGCCAGAAACGACGAGTAGTTAAATTAACTAAAACTATGATATTGCTAGAGGATTCCATACTAATTAATAGTTTATTATCCTTTATGACTGGACATTGCTTCTCTTTTTTGATTCTTCCTCTAATTTTCCCAGTTACAATTTACCTTTCTGAGTTTCTTTACAATTTTATTACTTTTTGCTTTGTTAATTTTATTTTTTCTGTATAGAGCCAGCAACTCTTCCTGTGAGGTGCCCTGCATGAATATTATAAATATACATAAATGCTACTTTTTCAGAGTGGTTTGTTACAACATATTTCACACACTGGGAAACATCCAAACTTGTATATTTAATTTTGGCTGAAATGATTTTGTATGCTACTAAATGAAATTCTATTTCAATATGATTTAAAAATGTAAAATAGAGATCCTACCATGTCCTCTTCAGAGATTCTTGAGCAATATTCAAATATCAATTATATGATTGGTTATAAAAGATTTATTTTACTTTGTATGAAATACACCATTTCTGGAAAAAGAAAAAACAGGGACTAAAATTGAACCATTTGACTTAACGTCATACTACAATTACCTGGCAAGATCTAATGACATCTATAATCTATTATATATCCAACAGTTACAATTTCTAGAGATGGAAGTGTAATGATGATTTATAATTTTCCCTTTAATCATCTTCCCCCCTTTACTTTATAGCACTATGACCTAAATTAAATATTAATCCATATTTCTACATTCTTTCCTTCTCAACTATATTAAGCTCCAATCATTTCTAAGTATGATTGTTAACTCAGAAACACCAACTACCTAATTATCCACATCTTCAAAAATTTTACTTCTTTGGTGTGGACTTACATAAACAGAAAGGTGTGAAATTGTATTTTTCTGCCTATATTAACCATATGTAGATCCCAAAGCATTCCAAATGTTGCTTTTATATATATGGACACTTTTAAAACAGTGAATGCCAAAAGAGGAGTTATGGTTTGTTATTAAAGGTTAATAGTCTTAGATGGAAAACTTTATGTATTATGTAATATGTTCTCATTTCTTTTTTTTTTTCTTAAGTTTTTATTTATTTATTTGAGGGAGAGAGAGAGAAAAAAAGAGAGAGAGAGAGCATGCTAGGGGAGAGGTCAAGGAAAAGCAGACTCCCCAATGAACAGGGAGCCAAAGGCAGTTGCTTAATCCACTGAGCCACCCAAGTGCCCCTCATATGCTGTTATTTCAAGTGACTACTGAACAGAACTTGGCATGTCACATGAGGCCCTGGTCAAAACAGAAAATATGTATCATAGGATTCCAAATAGTCAAGGAGAGTACATTAAGTGAAGCTCCTTAGATGTGTAAGAACCTTGCACAGTACTAAGTGTGGAATTTGTACTAAATGTATGTTACAGCTCTTTTATATTGCTCTCTTACATGTTTTTGTATCCAAGATAATTGGATAATAGTTTATAATTGTTATATTAGGGAATCCCTCCCTTTGCTTAAAAATTCTAGTAAGTTGGCATTTAATTATTTTACTTGGGAAGAGGCAAAAAGAGATTATTTCCCCTTTAATTCAGGTCATATTTTTAAAAATTATTGCATTTGCTATCTGGTTTTGATGGTTAGTTGCTTTGTGTTAAGAAAGCCTTCATGACAGAGACATATTCACTTCAGTCTCTTTAATATATTTTCCTTCCTTCCTTCCTTTCTTTCTTTCTTTCTTTCTTTCTTTCTTTCTTTCTTTCTTCTTTCTTTCTTCTTTTTTTTTTTTTTTCCCTGATCTTCTGTGAGGACTTTCCCAATTATTTTCCAAGGGTCCTGATTTGGTGGTCATTCACTTCTTTGAATAATTATTCAATTTAGATGAGTGTCTTCTATATGAACTTTGTGGATAGAATTTTTAGAGATAACATTTATTTCTGACATAATATTCCTTGCATATTCAATTTGAAAAATAAAAGAAGAAGTCATAAAGCTCCTTCTAATTACTTTTTAGAGAGGCATTTACTATTTCCCTATTAACATTTTACTCCTCTAGGCCCTTTATGTCATGCTTTTACACCTTAAGGAAGGAGATAACAGCTTTGAATGGTGCCAATTTGAGCAAGACAAATTGGTAAGTTTGTGGCAACCAGTTGGAGTGAGCTTTGGTTTCATTTACACTGATTTTGTATTCTCATTTTTTACATTGGGTTCATATTAATAATCAGTAATGATTTTATCTTTTGTGGAAAAAACAACCGAATGAGAACCAGCAAAGTCTATTTTTCAGGATTTGCAATTGCAAGGGTATAATCACTTGGCTTTGGCAGAAACTCAAAGGCAGAAAGCATGGGAAAGCTTTATGATGGAAAACAGAGAAGGCTCCAGGGCTGTTCTATTTGGAGGCTTTTGATAGAAGCTGTATGTGGGCTAAATGTAAGCAGAGCATCCTTTGTCAGGTGTGAATACTTGGCTCTCTCTGTTTGGTCCTATGCTGGAAATAGGGACAAAAATTAGGGAAGATGAGAGTTATTAATCAGTTCCTCACCATATTAGGCTGATTGTTACAGAGGTATTTGTTTGGTTTTTGCAATGTTTGCTAGAGAGAGTGAGTGGTCTGACTTCCTACATTGACTTGTGGATAGTAGTAGTCTGGCTTCCTGTGCTGGTTACTCTAAATAATGGATCAGTTTGTGGGCTGGTTGCTACAGATTGTGAGTCAGAGTTCTACCCTTATATAGGTTCTGGGCCTTGTCCATTCATTCATTCTCTCACCTTTCACAGATAAGCTTTAGATGTTATTGCTTAAAAGGTTGTATTAGTTTTAGGATGATGAACAAAGGGGTAGTCCGAAATAACTAGAACTTGTATAAAACAGTTTTAACTAAGAAAATTTTATTTAAAATTTAATTAATTTTCATATTATGTACTATATTTTATTTACCATATATGACATAAATATTTGATGTTACTTGTAAAACATTCTTCAGATTTTCCTATTATACAAGACAAACTTTTTTTTTTAGATTTTATTTATTTATTTGACACAGAGAGAGAGAGAGTACAAGTAGGCAGAGAGGCAGGCAGAGAGAGAGAGAGAGAGAGAGAAGCAGGCCCCCTACTGAGCAGAGAGCCCGATGCAGGGCTCAATCCCAGGACCCTGAGACCATGACCTGAGCTGAAGGCAGAGGCTTAACCCAATGAGCCACCCAGGTACCCCCAAGACAAACTTTCTTAAGAATAGAACAAACTTATTTTGAGTGAATTTATAAGTATTGACCTTAAGTAAAAAACAAAAAACAAAAAACACATCAGCTGATTATTTATAAAAGGAACAAATAGATATATTTATTTTAGGTTGATTTTACTCTCTTATTGCTGAGGGACACTTCGAAAACTTCTCCAAATTCTGGGAGGAATAAAATAGCCCATAAAAATAATTTCTGCCATTTATTGAGTCTTTTCTGCATACTAGACAATTTAATATTCTTTATATAGTTTTAATGACACTCTCTAAGAGATAGTATAGTTTTGTTTATTTATTCACATAAGTAAAGTAAAGCTCAGAGAGTTTTTAAATTCTGTTAGGGTGTAGAGACAGAATCCAAAGTCTAACTCCATTACGTTTCACAGTCCTTCAAGTGATGTAGCTTTGTCTTATCTACAAATTGTTTATCTACAAATTGTATGTCCACTAAAGTGAAACTGTAAATTGAATTCAACATCTAATGTGAGAGCAACAGAAATTACACTGGTCTAGAATTAAGCCTAATGATTTCTTTTTTTTTTTTTATATATTTTATTTATTTATTTGACAGAGATCACAAGCAGGCAGAGAGGCAGGCAGAGAGAGAGGGGGAAGCAGGCTCCCTGCTGAGCAGAGAGTCTGATGCGGGGCTCCATCCCAGGACCCTGGGATCATGACCCGAGCTGAAGGCAGAGGCTTTAACCCACTGAGCCACCCAGGCGCCCCAAGCCTGATGCTTTCTTATGTCACTAAGGCAGTGATGCCACAACCACTAGCTAACATAGAAGGATTCAACAGATTGGCTTTGACTTTGAAATAATATAGGAAAAATAAAATTAAGGAAACAAAAAGGGAAGCAGAAATATGGAAACATGTCTAAGTTTTGCAAACCCATCCTAGTATTATAATAGAATTTAAACACATTTTTTAATTGACAGAGAAATATAAGAAATAGTCTAAATATACAGTAGAAGAGCAGTCAGATGAAAAGTTATACATCCGTACTTTGAGTCCTTATGTATCAATGGAACATAATCCATTAAATAGTGAATTAGTAATCCTTAGTGGGTTTTTAAAATAAGGCCTGTTAATATTTTTGACAAATAAGAACAATTTTTAACTTTATTGGTTTATTTATTTGTTTATTATTATTTTTACCCACATATTTAAATATTGACTGTGAGGTTATTAAAATATTATGGCAATATCGTAGCATAATTTTCAATGGCAAATAAAAATAATTTCAATTTTCTCATGAAATATTAATTAGATGAATCTTTTTTTTTCTTTTTCCTTTTTAGTGTTGTGATGATGGGGAGTATATAATTGTTTAGAATACACACTCTACATTGAATCATTTTCTTTTGGCAGAAAGCTACTGTCAGTAGTCCAGAAACAATCTGTTGGGTTCTTTGTGGCTTCCATAACTGTCATATGGCAGATGAATGCTGCCCAGCCTGTTAGCCTGACAAATGACATCCATTTCTATATAGAAACATTTGATTTCATCACCATCACTTTATAGAAAGTGGAGTTATTAACATTGTCATTTAAAATGTCGTCAAGTTTAATATAATGATATATTCACATTTGCTTTGTTTGTTTTTATTTTGAGCTCAAAATACATATGGTTATTTTTTCTTAGATATCCTTATTTAGGACATTATAAATAACATTGAAAATTTTCCCAGAATCCTTCAGATTCTGTGACAAAGTGCAATTTAACATTCAACTTCTGTCACTGGACCCTACCAGTAGAAATATTTTAATTCCATGTATGCTTTGCATATTTGTTATATTTAAAAAAATGAAGTTTATTATACATAATTCTGGAGAGTAACAAAAAATACAGTGGTGTAAAACTTCTCATTTAATACTTCAGATTTCAATTTTCATTTCCAGGGTATGTGGGTTCTTTTTTTCTTTTTCTTTTTCTTTTATTTATTTTTTTTTTAATATACCACCAGTTTGGGACATAAGGTGAATGTCCTACAAGTCAACTCAACTCTCCGTGTAGATAGTGTCAGATTCCACAGGCTGAGGGTTGGGTCCATGAGACTGTCCCCAGGTCAGATGCCAATTGCGAATTTAGGTTGTTACCTGGACAGACCAACTGGTTATAAATCAGAGGCTCCCATACCTCCTCTTTGGGTTTGATTAGTTTGCTGGAGTTGTTCACAGAACTCAGAAAAACATTTTACTTACCAGATTATCATTTATCACAAAAAAATATAACTCAGGAACAGCCAGATGGAGGACATATAGATGGTAAGGTATGTGGGAAGGAGCGTGGAGCTTCCAGGCCCTCCATGGGCAGGCCACTTATCAGCACCTTCACAGCATCATCAGCCAGGAAGCTCTGAACCCTGTCCTTCTGAATTTTTGTAGAGGTTTCATTAAATAAGCATGATGGATTAAATCATTGGTAATTGGGCATTGAACTCAATCTCCAGGCCCTTTCCCCTCCCAGGAGGTCAGGTGGGAGGCTGAAAGTTCCAATCTTATAATCACATGGTAGACTCCAACTGGAAACCAACCCCCATCCTTCAGTGCTTTGCAAATCACTTCATTAATAGAACAAAAGATACCTTTCTAGTTCTCCTCATAAGAAATTCTGAGTTTTAGAATATCACAATATTATCTCAATATTATATTATCAAAGTATTATAATATTAATCCCAATAATCTGTAACAATGAGTTATAGAGTCTGACCAACAAAATCCCAAACTCCCCAAATCTTCAAAACTGGATTCAAATTGGATTCAGTTTGCAACATGTTAATAGTATTTATTTGGCTTCTGCTTTCTTTTAAAGTATATTTATTTCTTCAGATTACACTCTAAAGGAAGATAATACCTATATTATCACACACAAACAAGGCAAAAATTCCCAAGAATATTGTTTCATTTTATTTTCATGAGAACTAGAAGACTGGCTGGGCTCTCCTATCCTTGAAGTTTATATTTTAGATGTTTGGAAGACACTCCATGTCACCTATTCTCTTCAGAAAATGTTATTCAGAGAGAAGAGTACTAGCACTGTGTCTTATAATTTATTTATGCCTTTAGCTCCCGTTAGAATGAGTGTCTCAAAGACAGTGTCCATATACTATACATCTAATTTTTCTGTCTGTGTTAGGGACTGGAACAAAAACTTATAAGAATTCAATAGATGTTTATTGAATATCTATGTATGCAAGGGATCTGATCTTTTGATGATTGTGTTGTAGTATAGCATTCCATGGTCAGTTGGTTTTTATCCTACTGTAAGACCAGCTTTTTCTCAGTACCCTTACAGTACAGTACCCTTTGCCTATAATAATTTTAAATTCTCATTTTGTTCTCAATGCTCTCTGTATGTGATGACTCCCAAAATTATATTCCCAGACTGTCCTGGGAATAATGGATATATACATACACATTTTCTCCAGTTGGGTTTTTATAGGTATCTCATTGGCTTATTCTGTCATCCTTTATTCAAATATAGTTATGAGAGAACATGCCTCAAGACAATGGACCAGTCATTGCTCAGATTTAGCATGGCTAAAACAAAACAAAGTCTTCAATTCCCTTCACCCATAACAAATCTGTTTTTCTTTTTTTTTTTTTTCTGAAGTCTTCTCCATTTAAGAAAATTATTATACCATCTGTATCTTGTTTAACACATATAGATTTTGAGATATACCAGACCCAAATCTATTGTTAGTGTTTCTCATTCTCTGTGGGGCTGTAATCCTGTTCTAAGCTGTGATGGCTTTTTTAGAAAACTCCGATTCTAGGCTCCAAACGAATATCTCTCCCCTCTCCCTCCACTCTTGTTCTGCTACAGTCTTCTTCCCATAAAGCAACCATAATAACGTTTTTAAAGCATAATTATCAAGTTCCTCAAGATGGCTTACAAATTTCACTCCTAAATCTGATCTGGCCACACGTTTATACTTTCTACCTGATATTCAACACCCTTAGTCATAATGACTTTCTTTCTGTTCTTCAAAAATACAAAGTGGTTTTCTCTTCCAAGGCATTTTCTGTTTGTTTGTTTATAATTTTTAGGTTTTGAGTGTTTGTTTTCTGATTGAAAATTATTTCAAATGATCACATATCTGACACTTCCTCTTCATTTTACTGCCTCTTCAAAAGTTACTTTACTAGGATGGACTTTTCATGATCCTAAGCAACGGATTCATCTAGTCACTTTCCCATTATATATGACCATATTACAGCCGCTTCTCTACCGTTATCACTCTATGTATATATATCACCTCCTTAAGCCTCCTGTGTCACAAAGTCAAGCAGGAAAATAACTTCCCTCATCTCTTACCCATTACCCTGGCCCCACCATAGTGGGAACTAGGGATTTTACCATGACTTCAAAATTCAGACGTGAAACAAGTTTGTATGAGCTTGTTATTCTGTTACAATGGTGGAACCCATTACGTAGATATTAAGACAGTTATTCACAACCAAAAATCCTCTGGGATTCCACATGATTATATAATTCAGAGTGAATAAATGCCAACAAGTATGAGCCTAGAAAAATGGATCAGCATGATAAAAAACAGGAGACAGGAGGTGACATCTTCAATTGACTGAATTACCCAAGGAGACTCAGGGAAAAAAAAAAAAAATCTGAGATATATTTGTATTGATAACATTAAGGTATTTAGTATAACAACAAATTCCAGAAATAAGTTTAAATTTGCTACAGACAAATAAATAGTCATATAATTCAAAAACGTGCCTATTACAACTAAGAACACATGCATCCCTAAACGCAAAGAACAGATACTGTTGGATCTTGCTCTAGGTGATGTTGAAGTACACTGATCACAGCATGAGAAATTTCTAATAGAATAAGACTGAATACAAGTATTATTTATTTATTTATTTATTTGACAGAGAGAGAGAGAGAGATCACAAGTAGGCAGAGAGGCAGTTTAGCAGAGTGAGAGGGGGGAGCAGGCTCCCTGCTGAACAGAGAGCTGGATGTGGGTCTGGATCCCAGGACCCTGAGGCCATGACCTGAGCTGAAGGCAGAGGCTTAACCCACTGAGCCACCCAAAGGCCTCATGAATACAAGTATTTTTTAAAAATATTTATTTGTTTGTTTTAGAGAGAGAGAGTGTGTGGGGAGTGGGGCAGAGGGAGACTCCAGCAGACTCCCCTCTGAGCAGAGCTCAACCTATGCTCAATCTCATGACCCCAAGATCATGACCTGAGCCAAAATCAAGAGTCAGATGTTTAACTGACTGAACCTCCCACATGCCCTTGAATAATGCAAATGTTTTTTAACAAGCACAAAATACATAAGCAATCAACCTGGATTTTCCATCCTTCTAGAATATGTCTTATCCATAGGAGATAGTTATAAATCAGGACATAGTAGAGTATAAAACAGAAAATGACTTCTTTTACATTAAACTGTAAGTGAAAAGTTTCCAAACAAAATGCTATGCTGTGACATTTTGTATTAAATATTTTTGCTATTCAAAATTTAGTTCATGTGGAAGATTTACTCATAATATGCAATTGGTAATAGAAAAAAATAGATCAAAGGCATAAATAAAAAATTAAATTTCAATGTTAGACATAGTGCTAAATGCTACAAAATTGTGTATAAATATGAATAGAGATAGAATATATATACAGAACGTATCCCCTGCGTGGATGGACACACACACACACACACACACACACGCCCCTCCTCCCCCTTTCCATTGCCTCCCCCATTATTGACATCACTCACCATAATGGTACATTTTACCAAAATGAATGGACATTGACATGATAAACACCCCAAATCCATAGTTTACCTTAGAGTTCAGTCTTGGTATTATACATTTTGTGGTTTTGGACTAATGTAATTAAATTAATAGGTATACTAGCTGAGGAAAAAAATCTGAAATTATTTTGAAGGAGAGAATTAATGTTTACTTCTGTTGTTCTATTTTTTGCTTTCCTTTTTTCTTTCTGAGGACATTTCAGACAAATAGAAGGGTTAGAATGAAGATTGAGCAAGTTGATGTTTGTTTTAGCTGAAGCAGAGTTCAAGGCACAGAGGAGGAATAAACCAGGGGGTATCTCAACATGAATATTGCCATTAACTTAAATGAAGTCCCAAACCTTTATCATACTCATAATTCACTTTCATATGGGATATATTTAGTTGTCTCTCCTAGAGAAATGATATTGCACCATACAAGATTAATACAGCTTGGGCTCTGGTGGCCATTATGTTGCCACAGGTTTATGGTTTTTCTACAGTATTTTGATTTATGATACCCTTCCTTTTAATCGAGGTTCATTATTTGTGCATTAAGGTTGTAACTTACTCCATCATATGGGGACTTCTATTAATCAGGGAGTCTATATAGTTCAGCCTGACATGACTGTCCTTTTTGACAGTATTGTTCAACCAGAACAATTTGTTAAATGTGCACACTTTCAGTGGCTTAAGATTCACTTCAGTAGCTGAAGAAAACTTTGCATTCTGATGCAAAATGACTCTTGTGTGTCATTTCATATGTCATTTAATCTAGGTGATTGACTCTTCAGTTTAACTAACTCAACATTATTTGTTTTGATTCTATAGGTCTTTGCTTTAAAAAAAAAATGCAAAATCCAAAACTATGCTCTATCCTGGTCTTACCATAATGTCTTTGTGATAAAGTAGTGAGGAGACAAAAAACAGATCACTCTCTAGGCCTCGGCCTTTGGTTCATAGTGCTGACTCTCTTTCATGTAGATATTGTTTTTATCTGTGAGAGAGAGAGAGAGAAAGAGAAAAGAGATGTATGATTTTCATCTGAGAAAAAGGGAGAGGCTTAAGATCAGATTCAATCTTTTAAGAGCATTTTAAGTCCTGAAATTCCATACACTTCTAATGCATTGCAGGTTTATGGAAATTACATTGCTATGTAATATTATATTTTGTTCCAGGAACTCCACAATTCAAAAAGATCAATTCTGATGAGGTTTATTTGCTATGGAATATTAATAGTGAAATTCTGGTGAAATAATACCACTGAGCAAACTCTGCTTAGAGGCTTGAGATTTAGGGAGACTTTATTTGAAGTTTGAATTTACATAGCCAATTCAGGGAATAAAATACTTTATGTCAACATGTGAAGAGTAAAATGATAATAAGATGTTTTGGTTCAAGATGTGTATTAACAATGCAGAGATATATAAACCTGAGTCCTCATGCTAGCCTAGGTATGTAGATGTTTCCAGAGGCTGGACAGGCAAATACCGATTAAAGCAAGAACATTTAGAGTAATCACAGCTATGAGGAATTTGAAAGTTGCCTTTTCTTTTGCCTTGTTAAATTTATAGTTTCCTAATTAAACTAGTTAAAAGTTTAGCATAAGTGTGTTATTTAAAACTCTTGTTTCTATTTTATTCACATTTGAAAAACAGATTTTGTATTATTTGGGTACCATTTTTTTTAAAGGTGAAAAATGTATCTAGTTAAAAAGTCTTTACCACATGGTTCTTTGTTTATATACGAATACATTTTTATAATTATATTAATTAATAATAGTTCTTCCTCCACTTGTACATTAACTAGATTTAGATAATGCATATATTTTAATGCTTTGCTTCATAAAAAGAAAAACTTGCAGCAAATGCAGAATACAAAGGAATGGAGACAGGGAGAGACAGAGACACAGAGAAAGAGAGAGAATCAGAGAAGGCAAGGGTTAGCAGTATACAGATAGAATAAATGGGGCTCCCCTATGGATAAATGGCAAAGACATATGCTATAACAGAGACACGGAGTTCTTGGAATCACTTTGGTGGCACAGCTGAATTGAGATGTCCACATGAAGTCTGGCTCCTTAAGGGTTCTAAAGTTAGGTATTAATGCTGTGTTATAAACTACTACACACTTAATGGCTCAAAACAAAAACAAAAACCTCACACATTTATTGTCTCACAGTTTTTGTAGAACACCATTCCAGGTATAGTGTAGTTAGATTCTGTGCTCCAGTCTCCCCAGTCTGCAGTACAGTGGTTGGTTGGAACTGCAGGCTCCTCAAAGGCTAGAGTAGCCACGAGTCACATCCATGCTCCCTTGGGTTGTTGGCCATATTCATTTCCTTGTGACTGTGGGTGGGGGTCTTTATTTTCTCCCACTCATGATTCCTTGCAATGTAGGCTTTCCCATCATGGCTGCCTACTTCATGGGAGTTTACTTCTTCAAAGCCAGCAAAATAGAAAGGGTCTCTGACCTCAGAAAGGGCTCAGTTCCTTTGGTTAATTCAGACCCATAGAGGATAATGGCCCTTTTAATTAACTAAAAAATCAATGGATTTTGGACTTTTGTTACATCTGCAAATGCCCTTCACTTTTTAAAGTGGAATATTTCATAATTATAAAATGCTTATTTCATCATGAAGATATGTTTCCTAATTGTGTATATGCTTAATAATAGATCTTTAAATATGCAAATCTAAATCTTATGGAAATTAAAGGAAGAACAGTGATAGGTTTCAGAACACGGAACCTAAGGAAAGCAGCACAGTTACAAAGTAACTGGTACTCCAACACATGCTGATGGGAATACAAAATAATGCAACCCTTGAAAAGCATCATGGTTAGTGTCACATGGAAGCAAACAGCATTGTACCAAGCACTCCCACTACCAGCTGTCAAGCCAAGAGAAATGACTATGTCCACACAAATATTTTTATATGAAATGTTCATATGAGCATTATTTATGGTAACCCCAAACTGGCAGTAATGAAATGACCTTTAACTGGAAAATGGATAAACAAATCATAACAATACCATCTAACAGAATATGACTAAATAATAAAAAGGAGCAAATTACTTATATAGACATCAATACAGATTAATGCAATATCTTCATATTAAGTTAAAGAAGCTAGCTACAATACAAACACACAAAACAAACCAAAACAAAAACCCTGCATCTGTATGATTCCATTTACATGACATGCTGCAGAAGTCAAAACTATGAAGATAAGAATTATACAGTGGTTGCACTGGCTAGGCATGGAGGGAGGTGTATGGATGGATTACAAAGGTTTCAGGAGAAAGTTTTGTACTGTTGGAACATTTGGGGCTGATGATCCATTGTTTCAATTGTGGTGATAGTTACAAAACTATGTACATGTATTGGAATTCACTGAAATGTCTCCTTAAAACAAGTTCATTGTTCTCTATGCAGTATAAAACAAGTTAGGGACTTTTGTAAGGCTAATATATATACTTTTTTCACCTCACTTCACTGGGCCATGATTTTTGACATGTGCTTATAGCAGTCCTTACTTTAAGCATACCTAATTTGTTAACCTGTGAAATATAAGAAAAAAAAATACAGGATAATCCTTTGTCTTTATAAATACCACTACATAACTCATGGGTAGGAAACTTCATGCATTCAGTGTTTTAAATGATTCTTACTATGGAATTATAGTTGTTTTCAAACTTTTTAATATGAGACATTTCTGTTTTAATGTTATACTAAATGTAGAGTGCTAAATAAAGAGAAATAGTGTTTCTAACATTGCTACAAATACATTAACATTTCCACAAGCTAATTGAAACATATTGCATGATATTGGTTATGCTATCTCAAAGCAATCATCTAATTCACCTTTTATGTTTTATAGATGGAGAAAGGGATATTAACTCATTCTCACTAGAGTTTGGTATGAGTCTTGAGAGACTGAAAAACTTGTATAAAAAGTCCATTTACATGTTTACATGATAAGGGCTTGTTCTACAAATTTCAGTTTGTAAAATGTCTCTATGTCTTAGTTTCTTTAGCCATGTTCCAAGTACTTTGCAAATATTACAGCCCTACTCAAAATTTGTCATTGTTAGTCATGTAAGACTAAACCCCTTAGCTCACAATTTTGAGAAGTGTACAGTTAGACCTCAGTCTCATTCTGAACCTGTCAGTTCCTCCAGTGCCACTTTAGTAGATCTACGATTTGCCAAACTCATATTAGAATTTCTTACACATTTCTCATTCAGCCTTACAAGGTATATATCATAATTCCATTTTAAAGATAAGGAAACAGACTCAATGAGTTGACTTGTTCCAATATGATAGAACAAGAGTGTTGCATGGAATAGAGAAATGGCAGAGCAAGTAATAACATATAAGACTTTTTGAGAGTTCAAAATGTACAGGGAACTGCTGGATTCAGATCATATTTTCAAAGTAGTTCCTATTAGAGGACATAGACTTTTAAACAAACACAGTAAAATCGCAGTTACTCTAATGCACAAGACATAGTGGTGATAGAAAGGTGATAGAGTATTTAATTCTAATTGAGGATTAGGGTTAGGAAAGGTGTCACAGTAGTGGATTTGCTTTGACTAGTCTTACAGGATGAGTAAGGCTTTCATGGGCACAGAACTGCACATATGTGAACTTGATAAAAGAAACCACAAAATTTTATAAATTACATGGTAATTTTTGGAGTGTTTAGCAACCTGGCTATAAGAGCAGAGGACACAATGTAGAGGGTTAGGAGTGATGTAAGAGCAGAAAAAAACAAAACAACAACAGCAACAACAACAAAAAAGAAAAACTGTGAAGATAGTGGACTAGGTATAGTCAAAGAAAATGGAGAGAAAGGATTATAATTTCAACCAGTGGAGTCAGTGATTAAAATGGTGGCTAGTACAGAAAATGATGTTGCCCTGTTTTAGTGCTCTTTGAAAACAAATGCTGGCAAGAATGAGGAAGAAAAATAGTTGTCAGTGTGGATCTGTGGTCTTACGAGTTTTGGGAGGATATCATTCAGTCCATAAATTGAAACATTAACCTCCAACATGACTATATGTGGAGATAGGGCCTTTAAGGAGGTAATTAAGGTTAAAGGAAGTCATGGGATGGGGCCCTAATCCAGTACACTGGTGCCATCATAAGAAGAAGAATAGATACCGGGAGTACATGCACACAGAGGAAAGGCCATGTGAGGACACAGAAGGAAGGCAGCCATTTGCAAATCAAGGAGAGAGGTTTTACCTGTTGATACCTTGGTCTTAAATTTCCAGCCTCCAGAACAGGGGGAAAATAAATTTCTGTTGGTTAAGCCAGTCCATGCCATTCTGTGTTGGCAGCCCTAGCTGACTAATATACACACATATTGTGATCATTATTTTTTAAGTTTCTGTATACATTCTATAATTCTCTTTATGTAATTTTTAAGATGAACCAATCCTCCTCAAGCTATCACTATGTCTTTTACAACTCTGTACATTTCATAGGTATCCCTTGTAGGAATAGAGTAAGAGGAAAGGCTAGAGAGAATGGAAAAGAGCAAACACCAGCTGGGTATTTCCTGTTTTAATGAAGACAAAGTAAACCTCTTAGAACTCTAATTTGTCTTACTAAGCTGAACTCCATCTAGTAATGCAAGCTGAAAGAGAGTCTGAAGTGCCACCTGAGTTCTGTGGGCAGAGCCTTTGTGGCCTGATGCCTATGACAGTATGTATCAGGGAGTGGGCATTCAATAAAGAAATACATGTGGCTAAATGAATAAATGAAGTATCTTGCCTCCCGGAACAAAAAGATAAAAAGCCCCCTGTTCAGCAAGAACAAGGAAGAATGAACCTTGTATATATTATTAGCAGTACGTCCCATACATTTCCTGTCTTCTCTTTCATTTTAAACGCTATGATATATAACATTTCGGATCGTCATGTATGCCTAGGTATTTGTAGTAGAAGGTAATGAGAAGCCAGCCTGCTTCCCTCACTCATTTTATGGAAGATAAAATCAAGGTCTACAGAAATGATGTGTTCACAGAAACACAACTAGCTAATGACAGTTCTGGGAGAGGGCTCACACTGGAGTGTGCAGACCCCATATCATCCTGCGAAGAATAGGAAAAATGTGTATATCACTCTAATCCAAATAGCAGTATACCTCTCATTTCTTCTCGTCTACTTAACTGGAAAATTGAATTTCCTTATCTTTAGCTTGCCAAGTGTCCTTGATTCCCTTTCTAGTTTCCCCATGCATTGGTGTGTTGTACTCAGGGAAGAATCATGCTTCACATCTGCAACCATCTTGGGCTATGAGATAGAGATCTTCTAGTTGTTGTTGTTGCTGCTGCTGTTGTTCTTGTTGTTGTTGTTTAGGAGAGTGTGTGTGTGTGTGTGTGTGTGTTACATCTCTTGCTGTTTCAGTTTTCATCTGCCAGCAATATTAAGGATCTGAGAGATATTGTTGAGAATTATTTGCTGATTTTGACTTGGTCCTCTGAGCCCTAGTATTTTGTAAATATCAGAATATAAATGTGAGTTCTATACATTATCCTATGGGAAGTTCACTAACTAGATTTACGATACTGTTCATTTCCTCTGTTATTACTTTCATCAAGCCTAGTGGAAGGATCTGTTGGCGATAACCGGAAGGCAGTTTCTAATTACAATTTGGATTATAACAAAAGCTTCAGTTACAATTAGTAGAAAATATATATTTGTCTTGAAAAACACTGAGCAACTGAATAGAACTTCATATATATATGTGTGTGTGTGTGTGTGTGTGTGTGTGTGTGTGTGTGTCTATATATATATATATATATATATATATAATGAACAAACATAATGTGACTTGTGCCATCATTTTATTTCACAACTTTCAGTTTAGCAGGAATACGTAAAGGATTTTTACAGGAGTAAAAATTCTTTAAAGGGTGTATAAGGATTTTTTAGACCCTCCCTCCAAAAAAAGACAAATTATTTTAATATGATGCTTCTGAGATATTCAGTAGCTTCTTTAGTAAAGGCAGGAAAAACTTAAGTAAACTTTCCAGCCTGTTTTCCTTGCTAGGTCTGCCATTTGTTCATACAAATTTGGGTGAACAAGATTTATCTGATGTTTTGGCCCCACTCTCCCCACATTTCATTCTGTACAATATCATCAATGAGTCCAGCATTTAATACCAAGTAGGATATGTATTAAAGAGCAGCTCAGTATTATTCCAAGAGGATATTGTAATCTGAGAATTTGATAAGCTGTAGGGCAACAAAGATGGGGCTTGTGTTACCTTTCTAATCACTGCAAGTGGCTGCCAAAGCCCAGTCTAATATGGCATTTTTTCCTGTAAATAGTGCTCATTAAGGTAGGTGAAGAGCTTTCAGAACATTTCCCATAGAAGTACATTTTTTTTAGAAGAACATTTTTTAAAATATTTTGTTTATTTATTTGACACAGAGAGAGTGAGATCACAAGTAGGCAGAGAGGCAGTGAGAGAGAGAGAGGGGGGAAGCAGTCTCCCTGCTGAGCAGAGACCCTGATACAGGGCTCTATCCCAGGATCCTGAGATCATGACCTGAGTCGAAGGCAAAGGTCCAACCCACTGAGCCACCCAGGTGCCCCTAGAAGTACATTTATATGTTGCCATCATAGAGAAGACAACCCCACGTATGCAGCCCTCTATTATGAGTAGCAAAGGAAAGAAGAGACATAGGGAAGCAAATATGTGTGTGTGTGTGTGTGTGTGTGCGCGCGCGCGTGTGTGTGCATACACATATGTTCAGTTTTCCTCTGTATTTCCTAGAAAGTAATGTTATCCCCTGGTTCAGAGATTTTAGTGCCTGGCAGTGGTGTAGGAGGAATTCAACTTCAGTAAAGTTGGAATGAATAAGTAATATTATGCCAGGAATTGGGAGCTGGACTCTTGATTTAATAAGGAAATTTAACCTTTACAAAAGTGGAAAATGGATGTAAAGGAGGAACTATGTACCTTTCCTTAGGAAAATATGAAATCATGTTCTCTTTTATGTTTCTTTCAAAGAGAAGTTCAAGGAAAAATCTCATTGGAGGGGTTAGTGAATTTAATATTCTTCATCATAGATCATAATTCTAATAGAACACATATTCCATGTCTATTCCTAATTCCAAAACCTATAAGTGGTTATGTCCAATAAGTGGTTATGTCTCTGATTATTAACCTTCCTTCACAGGTACAACCTATAATCTCCCCGTGACCAGCCTTCTCAAGTAGTATACCCCACATTGGCTCAGCTTTTCTGTCTTAAAGCAAAATCTGAATATTGCTTCAAAACTTTACAGAGGTTAAATTTTGGAGAAGTCTTGAAATTATGATGCTTGTATATCTAAGCAAGTGCGTGTTTTAAATTCACGTCTTAAATGCTTTGAACTACAACAAGCCTTGAAATCCTGTGTGTGCCTGTACCTGTATGTCTGTGTGTGTGTCGTGGTGAAAAGCACTTGAGTGAGTATGGATGTTAAAAGTCAAACAGTGCTGAAACTAAAAGCTGAAAGATTGATTGATTGATGATTGATTGATTGAAAGTTCCACAATAGGGGGCACCTGCGTGGCTCAGTTGGTTAAGTGTCTGCCTTCTGCTCACAACCTGAGTATTCTGGGATGGAGCCTCTTATCCGCTTGCTGCTCAGTGGGGAGCCTGCTTCACGCTCTTCCTTGCCCCTGCTCATGCTTTCTCTCTCTCTCTCTCAAACAAATAAATAATTAAAAAAAAAACAAAACTCCAAAATAAAGCATACAGCAGAACCTAACTGATAGCATTAAAATAAATATGGTCAGGAATCTATGTGAATAGGCATCACTAAGAAAACTAAGCTTCTATTTTTGTTCTAATATCAATAACTCATTGTCATTATATTTATTAAAATTTGTACATTATTTTATGCGCAGATTTATTTATAAACAATACAAGACTAGAATATAACAGGATGTGATTTACAATCTTTAAAAAAATAGGATTCTTGCATGTTTACTGAAAAATAGTTCTAAACCTCAAAACTTCAGAAGAATATATATTTGAGGATGTATATGTTTAGGAAGAAGCTATTTGTTTTAAGGTAGGTCAATTTTATTAGATGATATTTTTGATTAATGGGTCTCATAAGAATCATTTTGTTTTAAAATTATAGTAGAGAAATTTCAAAGCACACATTTTCCTAGAAGCACAAGAAAATAAATTCTATTAAAATTCCTTTTGCATTTCCACGTGAAAGTAAAAAACATAATAACAATAAACTTCACATTTTAGAAGTTAGTGACATATAGACTTGCAGAGCCGAAGAGACCAATTAAACAGATTTCATTCTCATTTCCTCTGCTCCTGTCAGCTCTATTTCCAAGAAGTAATAGAGAAATTTTAAACTGTTAACATTTTGATCTCCAGGAAAGACCATTTTCTGTAACTTTGCTCCACGTGCTCGTAATATCTAGGACAGAGGAGAAGCAATAGGTATGGGAACGGCTAAAGAGGACAATTATTTTGCTAGGGTCCTATAACCAAGTATCAAACACTGGGTGACTTAAACAACAGGCATTTTTTCCTCATGATTCTGGAGGCTGGAAGTCCATGACCAATGTGTCCACAGAACTGTTTGTTCCTGAGGCCTTTGTCCTTCGTTTGTAGGTGGCCATCTTCTCTCTGTGTCTTCACTTGGTCCTCCCTCCGTGTAGGTCTGTGTCCTATGACACCAAGTTATATTGGAATAGGACCCATCCTGATGATCTCATTGACCCTCATTACCTCTTTAGAGATCTCCAAGTCAAGTCACATGTGATGTACTGTAAGTTAGGGCTTCAATGTATGAATTGATGGGGGACACAATTCAACATTTTTAGGGAAGAGATCTCAGGTGTGATTTGGCCAAGAAAGCTCACAAAACAGAAAGGCTTATATGGATTTATCAGGGTTCTATGGTTGTAAACAATCTCTTTGCCTTCAAACATCTTTAGTAAAATGCAAAAACAAAACAAAACAAAGAAACAAAAAAACCCACGAAATTCTTGGCGGGCCTAGATTTCCTATTGGAGGTTCAAGTTATTTAAATTTAGGTTGATATGATGCCTAAAATGAGCCAGGTCCTGAGTTTGCAAGAATCATTGACATAGGAGTTAAAACATGCTTTTGGTAAAGAAATTGTGAGTTTCGGGCACCTGGGTTGCTCAGTGGGTTAAGCCTCCGCCTTCTGCTCAGGTCATGATTTCAGAATCCTGGGATCCAACCCCATGTCAGACTCTCTGCTCAGCGGGGAGCCTGCTTCCCCCTCTCCCTCTTTGCCTGCCTCTCTGCCTGCCTCTCTGCCTACTTGTGATCTCTCTTTCTCTGTGTCAAATAAATAAATAAATCTTTAAAAAAAAATGTGAGTTTCATGGTTTGCTGACATCATGTTAGGAAGTTTGCTGTTATACTTTTGTTGCCCTTACTCATTCTTTCTCTCTTTATTTACATTTTCATCCTAACAATTTCATCCCCTAAAAATGGTGGTCAGTTCTGAATACCTTCTCTCTCAATATTAAAATATCAAATTTAGTAGTAATTTTGTTCTTAAAACTATATCATTATTTAAAATATTTAAAATGGTTTCACAATATTTGAATCAGGATCACATGCGTACTTAAAAGCATGTAGGGCTACTACATATAGGGCTTATTATATAGTAGGTGGTATGCAGATACAGAAAAGTTGTATTTCTACATTCATAAGGACAAAAGATATTTATCATCAATATTTTAATTATGAAATATTGGCTAATATGACCACACTTAATGCATCATTTGATAGGATACCTAAGTTAGTAAAATTATATAAAGTGAAATAAATTCCTGAGGAACCTCACTTTCCTTTTTTTATTGTGTTATGTTAGTCATCATAAAAATACATCATTAGCTTTTGATGCAGTGTTCCAAGATTCATTGTTTATGCAAGACACCCAGGGCTCCATGCAATACATGCCCTCCTTAATACCCACCACCAGTCTCACCCATCCCCCTACCCCTTCCCCTCTAAAACCCTCAGTTTGTTTCTCAAACTGTGGACTCCGAGGAACTTCACTTTCTAACACAAATATTGTCATTCATTCAGGAGTAGTCTGGAGACATTCACATTCACTATATTGATATGTAGGAAGTAAAAAGAATTGCTAGCCTTAGGAGATAACACTAGGGTCATGCTGACATCCTTCTGATAACTTACATTCACTGAATTATAGCTCATTATTCATTTAATCCTTATTTCTTATAGCATTATATTATGATTTGAATGACTTGAGAAAGGCATATATTTTAGTATAGTATATGTAATTAAAATAGATGATAGTAATATTTATTAAGATTACTACAAAAATCTCAGTGACTTTTTAACTAATTATGCCATAGGTGAATTTGACTTCTGTATAAACGACTGCTGTCTGCACCATGGGGTGATGATGAAAAGTTTGAGGGTATAAAAATGATAAGAGGATATTTTCTACTCATTAAACTGCATGTTGTAAAACTGTTTTCCATGATCTTCTTACATTAACTGCTGAAGGATGAAAGAATGTAAAATTTTACCAGAAGAGTTATAAATTCTGCACTTGTTCATTTTAAATGGACAGCAGAATATAAGGTATTTTATCTTGTATAGCTTAAAAATGCTAACTTTACCTCATCCTTGGCAATGAAATGCAGAAGAGAAATAAATGCAATCAAGGGTAAATTTATCCTAAGAATTACTATTAAATCTGAAATGTCTGAAATTTAATAAAGAAGCAATGAGACTATTTTGTGGATTGTATATAAAAGAGACATTCATGTCATATTTAAAGAAGAATAGTGAATTCTCCTTTCTTTACTGTTTTAATAAAGAATTTAAATAGAGCAAACACAATAATTAAAAAGCTCAAATTAACTAGAATGACACTAGATTTATGACTATATTCACAACAGTACAACTCTTGAGTTTCATCCATAGATTATAAATATAATAGTCTGATTAGAAACTTGGCTGAGGTGTATTTAATTCACTGTTACACTAATTTATACTATTAGATGTACACATAGCAGAAGATACCTATTTTTTAAAGCAGTATATGTCCAATGTAATTAGAAGTTTTAGAAATTGTTATTGGGATTCCTTCTCCCCTAGGAAATGAAGAACAATCATACACAGGAACATTGTTAGAATAGATTGAACTTGAAGAAATAATATCTGGACTGATTTACTCTTCTGACTTGAACAACTAGAAAACCAGATAAAATATATATAACTAAGATTTTTCCAATGTTGGACAATAAGCAGTGTAGAGTACAGTAATCCCTGAAAAAGTTTACAGGCCTCAGCTAATGGAGGGGAAACGTAGATACCCGAATTCTAAGCATCTGCCTTCTGCTCAGGTCATGATCTCAGAGTCCTGGGATTGAGTCCTGAGTTGGGCTCCCTGCTCAGTGTGAGTCTGCTTCTCCCTCTCCTTCTCATTCATGCTGTCTCTTGCTATCTCTGTCTCTCTCTCTCTCTCTCTCAAATAAATAAATAAAATATTTTAAAAATTATTTTAAAAAGTGAACAAGGATAAGACATCTGGAATAATGTTACAAAGTTTAGAATATACATGAAATGGTATAATAATATTGGAAAACGGAGTAGGAGTACTTAAAGATGCATATTGTAAACATTAGAGCAGCCCCTTAACACACTTCAGTGGTATTGCCAACTTACCCAAGAGAGAGTTAAGTTGAAATCATAAACAGTGCTAAAATTCATCTAAAAAACATCAGGACTAGAGGAAAGATGGCAAGACAAAGAGACGGGCAAATATAAATCAAAGTTAGTAGATTTATCCCCGAATAAATCATGTTAAACGTAAAATCATCTAAATCTGCATTGCTTTGTGTGTGGCCAGTAGCCACATGTAGCCACTGACCTCTTGAACATGGCATAGTACAAACTGAGATGTGCTGTTAAGTATAGAATCTGCCTTGAATTTTGAAGATTTGCTACTGAAAACAGAATGAATATTACCTTGGTAGTAATATATTTAATATTAATTACATGCTAAAATGATAGCTTATGGGTGTATTGGATGAAATAAAATATATTATCAAATTAATTTTGCCTATGTTTGCTTTTTAAAAATGTGACCCTGGAAAATTTTAAAGTTACACATAGAGCATATATTAAATTCCTGTTAGACAAAGCTGGGATAAACACTCAAATCAAAGGCATCATATATATTAGACCTGTACACTGAAGACTATAAACATTATTGAAAGAAATTAAAGGAGATGTAATTAACAGAAAGAGATATCATTCTAATGAGCCAAAAGACTCAATATGGCTAAACTCAAATATCTCCCCAGTCAGATCTATACATACAAGGCAATTCCTATGAATATCCCAACAGACCATTTTAT
This sequence comes from Lontra canadensis, assembly GCF_010015895.1. Lineage (NCBI taxonomy): Eukaryota > Metazoa > Chordata > Mammalia > Carnivora > Mustelidae > Lontra > Lontra canadensis. Next base: position 1,662,055 of record NW_022631056.1, on the reverse strand, counting down.
AGAATTTGACAGACTCATTCAAAAGTATGTATAAAAATGCAAAGGACCAAAGCAGTTTTAAAACATAATTTTGATTCTCGGAGTCCACAGTTTCTCATGGGACTCAGAAACAAACAAACTGAGGGTTTTGGAGGGGAGAGGAGTCGGGGGTTGGGAGAGCCTGGTGGTGGGTATTAAGGAAAGCGCGTATTGCATGGAGCATTGGGTGTGGTGCATAAACAATAAATTCTGGAACACTAAAAAGAAATAAGATGAAAAAAAATTAAGAAAAACCATTTGAATTACTATCTTTTATTGATTTCAAGTTCTAATAGAACTTTATACATTGCATTTAGGGTGTCTGGGTGTCTCAGTCGGTTAAGTGTCTGCCTTTGGCTGAGGTCATAATATCAGGGTCCTGGGATCAAGCCTGGCATCAGACTCCCTGCTTAGTGGGGAGTCTGTTTCTTCATCATCTCCCTCTACCCCTAAACCCTCCCCTCTGCTCATGTACTCTCTTTCTCAAATAAATAAATAAAACCTTAAAAAAAAAAAGAAGAAGAAGAAGAATTATTTGTGAAACCTGAAGAAAAAAATGAAGGGTAGAAAACAGAATTGACATGGTTAAATAATTAAATAAACCTAGATAAAAACAAACAAACAAACAAAAAACAAAACTTTTCTGATTGCAAATTATTTTAGTTTATGGAAATACATTGAGAAAGAATTAGTATTTGAAAACTGAGCTGATTTCATTTTATGTTTCATAATATGTGCATTGATACTTAAAAAAAAGTGATTACTAAAATCACTTAAAGTTCACCTAAAAATGTTACTCCTTTCCAATTAATTTCCTGCTACAAAGAAGTATGTCATTGATGTAGGTAACTCTTACACTACATGGATATTTCTATTAAGGAGAAGGGACATTCTATCTGAATATTCCTTTGTTAGAAATTCATTATTTAAGAATAACAGAGAAAGGGAATGATAGACCAATAACACTCAGAACAGGTCTGTATTTCTACAGCAGTATTTCTAGGTAACAGTAATTTTAATAATTTGGAAAACTTATTAATTTTTTGATGTTAAATGTATACTTGTAAAGCTTATCTCATTCTCAGTGAGATAACCAGAACCGGTAGCAGAGAGGCAATAAATAAAAAGGGGCATCTAATTTGTTGGAAAGCGCGCGCACACACACACACATTCTTTCTCTGTTTCTCACACACACAGACACACTCTCTGGGACCCCAGAAAACTGCTTTTCTGCATACTTTTTTATTCTCTGAAATTCAAGATCACTGAAAATTTGTTGCATGAATTTCCAGAGAATATCTATTAACTATCACAGAAATCTCCAGAAGTTGTACAAGTGTCTTTAGAATATTAAGAGAATTTAACATACTTAGATTCATGAGCTTCTTTTTGAACCCACCTAGGAAGGAATCTTTGACAGTCTTGAAAATCCTACTTCATCATGAAAGTTATAGGAATGACTTTCCCCTAGATCTCATTTTCTTCTTATTCTGGAAAAAACCCATGAACAAACAAGGCTTTCATTTTTAATTTTATGTTGGTGAATCACAAATTCTTCTCTGACTTCTGATGTCAGTTTAAATTGCCACATCCTTAGGGAACTTTCTTGACAGACTGGATTAAGACCTTTATATCCCCCCAGGACCCCATATTTATTCATTCTTGGTATGGTCACATTTGAAATGATATATTCATTTTTTGTGAATGTTTGATTTATGGTGTCTACAATTTTCTAAGCCAAGTGAAGGCAAAGCTGTTGTGTGTGTGTGTGTATGTGTTTTCCAACCATATTTGTTGGCCAATGCTAGAACATTGCCTGAGAAAGAGTAAGTAAGCACTTAAAATTTCTTTTACAGTGAATGAATGAAGGCCTTCTTTTTATGAAATAACAATGAACTAGTCAATAAGAAACATTATGTCTCCAAAAAAAAAAAAAATCAGAGATATCTCGTTAAAGGAAAAGTTAACAAAGACCAAGTTGTCCTAATACTTTACCAGCAAACTTCATTTTATTAAGCATAATGCTACAGAAAAGTCCCATTTTTCACCTACATATAATAATGGCTTCTGGAAAGTCACTTTGAACATCCTCTCATCAAGAACTGAAATTTGTTTCCTCATCCTTTGAGTACAGACTTGAATTGGGTTTTCCTCTAGCCAATAGACTGACACAGAAGTGATAGGGTGCTGGTTGTAAGCCCTGGCTGCTAAGACCTTATATGCTCCATGAGGCCAGAAACCCAAAACCAGGCAGTTAACAAGCTAGGCTAGCCTGATGCAGGCTAAGTGACCATGTGGAAGAAGATTGAGTCTTCCCAGCTATAGTGTTCTTAGAGAGTCAGCCCCCAGTTGATCTGAAAGCTAACCGCAGAACCCATTAATCCAGTCAAAATCCATCCCACTCACTGATCAGCACAATTTCCAGTCTACACTAGGCTTGTCAGAGTTTATAAAGGGTTGCTGCTTTATGTCATGGGTATTTGCAAGACAATACCAAGAATAACAACACCAAGAGTAATAATTATAAAGAAATATATCTTGAACAAATACAAGTAAACCTAAATTTAATTAGTCCCAGTTATATTCTGGTTTCAAAGTGGTATCTCATTAGAATGAACACCAGTTCAAATGCCAAAATAATTAAAAGCAAGAAAATGTTTAATATATGTTTTTGAACAGTGTAAGAGGAGGTTAGTTCATTATTAATATTTAGTAGAGCATTTTAAATATCATGGAGATAAGTACAAATTTATTTTCTCTCTCAACACTGTTCACTTCTCCCTTTGCCCACATTTTGCCTCTTATACATCCACAAAGCTTTCCAAAAATCTGTCAAAACTGCCTAAAATTTTTGACCAACAAATAGATACCGTTGCCAATAAGCTACCCTTGAATAGACAATATTCTATTTCTCTGGTTTTATGTCCTCAAGGAAGCGTCACAAAATCCATACCACATCCTTTTTGAAACAAGTACTTAAATAATTTTTCCTTTTATAAAAAGACAAGGAAATGGGGACATGGATTATTTTATATTGAGACTATTGGTGAGTTTTAATCCTGCTACTGATATTACAGGTTGGTTTAGGTTTTTAAAAAAAAGAGCCTTGTGAAATCTTACAAAACAATAAGAGTTTTCTAACTATCTTTTTGCTAAAATAATTTCCTGAGACTATTTTTTTTAACACACATATATTTTTTAACAGTTCTATTTAAGGTACACTTTTGTGTGACCATAACTGCACACGATTCTGGAATATGTCAGAGATGACCTAACTGACCCTGGGAACTTGTTAACTTTTTCAGTGGCTAGAGAATTTAACTTAATATATCCTTAATGCTGAGTGCAAAGATCTGGAGAAAGATCATCAGAGTAAACACACACACACGCATGCACACAAAGTAGGCTTCAATTCCTCAACTAAATAAAGAATACAGTCTAATCAATTTTACAGGTTGTCTTGGTTCATTAACAGTGAAATATAATCAGGAATCATTTCCAAAAAAAAATATTCATTCAATTTTGTGAACTGCTGTGCTTACAAACAGTTCATGAACTGTAGGAGTACACTTTTATGTTCAAAAGCATGGTTTTTGCAAAGCATATTGGTAAAAAATCCATTTAAAAAAAGAAAAATGAGGGGAACTTGGGTGGCTCAGTGGGTTAAGCATCTGCCTTCAGCTTAGGTCACAATTCTGGGGTCCTGGGATTGAGCTCCATGTCAGGCTCCATGCTCAGAGGGGAGCCTACTTCTCCCTCTCCCATTGTACCTCCCCCTGCTTGTACTCTCTCTCTCAAATACATAAATAAAATTTAAAAAAATATTAAAAGTGAAAACATTTTAAAAAAGAGAGACAAGAATGCTGGAAAGAAGATAGGAAATTTTTCTAATATTTTTGTCTTGTTGAAAATACCCTGTTGTAATCATTGACTTATGTCCATTTATGATTTCAATGACATGTTTTCCTTGTCACAACAGTGAAAGGAAAACAAACTTATCTAAGTATTTGTGACTATTATGTTCAAAATGTCAATAATTTGATTAATAATTTCATTCTGAAATATCTTCAATACTGGATTTCATTTCTTTACTTAATATATAATGTACACATGTGTAAATGGGAAAACAGGAATAGCAACAATTTAATCTATAATTTAGGTAAAAAAAATCATTTTTTGTTTACAAAAATTTATAAATAATAATTTTAAAAAGATTTTATTTGCTAAAATTTGAGACCACTTGTTGGAATACCATTAAAAATAGGATTATAAACTCTGACAAAATCAGCTCTAATGATGTAAGTAACAATTATAATAAAAACAATAATAGCTAAAATATTGTGGCTTACTACATGCCTCTTACTTATATTAAATGTTTTTTTTTTTAAGATTTTATTTATTTATTTGACAGTTAGCAAGAGAGGGAGCACAAGCAGGGGGAGTGGAGAGGGAGAAGCAGGCTTCCCACTGAGCAGAGAGCCTGATGCGGGGCTTGATCCCAGGACCCTGGTATCATGACCTGAGCGGAAGGCAGATACTTAAGGGCTGAGCTGTTCAGGCACCCCTGTATTAAATGTTTCAACCGTCATGGCAAAATAAGAAGGTAGGTACTGAATTATCCCCATCTTCAGATAGGGAAATATAGACACAGCTAGGAATCAAGAAACAAACAGAAAACCCTGTATTTAACAAAATAATCTTACCCACAGATGAATGTTTTTGTTTCAGGTGTAGCAAACTGTTTTTCCTCCTCTAACGACTCTTTAACCTCTCTGATCCTCTGTTTATCAACTCTAAAATGGAAATAGGAAAATAATCCAGCACATGGGCTTACTGTGAAAATTGAATGAAACAGTCAGTACAATATTTTAGCATTCAATAAAATAAATAAAATTTCTTATTAATATTAGTAGTACTGTGTCATTTTTGATGTAGGCATTTCTTTTGATCATGAAACTAAAAATATTAAATAATCAAATTTTCCATGTTTTCTTAATTTTCAGGAAGCACAAAGGGAAGATATATTTCAATTTCAGTAGTTGTTGTTTTTTAAATATCCAGGGTGTCTTGTATAAATATCTGCAACTATCACTTTTTTCTCATTTTTGTTGTTTATTATTTATATCTAATTTTTATGATTTCATGGTTTCCTTAATCTCATGTCTTATCATAGGGCAACTTCATATTGTCCATGGAAATAAGCCCATCTATCACAAAGAATTTTCTTTTGACTGTCAGAATTAAAGACCCATTTATAGTGGGTTTGAAACAAAACAAACAAAACTCAGAGGAGTTTTTTTCTCTTTCTCACCCAAATCAACAGGAGAGATTATCCAAGGCTAGAATAACCACTTTATCCTAGCATGAGGACCCAGTCTTCTCCACTGTATCTATTTCATCATTGTTAGTCTGTATCTTCTCCCTGGGTTAAATAATATATAATGGAGTAGCTGACCTTTTATCCTGAAGGTCAACTGGTTGTGAATCCAGCAGGAAGACAGAGATGATCGAGTGACAAAGGGGCATTATTATGAGCTGATTTTCTGGAAATTACCTCAAGGTATTTTTTTCCAATTTTTTCAATAATCATCTGCAGTAGGAAAGAGGTTTGAAACATGAAATGTTTTTGCTAAATACATTGACAGCTCATAGAAATTCCCGGTTTTGCTACAAACAACAATAAAAAGCAAAAATGAATACTGGCTAGGCCACTAGATGTTTTGTTGAAGTAAAGAAGAAATGACAGAGGACCCTTGCATAGAAGCAAGACCTGTGCAGGACTTTTCTAAACTTTTCTATAGAAAAGCTCATGAAACCATTCTCAGGAAAATTCCATAAAAATTGTAAGAAATATGTTTCTAATGTTATGCCTGCTTTAATTTATTCCTTTAGTGAGTGTAGCAACCTGTGACATGCAGGAATTTAAGAAGTGATATTGTGTATCTCTGTATCTGTGAGTAAAAGGTGGCCATGTAAGTAGAGATGGTATTTTGAGATTAGGTAGCTAGCTAAAAATTTCATTTTGTATGTTCTGGAGACATATCTTAAATTTTATTTTATGAGTTTTGGATTTATTCAACTAGATAGGACTCTTGCGTTATAAATGGGGCCATATTATAGAGCATGTGCCAATAGTTCAGATACCCTGTGCCCTTTGGTCCATACATTCTGATAAACTGTTCCTTGAATTGCTGTCTTATATCAAGTTGTGACATAATAATGTTCTAGCACTTTTAGACTTCATCTCATTTTAAGTTGCGTTGTCAATTACTTGCTATTCTTAACAGATTTGAAATTTGAAAAACACTCTCCTTATCAATAATTTTTAATACATTTCAGTTAAATTATTTGGTTTGGGAGTATTCTCATACAACTTTTGGTTAAACAATCTCTGTATAGTCTTTAAACCTTATGACAATAGATCTATCTATTGATCTATCAGCAGGCAATAATGCTTACTTTGTTATTTTAGTAAATGTAATAATTGTGACTGATCTATTATTTAAGAGCTATTGCAGTTATTACTGGAAGGATAAAGTTATACTTCCTGCCTTCCTAAAAAGAAAACAAGTATGAGAATGGCTAAGTATTTTCTCAATCTACCACTCATTTAGTCATTTTTTCATCTAGTTTGTGACTTTGACATGCTAGGTGATCCTGTATACTGTGGATATATAATAGTGAATAAGAGAGACAAGTTTCCTGCACTTTGGGGCTTATATTCTTGCTGTGGGGAGAAAACAATACAAGTAAGCAAATATTTAGGCAAGATCCTCGGGCTTAATAACAAATGCCATGAGTAAAGAATACAAAATTAAGAGAGTTCTTTGGGTTAGAAGTTCAGGAAAAGCCTCATTAGAGGTTTGCATTTGAGGTGATATCCGATACAAGAAAATAAAGTATGTGTAAAGGTTAGGAGGAGAAGTGTTCCAGGCAGAGAAAATAGGAACATGAAGGTCCTAAGCCTGGAAGGAATTTGACAGGTTCTGTGAATAAAAACAAGGTCAAGATGTCTGTAGACTCTTGAGTAAGCAGGAAAAATACATACATACATACAGACATACCTCTAAGGTGAGGACAGAATGGTGGGTTGTTAGGACATTTGAATATCTAAGTGAAATGAAAGTTACTGAAGAATGTTTACAAGGGGTGGATATGAACTTGGACCATTTATGATTAGTAAATTCAAATGCTAGCTCCAACTTTGAAATGTGAAGAGAGCAGGTGCACAGCTCAGGCAATGGTTAAATGAGGGCTCAAGGTCCTGCATGAACTTTAGAGGGAGGAGTTTGTAACTTGGTCTGAGTTCATCTTTTTTGGGTAGGAAGGGGATTCTCCAAAGTCAAATAGAAATAGTTGATTTTAAATGAAGGAAATGCTGTCACAGAGAAGCATGGTTCCAAAAGGGGGAGTGAGGTGAGGAGCTGGGAGTGGCCTTATGAAGAATGCCTCCCATCAAATGTTTATTTTTTGGAATAATTTTCTTGGTACTCTACATTTAAAAATCTTATTTCACATTATTTAAAAAAAATTCCCTTCTTTAGGGTAACCAATTTTCATTTAGTCAGAAATTCAATATAGCTTAATCCATCCTTCTAATAATGGTATAAGAAGAAAAGCTGTAAAAAAGAAGTATGACTTTCCTTCTGTTCACTGACCACACTTGGGGAAAGAGCAGCATCTTATTATGGAGTGTTTCCAGAGGTTAAAGAGAGGGGCAGTGAAGGTGGTGAAAAGTGGGCACATGAAAGGCCTACGTGGACATAAGATGTACCCTTGAGTCTGAAGCAGCTTCTAAGTGGACAATTCAAGGATGGGAGATAAAACCTCCCGTTCCCCCAGCCTAGTTTAAAAAGAATGGAGAAAGTTCATGCACCTTGAGTCAAAATTACAGCATACACTGTGTCAGTTAGTCTGTGCCCATCATTCCACTCAGGTTTGTTTAAAAAAATAGACATTAAAGGTTAACTTGTTACCAGGCAGTAGGGCAGGTACTCGGGATAGAGTGAGAGATCCAGGGTGAGACTTGGATCTAATGGAGCTCATGTGCTCTTGGGAAACTAAATTAAACAGATAACTTTCATGACTATGTATGATGCATACACTGATCAAAGAGCAGTAGATGAAATTCTCCAATAAGGGTCTATAGGAAATCATTTATGTTTGCTGAGTTAGAACAAAGAAAACCGCATGAGATGTGTTTTGGTAAATGAGTAGAGAATTAGCAGAATAAAGATGGAAGAAAGGGCATTAAAGCCATGGGGAACAATGTGTGCAAAGGGACGGGGCCCCTGAGCACACATCCTGTACAAAGAAATTAAATGAGATCGCCATGTCTGAGATAGATGGTGAAGCATAAAGAGCTTCAGCATGTGATGATTAAGAGACTAGGGAGTACTAATTTGTGAATCATCTGGAATTCCAGAGTGAGGTCCCCAGACTTGAGTCTAAATGTTATGGATAAATTAGAAAGATTTTAGCAGAGAGCCAATGTCTATTTTAGAAAGAAGAAAAATAACTCAAAGAAGTAAGGAAATCTTACTTCTAAAGTGATCAGTCATTCATGTCTGATTATCTATCCTTTTTGAAGGTTATCTATCCTTTTTGAAGTATCCTTATTTTTCAACTCCTTCAGATCGTTAAATTTTCCCTGTCTTTTCACTTATTTCACCAATTAAAAAAAAATCTTCCTTTCTTTTCTAAAAAGCATCTATCTTAAACTTCAGTACCCCTTGAATTTCTCCATCCTATGAGACTTATTAAAAAAAAAAAAAAAAAAAAAAAAAAAAACCTTGTTCTTTACGCCTATTTAAACCTACTTTCTGGAAGAGAGCTGTAGTGTTGCCTAACCCCCACCCCCATTCTGCTTTTGAATTTTCAGCTCTATTAGCTCCTCGTAAGTTTTGTACCGATTACATCATGCAGTTCTCCTTGGTGCACAAGAATCAAATAAAAAAGCTCAGCCACCCATGTCAATTCCTGTGCTTTTTACAACAGAGAATCTTTCCTAATTAGCAGGTGTTGCATTGGTTCAATTCCCTTGTCACCACCAAGATCTGCACCTTGACAACCAAAAAGCTGTTTCTAGATGAGTGCCTGATTACTCCCTTTGACTCTTGCTATATAACAAATAATTAATAATTTCCTTTAATCTGATCCATATTGTCCAATTATTTATATTTCTTTGTTTTTTTGACCTGAAGGCTGATATATAGCAAAACTGGCTTTAGTTTATGTTTTTGAATATATACTTCCTAAGCGTTAAGTATGTGATATTTTTGTAAGAAAAATATTTCATCTTTTTCCTTCCTTCTCCACTTCCCCCATATAATCACATATTTATTGTCTCTCTGGTTAGACATCGCATTAGACGTACATTTTATGCCATAAGGGCTCTGTTGTGAGCAAGGCGGCTATTAACTACTTCAAATTTCAGACTTTGGAAAGGTCACTGTTTGGAGTGATCCAGTACCAACATTTTTGTTTGTTTTGAATTAAGACCATAAAGAAGCATGGCCAGGCAGCTAGTGCCTCTAGTTTGCACCCTTTCAAGTCCTTCCTGGTGTGTGTGTTTAGTTGAGAAGTGACAGATACAATTTGTAAATCTCTGTGGCTGAGGCATTGCTCTTGGGGAGAGGACCGTCCAGAGCCAAAATGAGAATATGACATTGTGATAATATGATTTATAAAAAGTATAAATTTGTTCTTTGTCCCAATTACTGATGCAAAGCTCTCCAAATCCTTGGAATTTCCTAAATGATAAGAACAATAAAGTTGTCTTTTATTGTTAAGGAGGTAACTTGTAGAAAGCACATAGGTAACCTAAGGATGGGGACTGGTTCCTCATGGAAACAAACTTGTGATTGGAAGGTTGTAAGTTTTAGTTTTACCCTCTGCAGTTGGGGAATGGAGATGAGCTAGAGGTTAAATTAATTGGCATGACCAGTGATTTGATCAGTCATACCTATCTAATGCAACTGTCATAAAAACCCAAAAGGACTAGGTTTAGAGAGTTTTCAGGTTGGTACGTGGGTAGAATTTGGAGAGAGTGTTACACGTGGAGAAGACATGGAAGCTCTGTGCCTTTTCCTTATACCTTGCCCTATTTTGTGTCTTTCTCATCTGGGTGTTCCTGAATGATATTCTTTTTTAATAAGCTGGTGATCTAGTAAGTAAAATATGTACCTGAGTTCTGTGAGCTGATCTAGCAAATTAATTGAACCAAAGTGGGGAGTCTTTGGAACCTCCAATCTATAGTCAGTTGGTCAAAAGGACAAGTGACAACATGGACTTGGGTCTGGTATTTGAAAGGTGGTGGGGGCAGTCCTGTGGGATGAGCCCTGAACCCATAGAATCTAAAGTTATTTCCAAGTAATAGTGCTAGAATTGAGTTGAATTGTGGAATACCAAGCTCATATTGGAGATTTAGATCTGTGGGACTTTCCCTATGCTCACAGAGATGCTGTCTGACTTTACCAGAGTCCTGTGTGCCCCAAAACAGCAACAGCCAAGAAATTCTCCAACCTTTCTGTGTTCTTGAAATGGCTAACTGAAAAGAATCATTCTTCCCGTTATGACTCAGACAAGACCCACTGGCAATCCCTGCCTTACATATGACAAGAACAGATGAAAAGTCCCCGAATTCTCATTATTTGTCTCTTGAATGCTGAAGTGAAACTGTTTATACTCACTGAGTGATCTGCACAAAATGTCTAACTTCACCAAATGTCACTCAGGTTTCTCCTTCCCCAGGTCTCTGAACCTTCACATTCTTCTGATCACTGTGATAATGACAAGTTCTCTTTCCCAGCCTTTCCCAGGAAATGCCAGACCCCAGGGGAACATGTACCTCCCCCGCAACCACTATCCTGTCACACCCTCACCCATCATACTTCCACACACCTGGTCTTTTAGTCTTTTTTACTCCTCTCTGCAAAAAAAAAAAAAAAAGGTCTTTTTCTGATGCCATTGGATACACTTGTGTATCTCCTGGTAGATTTTCCATATGATAATAATCCCCCCAGCCTCATTGCCTTATTGCAAGAGTGCTCCTGCCCCATCACAATAACCTTTCCCCCCTTTACTGTGAGATATATAGATATATATCTATATATCTCTTCACTGAAGTCTGGATATGTTTTTTATTTGACAGTATACATCCAAGGACTAGCCTCAGGTATAAGGTGAGAGGCTTCCCTTTCCATTAATGCCTCAAAGTCATATAAACCTTTTTCCCGTATCTTTCATGCCAACTGTGAGAGCAGCAAGGGGAAGATGGAAAAGCCTTAAGACTGAATTATCTTAGAGATTGTGACTTCAACCTCAAAATCCTGTTTAAACTAGCCAGTCAGACTAAGTTTTTAATTGATTTTTGCTTAATTTATGTTCCCCATTATTTTTCTATACCTAGAAGATTGTTGTAAGAAGAGTGAAAATAAAAGAGAAATTATAGAGAATTAAGTAAAATGCCTATTTTCTGCACATTGAATTTTCAAGTAAATTTGTGAACTGGCTATACATATAAATCTTAGACTTTGAAAACTAGTCTCCCCCAACCCCCACCCCACACCTCCTCAGCCTCTGTTTCTTATTTTGTAAGTCTTTCCCTGGAAGCTTCAATCTAGCATTTCACATATTTTACTTACTATACTTATTTGTTTTCAAACATTTTCTTTTGATGGGTTTAAATGCTTTCTGCTGAGACAATTGGCTATCACCAAGAAAAAGAAGAATCAATGATGCCCCTTGTGAAAATAATTTTGTTCATTTAAGGAAGAAGAGATAAAGTAGCATAGTACATGCTACTCCACTCCAGCACCTTTCTCTTAAGATCTTAGGCTGTACTCCTAATGCCGTCTGGCCATATTACTTTTGAATATGTGATTTAATTTCGTATATCCAAGTAATTTTTTTGGCCTACTTTATTTTAGTAATGAAGCTTCTATATACTCCCTATCCTGAAATTATTTCTAACTCTAAATATTTTATACAAATAAGAATCTGGGGAATTTTTAATTCTCTGATTGGAAGATTTTTAGGACCATATGTTATATTCTGTACAATTTCCTAGAAATCCTAGAATGCCATTTTCCAAAAACATAAAAAAAATAAGCTGATTGTATAATATATTCACAGCACTATTTACTCAACTAAGTTCTTTCGAAATCCTGTAAATTGCCCTTGGTCTGCAGAAGCACTATTCATGATTATTTATGAATATTATTTATAAAAGGATATTCAATGACAGTGAATGCTAAGCAACCTACTTAGCAGTAGGTTAAACTCTACAGAGAGAATATATATTTAAAAACCTAATCCTGACAGGCATACATTATACAGGTACAGATGTCAGGCATGAGATAATTCCTGCTGGTAATTATTTTGAAAGAGCAGGAAACAGAATGTTATTGTTATAGAAATTTGTCAGGAGAATCTTGATTTTTAATAGATTGCATAGAAATATGAAATGACTGAGGATAGAACATTTAAAATCTTCACAGGCAGAAGAAACTAAGTGGGTGGTCAGAAGCAAGGCAGAGTGCGATTGTTGAGGCTAGGAGAAGTCCTGTTGAGACAAGGACATATTGTAGACAAAGTCTTTCCTCAGAAGCCCTTGAAAATGTTTAGATGGGGGTATAAAAATGACTTCATGAAGAGTCAAAGAGAACGACAGAAGAAGAAGATATATTCCCAACAGCAAAATGAAAGCATCTGGGGAATATTTGCATAAAGTAGAATATAGACAAAGTGTATGCCTACTAAATTGCAGATTTCTCTGTCAAATGTGGTTAAATTTGTCAATTAATTTGAGGCAATGGAAAGTCTGAAACAAAACAAAACAAAGCAAAACCCTCTTCCATGCACAGTCCCCTCTCACTGAGGGAATGTATAAAACCACAGAGCACAAGCAGAACAGCTCAAACTCTGATCTTTTCTGAAGGTGATTTTTTTTCTGATTATTAATCTTTCTTAGAAATATTCACCTAGAGAGGAAAATGCATTTTCTTCTATCACAAAAGAAGCAAGCCTTTGAAATCACATCTTTGTTCTTCACACAGTGGACTTGTATAACTTACAAAGAATTCTCTCTGAAGTACATAAACAAAGAACGCCTTGCTGTATACAAGTTATCTGTTTAAGAGAGCTTTCTTCTCTTCCTCTGTCCTGATTTGAAGTGTTTCAACATGCCACAAAACTAAGATCTAATCATTGCAACAATTGACTGAGGATTCCCACTGAGATTTTAAGGAAAGAAACAAGCATCACGCAATATTACACTGATAGGCCCCAAAGACACTTTGGAAATTGTTTAAAGATTATTTGCTTACATTTTCTCTTTGAAAAATACCAAAAGAAATCAGGTTTTCAGAGGATGATGTGCATCATTGTCAGAACCAATCTGTTTATAAGTATTTGTAAACAAAATATTTTTAAATGTTATAGAACATGCTCATTACTCCAGATAGTTGAATTGCACTTAATGAGCTGGAAACACTGGTCAAAAGTAATTCTCTGTATAAAAGTTTTACTTGTTTTTTTTTTTCTTTTCCTAATAGTGGAAAGAATTTTTTTTTTTTTAAGATTTTATTTATCTATGTGAGAGAGAGCATGAGAAGGGAAAAGGTCAGAGGGAGAAGCAGACTCCCCATGGAACCAAGAGCCCGATGCGGGACTCGATACCACGACTCCAGGATCATGACCTGAGCTGAAAGCAGTTGCGTATCCAACAGAGCCACCCAGGGGCCCTGGAAAGAAATTTTAACTTGTGAGAAAGATGTATTTTTACTGTTATCTTAGGATAAAATTCCAACCTTTCCCAGTTTAAAGAATTTTGTCCTCTGTAACCCTTACCCACTCCTGTTTTAACTTGACTTTGTGGCCTTTGGGAGATAGCCTGCAATTATGAATACTTCTTCCTTTGCCTGCCATTCCTATTCAGAATCACCAATGTCTTAGGAAAATCAGTCTCTCTCCTTTTTTAAATATTTTATTTATTTAAGAGAAAGAACTAGCAGCAGGAGAGGCAGAGGGATAAGAGGGAGAGGGAGAGGAAGAAGTAGACTCCCACTGCATGGGTAGCCTGGTGTAGGGCTTGATTTCAGGACTCCAAGAGTAGGACCTGAGCTGAAGGCAGATGCCCAACCAACTGAGCCACTCAGGCACCCCTCTTTCTCTCTCATTAAACAAAATTAGGAAAAAATAATCTTCCAGAAATAGATGGGGGTGTTCAGAAGATGTGAACACAAAGTGTCCAATGTGGAAATAACCCATTCTAAAATGTTACCTCCATTTCAGGACATTACACCTAGAACCACAGCAGGGTAGAGAAGTAAGTGAGAAAGGTGCTGCATTGATTCCTGCAGCATAAGTTCAATTCCCACCACCTTCTGCTCTCTTTTTGAGAAGCGTACATGAAGAGTAGAACATTTGTTGGAGAGGAGTTTGAGATATCCAGGTTTCCAGTATGCATTAAAAACCATATCACCTTGATTTTTCTCCCAGAATATAGTTTCCATTTTTGTAAAATGAGGAATTTAATTAGATGACATTACTGTTTTGTTTTTATTTCTGTCGCTCTGTCATTTAACAGAAGAATTAGGAAACAGTATAGAGGAATGAGGACAGAGTGACAAAAGGTCCCCACAAGTAGTCTATGCTCCAGATAAATGCATAAACACTTAATGTACATAGGGAATTTTCTATGACTCTGTTGCACAATATAATACATAAAATTAACCATTACATACTTAGTCTTCTTTATTTTAGTCCCACCTAACTCAGTGATTACTACTAGCCTAAAGTCTGTTTTGCAAATTCTTAATGTGATCTATTATGCCTTTAAAATTCTTGACTTTTCCAATGACTGCAGGAGAAACTATTTCAGCATATTTTCTTAAGAGAGTTGGAAAATTATATAAACTTCACTGAAGTAAAAATGGAAAAAAGAGATGTGATATTTAAAAGTTTCAAAGGAGTCCTGCTGAAAATATAAAGCTGAAATGTATATATGTATACATGTATATATGAAATGCATATTTAAATGTATACTTAACTGTATATTTAAAGATTTATGCCTTACATATTCTTAATATTTGGTAGACAAATTCTTAAATATATTTAGTAGTATCCCACCATCACTTTTTCAATAACTTAAAGTTTCTTTTAAGTCAGTTCAATATAAAATTTAAATGAAAAATACATTTCAGTGTGTTTAAAAAAATGTTTGGAAATGTAGAATTATCAGGGAGTAAGACTTCCTGTCCCCTTCAGGGGTCTTTCTAACTTGACTAAAAATAAAATTGACATGAGACAGAAGAAACAGGAAAAAATCAAATTCAATAGTATACATGTGGGGAATCCACACAGACATGGATATGCTCAAGACAGGCAAAATAAGGTACAAATGTCATTCTGAACTAAGGAGAAAGGGTGTAGAGGACCCACGACTTGAAAGTGAAGGAATGTAATTCACAGGAAGATGAAGAAGAGTAAATGACTTTCTACCATACCTAGTCCATATCATCATGTAGTTATCTTTGGCATTAGCTCTCTTCCTGGAGCAGTTTCTCTAAATTATTTTTTGGCAGTTGAGGGGAGAGGTGAAGAGCTAGAGCTTTTCTGGACACTTCTGCGTTGTGATTACTTTTTAACTCAAAATAATCTTCATGCTAAAGTGGCCCATCTTGTCCTGCCTTTGATCCCTACAGAATCAATGCAGTGAATCATGATTAAGGGAGTGGTACTTTGGGAATGGCAGAGTGCGTAATGCGGTGAACCCTACCCCCAACAAAACCACCTTTTAACTAGAGAAAATTATAAAAGAACAGTAACAGCAACAAAATGCCCATCATTTGGGTTTCCGGAAATTGTCTGAAGAGCATAAAGCAAATGGAAAAACACTTACTTAAGAAAGTCCATTAAGGCTCAACAAAAATACATGAAACTTGTGACATTTGAGCCAAGACCTACTGTGTTTCCCTACTTCCAGCTCCAAGTATAGAAACTCTTCTTTTGGTGCTCCATCCCAGGAGGGTGAAGCCGTAAAGATGGGATTCTTCACTCCAGCTCCAGTTGAGGGCTGTGTTTCCCCTCAGAAGTGGTAGGCAGCTGGCATTTCTCATCACTAGTCTTATTTTATACAGCTCCATTCGAAACAGAAGACTGAAGCTGGTTAACCCTACTCAAGCTCTAATTGTAACATGCAAATTCCACTCCAGATGTGATAGATCAAAACTACTTGGCATAATTGCCTCATCTTCATTTGCTCATAGGGGAGAGCTTCCATGCAGGGAAGGGCAAGCCAAGAGACCAGGGGCTGCCAGCTCCCTGCAGGGCCAGCTTAAAGACCTGGAGTGCCATTCTAATGGAAGAGGGCCTGTGGCTCACCCCCAGCTTCTGTGTAGAACTGCAAAGATTCTGATCAGAGGAGAGGCCGGCCCTAATGACTTAGAGCTCCATAGCTCTGCCTGAAGAGAATGACTTTAATTGGAAAAAAATCTCAAAGAATTCCATGTTTCATGTTGTTGCCAAAAACCATGAGGACCTTAATGGGAAGCAATTAAGCGCACACTGATAGCATCATGATACTACTACCATCAAGTGACATGGCAGAGAAACCAGAAATTCAACACAGAGAACCAGGAGAAAAGGCAGCTTTGAAGAGCCTTCTTTGGAATCACAGTCAGCCATGGGGTTTGGGAATATTGTGTGTATGTTAGGTTGCACCATCTTGGGAATAATCACAACAGGATATGAGGTAGATCTGAAAACATTCCCAAACCACAGAAAAACTCATCAACAAAGAGCAGAATCCTCACTGGAACAAAGAACTTAAGTATAGTTCTGACAAAATATTGGCTGAACAATAAGCTACTCTGACTCAGGGACACATCTTAGGAAGCCAGGCTTAAAAATAAAATCACACACATAACTGGCTGAGTGGAAAACTATGTGTATGCCCTCTTAGGAATATTCTGAGAACTATTCATTGTTAGGTGAACATGGGACAAGATCATAAACTCCTTAAAATGTGATGAGAGCCTCTATGTTAGACACATATCTAACAGTAAAAACAGTGAAAAATACAGATCTAACTGGCTAAGGATATTTAAGCACACTCTTTGATCCAAAAGTGGCTTAATTGACCTAGATATGACCACTATGTGGCTAAAAGATGAAAAGACTAAAAAGTAAAATAAAGAAAAAAACAATTAACAAGAGTCAGTATAGGCTGCACACTATGGGGAAATAGACTCCACAGACACAGTTCACCCAAGTTACTAAAAAGACACATGACTAAGGAAACAATAACAACACAGTATCAGACTCCCCCTCTTTTCCTTTGGGGAGACAGTTTAAAAACAAACAAACAAACAAACAAAAAAGTCAAGACAGACAAGGAAACTAAAAAGTATGGCTCATAAATAGAAAGAAATAAGAAACAAGAACAACAAAACAGAAATTGGTCAGTAAAATGTGCTTTTGCAGAAGCCACAGCATTGGACTTGTTGGACAAAGACTTCAAAGCAGCCACTATGAATATGTTTGTTGAACTAAAGGTAAATATATCTAAAGACTATCTCACCAAAGAATATCAGGAAAGTGATACTATAAATAAGAACCAAATTAAAGACTGGAGTTGAAAATTATAATAACTAGAATAAAAATGTGCTAGCAGGACTCAATAGTAAATTTCGGCTGGCAGAAAAAAGAATCCCAAGATTAAGATAGAGTAATAAAGATTATATAATACAACAAGCAAAAAAAAAAAATAATAATAATGAAAATGAACAGAGCTGGTCTTAACACCATTAAGAACAGCAGTACTTGCAGAATGAAAGTATCAGGTTTGGAGAGTTTGGGTCATGAAAAATATTCAGAGACATAAAGGCTAAAAAATTTCTGAAATCTGAAAAAATGTCAATCTACAAATCCAAAAATCTCAACATACTTCAAGTATAATTAATTCAAAGAGATCTACACATCATAGTCAAACTGTTGAAAATCACAGAGAAAATCTTGAGAGCAGGAAAGGAAAATGGCTCATCAGAAGGAATCTGTGGTATAATTAATAGCTGACTTCTCATAAAAAAAAAAAGACAATGACTCCACAAGGCAGTAGAATGACATTCAAAGTGTTAAAGAAGAGAAAAATAAATGTCTACCAAAAATCTTATAACTACAAAGCTCTCTTTCAAAAAATGTGAAATAAAAATATTCCTATATAAATAATAGCTTAAAGCATCTGTTGTTAGCAGAACTTTTCTTTTTCCTTGACATATTTAAAAAACAACGATGTTAAAATGTATATAATTGTATTGTTGGGTTTATAACATTTAGAAACATAATATATTTGATAGAGCACAAAAGGGGCAAGTGACAACAGATTTATGTAGAGAAAGAAATGGCACTATGTAAGAACTCAAATACAAAGAAATGGAAATAAGGTAAATGAAAATACTAATATAATAAATGCTATACATGTATACTGTTCTTCTTTCTTCTCTCCCCTTCCTTAAAAAACATGTTTATATAAAATGGAGGTTAAACACCACATTCCACAATAATCAATGAGTCAAACAATAAGTTATAAGAGAAAATTAGAAAATAATTTTCAGTAAATAAAACAAACCCTTAGCATAACAAATTTGTGGATTTCTGCTGAAAAATGTTAAGAAAGAAACTTACAGCTCCCAACATATCTAGAAAAAGGAAGATGGATGTTAAATCAATAGCCAAATACTTCACTCTAATTAGGAAATCAGAAGAGACCAACTCAAAGCAAGAAGGAAGATAATAATAAACGTTATCATGGAAATAACTCCAATTTAAAATAGAAAAATAATAGTGAAATTCAGTGAAATCAAATCATTAAAAAAAAAACTAGTAGATCCAATAAAACTTTATATCTGATGACTAAGAAAGAAAAAGATTCAATTACTCAAATCTGTGATGAAAGAATGTAAGAGAATGCTATGGACAACTGTATGTCAAGTAGTTAGATAACTTAGAAGACATTAACACAATCCTAGTATAGCACAAACTATTAAACTTATTCCAGAAGAATTTAAAAAATATAAATAGACTATAAAGTAAAATGTTTGAGTTAGTGATTTTTAAATTTTTCACAAAGAAAAGCTTGGCTGCAAATGGCTTCCCTAGTGATTTCTATCAAATATTTGAAGAATAATTAATACTAATCTTTCATAAAATGTTCCAAAAATAGAAGGTGAAACACTTCCTAACATATTCTTCGAGGCCAATCTCATCTTGAAACCAAAACTAAGTAGACAAGGACATTAGATGATCAATATTCCTTGTGAAATAAAAATCCTTAACAAAGTATAAGTTAAGTCCAGAAAAATATAAAAAAGCTTATACATCTTGAACAAGTGAGATTTATCCTTGGTATATAAGGTTCGTTTAATATTAAAAAATCAATTGATGCGATATACCACATTAATAGGATAAAGGACAGTCATCTCAATAGAATTAGAAAATTCAATTTATAAATCCAACAGTTTTCATAATAAAATCACTGAATGTATTAAGAATATAAAGAAACTTTGACAAAATCATTTATAAAATTCCAGAGCTAAATCATCTTTATTGGATGAAAAGTGGATGATTTCCCTTTAAGATCATGAATGAGACATACCCACCCCTGTGATTATAAATGACACGATTTTATATATACACATTTTTAAAACATCCATTTAAAATATTAGAACTAATATATGAATTTGGCAAGTTTTCAAGATACAAGTTTAATCTACAAAATTTAATGATATTTCTATATATTTGCAATGGACAATCTAGAAATAAAATTAAACAATTCTATTGCAAAAATAAAGTGATATGAATTAATGGAAAGACATCCAGTATTTGTGAATCAGGAGACTTAATAGTTTTAAGATAGCAGTATTTCCAAAAACGATCTATTGGGACACCTGCATGGCTCAGTTGATTAAGCATCTGACTCTTGGTTTCAGCTCAGGTCATGATCTCATGGGTCATAAACTGAGAACCACATTGGGCTCCCCACTCAGTGGGGAGTCTGCTTGAAGACTAATAAATTAATAAACCTTTAACAACAGCAACAACAACAAACAAAAAACCCACAGAAACCAAAAATGATCTATAAATTCAACACAGTTCCAATTAGAACCCAAGTTAGATGTGTGTGCGTGCGTGTGTGTGTGTACAAATTGACAGGCTAATCCTGAATTCATATGCAAATGTAGAAGAGTCAATTAAAAAAAAAAAACAAGCAAAAAAAACAAAGTTGGAAGATATCCTAACTAAATAGTTACACTAGTTAAGAGAGTGGCAGGAAGATAAATATATAAATACTAAAAGGAAATAAAACATGTCCCTAAAAAAAACCCAAAATGTGTATACAACTGTTTATGATGGTATTATTAATAATAACAAAACACCTGGGTGGCTCAGTTGATTAAGCATCTACCTTTGGCTCAGGTCATGATCCCAGGGTCTTGGGATCTGGTCCCACATCAGGCTCCTTGCTCAGTGGGAAGCGTGCTTCTTCCTTTGCCTGTTGCTCTCCCTGCTTATGTTCTCTTTCTCTCTCTCTCTTTCTCTGTAACAAATAAAGAAAACATTTTTTAATAATTTTAAAATAAAATAATAATAATAATAATAACCAAAAAGTGGAACAATAAATGCCTATCAGCTCCCAACATATCTAGAAAAAGGATTGGATAAGTAAATATTGATGACAGATAATTATTAAATATTGTTAAAAAGGAATTAACTACTATTACATGCTACAACATGAATAAAACTTGAAAATTTTATAGGAGAAGAAACCTCTCACAAAAGACAACATATTATATGATTTCATTTATATGAAATGTCCAGAATAGACAAGTCTATAGAGAGAGTATAGATTGTTGTCTAAGCTTGTATGTGGTATACAGGGGGAATACCTACTAAAAGATCTAAGATTTCTCTTTGGATTAGATAAATGTTCTAAATTTAAATTGTGGTCAAGGTTACACAACTCTGTGAACATATTAAAAAATATGATACTGTATACTATTTGTGGTAAATTGTTTGATACATGAGCAACATTTCAGTAAGGATGCTTAAAACTTATGATTAAGGAAAGTAATTTGGAGTGAATAACTCGGGAAAAAATGGTTAATATTTACAAAAGTAGGATATGGGGCACCTGGGTAGCTCAGTCAGTTAAGCATCCTACTCTTGATTGCAGCTCAAGTCATGATCTCAGGGTTTTGACATCAGGCCCTATGTCAGGCTCCACGCTGAGCACGAAGTCTGCTCACTCACTCTCCATCTCCCTCTGCCTCTTCCCCTGCTCTCTCTCTAAAAAAATTCATAAATAAATAAATAGCCATATGTGCCTAGTTGTTACTCTGTTACACAGTTCAGATCTAGAACAACCATAAAGATAGTTGTTCATCACAGTTGTTAATTTGTTTAATTTCTCTTGAAAAAGTGGAAAAATAATATCTATATCATATTTTTGCTATGAGACTAAATGAAATTATGTATATATAGAAGGTATGACAGTGCATGGTACGTAGCAGGTACATAGTTTTTGTTTGTTTGTTTGGGAAAAAAACCTTGATATTGAAGGATAGAGAATATGTACAAGGACTTGTGGTCCAGTCATAAAATTACAGGGCAGAGTCAGAGCCTAGTTCTTTAGACTGAAAAAAGAGAGAAAAATAGTCATGAAAAGAGAAGTTAGGATAATTGGTTTTGGGGTATTGACAACAAGATTGTCTTTACTAAGACTGATCTGAGACAACACCTCCTTCTATGTATCACTGCACATGAAGATTTGGATTTTCCTAACCCATGTGGATTAGTGGAGCCGAGCCCCCAGGAGTGGGTACTTTTTGCCCCACATCTACCAAGAGCCAAGAGCCGGGCTGCACCCCATTTGAAAACCATGAAGCTCCTGATCACCACTGATGGACTAGCGTAGCTTCCTGAGTCAAGGATAAAAATGAGTGTATTACCTGAAGCCTGTGACTCTGAGGACACCAGATTTGTTTCTTTCTGCTTTATTTACCTTAATATCGGACACACGCAGGGATGTGGAAAGAGTTCTGAGAAGAGCAGAAATAATTAATGGAATCAATTCACTGAGTTATGAAGAAAGATTGCAGGAACTGAAAATGCATTGTTTAGTAAGCATCAGTTGTCTAAAGATATAGTAATAGTCTCCAAGTACTTGAAAGGTGAAAATAATATGCTGCCCTTCGTATGCAATTTTAAAACTACTGGTCCATCAGTAACGCTTGTGCTTAAAGTTTTTTTTCTCACTGGTAAGAATACCTTTAAACAATTTTAAACACTCTTTCATTCAGTCCCTCTTACAACTAGTAGAATTTAATGATATGCTTATAAATGGGAAAAGGCTAAACTAACTTTATTATTTTTTTTTTTTTAAGATTTTATTTACTTATTCTTCTGGGAGAGACAGAGAGAGCAAGGGAGCACAAGCAGAGGGAGCAGTAGGAAAAAGGAGAAGGAGAAGCAGCCTCCCCACTGAGCAGGGAGAAGGAAGCAGGGAGCAGGATGTGGGACTCAATCCCAGGACCTTGGGATCATGACTTGAGCCAAAGACAGATGCTTAACCAACTGAACCACCCTGGTACCCCTAAACTGTCTAACTTTAATATGGACTGAATCCTTGATTTTTTTATTGTCGAAAGGTTTTCTTTCTCACACCAGCTATTTCTTTGACACCAGGAGGGTATCCTAACAATTCACTTCAATTCTGACCTTGTTTACCCAGAGGTAACATCAGATCCCACAGGTTCAAGGGGCTCAATCCCACAAGACTGCCCCCCAATCAGATACCAGTCACAAGTCCCAATCCACTCGAACTTCTGACTTAGAGGCTGTAATTCTTGAGGTTTCCCCAGCCCCCTCCAAGTTTAATATTTGCTAGAATGGTTCACAGAACTCAAGAAAACACTTCATTTACATTTGATGTGTGAGTGTGTCTGTGTGTAAAGTCTGCAACTCAGTAACAGCCAAGACGACAGAAGAGAGGGTTGGTGGCTCAGATATTCCCTGCACTCTCTGGGCATCCTACAGTCCCAGCCGCCCTTGTGTTCATCAGCTTAGGGCCTCTCCAATCCCTGTTGTTCAGGGTTAGTATAGAGATTTAATTGGCCATTGGTGATTAACTCAATCTCCAGTCCCCCTTTCCTCCTCAGAGGTAGGGAAATGAAGCTAACATTTCCAAGCTTTTAATCACAGTGTGGTCTTTCTGGTGATGAGCCCCATTCTAAATGGACCATCTAGGGGTCTACTCACCAAGAGTTGCCTCCTTAGAACAAAAGACCCTTCTATCACTCTTTGTTTTTTTAATATTTTACTTATTTATTTGACAGACAGAGATCACAAGTAGGCAGAGAGGCAGGCAGAGAGAGAGAAAGAGAGGAGGAAGCAGGCTCCCTGCTGAGCAGAGAGGCGATGCGGGACTCAATCCCAGGACCCTGAGATCATGACCTGAGCCGAAGGCAGAGGCTTAACCCACTGAGCCACCCAGGCGCCCCCCTTCTATCACTCTTATCACTAAGGAAATGTCAAGGTATTTAGGAACTCTGCTTTTAGGAGCCAGGAATGTCAACAAACACCAAATACTTTTCTACACCCCCATGACTATATAACACCCTCACTGAATTAGCTTACAACCAGCAAAGTGAAATAGTGGGCTACCAATTAATGCACTTACAAACCCCCCACCCCAACACACACACGCACACCTGTACCATATAGCATTATAGCTCCAAGCATTCACAATTGTCCATTTTTTACCCTCTGCTTTGTCTCGACAAAACTTTATTCAGGCTTCTCTCTTCTCACAGGTCCCTGAACTATGGCTTGTCCCCAGCCCTGGGCAAGACTGAGATGCAGGGATGCCTGGGTTGCTATTCGGTTAAGCATCTCCCTTTGGCTCAGGTCATGATCCCAGGGTCCTGGGATTGAGTCTAGCATCCAGCTCCTTGCTTGGAAGAGAGCCTGCTTCTCCAACTCTGCCTCTGCCTACCACTGCCCCCGCTCACTCTCTCTCTGACAAATAAATAAATAAAATCTTAAAAAAAAAAAAAAAAGCTGAGATGGAGAACATGTCCTTTTCAGCAGTTGATCCCCGAGTCAGGTGATTCCTCAGACACATTTCCTGTTATGCTCTTTTACTCATCCCCCCTTGCTTGTCCAACATATTCTTAAAAGTTTCTGCTAAACTCTGCTTACCTCCATAAAAGAAAAGCCTTTTTCAGTCTGATTTTCATACACTTGTGGATTTCTGAGCTTTGAACATTTCTCACTGTTGTATTAGTCTTTTTAAATAAAATTTCTCTTTATCTTGGCCTGGATGCATTTTTGTTTGATGCAAAATGTTAATAATGCTACAATTAGATCAGATGACAATATCAGCACAAGTCTACTACGACAAAGTAAAATTAAGAACTAAACAAGTCTATCAAAAACTTGGGCAAGGGGCACCTGGGTCACTCAGTGGGCTAAGCCTCTGCCTCCATCTCTGGTCATGATCTCAGGGTCCTGGAATCGAGCCGCACATCGGGCTTTCTGCTCAGTGAGAAGCCTGTTTCTGCTCTCTCTCTGCCTGCCTCTCTGCTTACTTGTGTTCTCTTGCGCTGTCAAATAAATAAATTAAAAACAAACAAACAAACAAAAAAAAACTTGGGCAATACAAAATAGATACTCTACATAGTTTTATGAGTTTATAAAAGTGCTTTCTTTTTTTTAAGTACTTTTCATAAATTGAGTTCTGAAGTGAAAGAAAGATACAAACACATCATTTAAAAATTAGCATTTGACTACATACCAAGAAAAAAATTTCCTTAAAATTATATGTGCTGCTGGAGCAAGTACCTATTTTTTTTTTTTTTCAGTCGAAGGCTATCTGCAATCAATACATCCCATGTTTCAAGGTCTATGTAAGAGAGCTATAAGAGGACAGTGATTCTCCTCTTTAAAATAATAATTCTAGGTATTATCTCAGTGAGCCATCAAATTGGAAAAGAATATTACTTATTTCATAAAAGATAAGTTTTTTTTGCCACTGAAGATTTGTGTGATAAAACAATATGGTGAGTGAGAATGTTAACTTTTACAAGCATTTTAGCTATATAAATGGATTTAGCTACTTCATGTGAGTTAATAGTCTGCTTACTAAATTGTTGTTAGTAATTAATGTTAGTAAATTGGTTCCTTGGGAATTAAACATGTCAACTTTAACAACATAATATTTATATTTAATATATTTTATAATATAATATAAGCACGTGTATTTTTCTGATAATGCTTATTTAATGGCAATAGGAAATTTTAGATAAGTCTTGAAAATGCAAAGGCAATTAAAAAAACACTTTTACTATTTTATTGTTTTTATTAGTCTTTTCTTTAAAACCATTTTGTCCAAGCAAAAATGCTCTACTAGGAAATATAAATTGTTACTTTCTGACTTAGTAAAGTCATTATGTATTACTTCTACCAAACCAATAATTTCTTAATAATAGAAAAACTAGAATCCTCATTGTAAAAGGAAAAATAATTTTATAAAACAATATTATGCTCATTCATGTGTCTTTGATTCCTTTGCATAGCTAAATAGGAAGCAGGAACAAAGAACAGAGAAAAAAATGTTATAAAGTTTATAAATGGTGAGTTAGTAAACTCAAAGTATAAAATAAATACATCCAAAATCCACCTAATTGCATGAATATTTCTCAAATGACACAGCTAGTAATTTTCTCACTCTTCCTAAATGGACTGTATGTCATGCGGAACTCTTCCAGATCAATTGTATTCATGACCTCACCACTGGTAATAATTCACATATTACTGCTAAATCAAATATTGTATTTTGAAATTATGGCCGGAAACAAGTTTAACAGGTAATATTTGTTTTGTGGTTTCCTATTTTTCAAAAGAATAACATGAAACATGAAATAACATGAAAAAAAAAGAGCTTCTTAAATGAAAATTATATTCAGATTCATTAATGATTCTTTGAGTTGTGTATAGAAATCATACACTGTGGTTTGAACTGCATTAGAAATTTCTATCATAGTT
This sequence comes from Lontra canadensis, assembly GCF_010015895.1. Taxonomy (NCBI): domain Eukaryota; kingdom Metazoa; phylum Chordata; class Mammalia; order Carnivora; family Mustelidae; genus Lontra; species Lontra canadensis. Next base: position 1,635,931 of record NW_022631056.1, on the reverse strand, counting down.
TAACAATAGGAGCAGCCATTCTGAATGTGAAGTGATCCTACTGTAAACATCTGTGTGTTTTTATTAATTGTAAAATATGTAAAGATGAGTGAAGAAACTTGCTTGTGGATACTGACATGTTACACTGGCACTTTCAAATTAAACTGAACAATGGTCATTTTGGTCAGCTAATTCACTAAGAGACATTGAGAGTTATGTATATCAGTCATTTAACCCACATTCTACAGAAAGAAAAGGTATCATCTACCCTTCACTTTTTGGGGAAGACTTGATCTTTACTGGGCTCTCTGAGTAGTTTAGCAAACTATATAATAAAAGTTGGAGACAAGTCTTTTCATTTAGCTAAGTTCTAAACACAATATGACTCTCTTATAACGCCATAATGTTGCAATTAGCAATGAATTGGGTTTAATTAGGAATTGTTTTCAAGTATAAATTAGATCCTTGGCACTCAAAGATAGCTTACAAACAAGAATATCGGCAACAGATGTAAAATTATTAAAATGAAGAATTTCATATCACAACTTATTAAAAATGCTCCTACCAAGAACAATGAAATCAGAATCTGCATTTTAACAAGATCCTCAGGTCATTTGTGTATACACTGAAATTTGAGAAGCACGAGGTTATGTGACCTTCATAAGAAAGGTTTTAAAAGGAATCCACTGATCAAATGTGGAAATAAAAAGGATGTATTTTAATCCCTTCCCAAGCCTGGGACTGTATGGACCTCTATGAGAGGATAAAAGAAACAAATATTAAATTTGCATTTAATCTGCCTGTCCCTTATCCTATCATTTCTCTTATTTGATGGAAGAATTATTTAACTCACTTGTTTCTCTTTATTGATATCTTGTCTAAGGAAATCAAATTAAAAATTTTAAAAGACATTTTTTTCTGTCTTTTTCAAAGTGTAAATCAAATCTTAGGCTGGGCAACAGAAAACATTTAAATAACAGGCACTTAAGCCAGATAGACTTTGCCTTTAATGTCAAAAACATCAATCAACAAATTTCTCCAATGTGCAGTGAATTTCAAAATTCAGTAAACTTCTGTTAACCATGGCTCACGATGAGCTCTCTCGTACCTCTTCCTGCTCCTTCATTCCTGATGCTATTACCCTGCTTCAAACCATAATCATTTATCATCTGAATTTCAGCAATACTTTCTGCCTACTTTCTGAATTTTCACATTTGTTTTCTCCAATCCGTTTTTTTTTTCTTTTTATATTGTAGTCATCGTATAGTATCTGAAGTAGAACACTGTTACCACTTTGCTTCAAATTCTTTTAATGTTTTCATTTTTAGGAAAAAGCTCAAACTTTTTGTGATTCCTAGTGATTATCTCCTTGCTCTGTTTTTGCCTCCTTTCTGTATTCATCTCCTATACTCCATATTCAAGGGATATCAAATTCATGTCATTTCCCTAAGCATACCTTCTCCACTTTGGATTTAGGTATTTAATGCTCTCCTTTCCTTAAAGTATATATGGCACATAGTCTCATTTTTTTTTTCCTCATTCTAACTGCCACTGCTCACCTGGAAGCCAGCCCATGCCAACTCTCCAAAAACTGCTTTGCTTGTGGATGCCCACAGCTCTCTGCCCTTCTCTACTTTTGTCTATTATTTTTTTTATATTAAATCATCCAATTGCTGACAGTTTTTTGTAAGTGTTTTTTTCTTAACTTCTTATGGTAGATTACCTCTTAGAAATAAAGCTGACCTGTTCGTTAAAAAATGGTCTGATTTAGGTGATTATAAGACTAGAAAAGTAGAAATCAGATAAAGAAATGAATGAGTTGAATAAGAAAGGATTAGGAATTTGGGGTCTGGCCTAAATACCAAAAGAGCAAAAAATGTAAAAGTAAAAATAGTGTTAAGAATCATCATCTGGAGCTAGACTTTATGAGGAAATTTGATTTAGGAAAAAGGTTTGATTTGTAGAATGACCAAATAACTTACATAGAACAATTCTTGAAAAAGAACAAAGTTTTCCTAACTAATCAAAATAATGGGATTTTTCATATGCCCTTGTAAGTTGTATTGTGCAAAAGATTTTGGTGTTTGCAAGCTACTAATATATGCTGCATCCACTGAAGAGAGCTGTATTTTATGACTGGATTAGCAAGGGCCTAAAGGGAAACAGTTGTAAAAGGGAGTTGCATGACTCAGCAGAAGAAACTTGGAAGCAGAAATGGGAACAAGAATTTAAGGAAAAAGCAGTTCATATAGCACTTGGAAAAAAGTATTGCATTTTTTGTAGGACATATCTTAGGAAACACAATAAATGTCATTAAATCTTATAAGACTGTGTAACCTCAGCTGATTATCTGATTCAGTCATAGCTGTATTCCCCAATAGATTTCAGTTTCCTGCTTTCGCCCCATCAGCCTCTCCTTCTACTTGCTAGCTCGAGCTCTCTCTCAAATAAATAAATAAATCTTAAAAAAGAAGAAATGGGAGGCACCTGAGTGGCTCAGTCAGGTAAGCCCCTGCCTTCGACTCAGGTCATGATCCTGGAGTCCTGGGATGGAGCCCTGAGTCAGGCTCCCTGCTCAACAGAGAGCCTGCTTCTCTAGCTGCCTGCTGCTACCCTGCTTGTGCTCTTTCTCTCCCACTCTCACTCTATCTCAAATAAGTAAAATCTTAAAGAAAAAAATTTTTTTTTTTAAAAGAAGAAATGGGAAAATTGGAGATATTATCAGACACTATTAGATGATGATTTATCTTCTGATTGAGGGAACCTCAACCGAAACAGTGAAGGAAAGATAATTAACATTTATTAACCAATTAGTATGTGCTAGATGTTGCACTTACACAGACTCATTAATCCTAAGATAAAATCTTTGTTATCATAGAGTCATGTGTAATTAATGAAATAATTAATAAAATTAAGTAACTTGTCAAAGGATTACACTCTCAGTAGGTAACTAATTAAGAATCAATATCCATATTTGTTTTAATATGAGGAAGGAGAAGTTTCTCTGATCATTCCTCTAACAGATTGTGCATGCTAGCTGTCTCTTCTTTTTCTAGTATCTCCCAAAAGAAGAGAAGTTACTAAAATGATTGATTAGAGCCCAGGACATTGACTGTATGTAAAAAACACAAGCCCATAAATTTCTCTTATTTTTCTCCCTTGTGATATACAGTTATTGTTGTTGTTTTTATTTGTTATTTATTTACTTTGTATAATCCTCCCCACCTCACTCACTCTCAACTTTCTATTAATTCAGACTCTGTGATGATTTTTTTTTTTTTTAAGATTTTATTTATTTACTTGACAGAGAGAGAGAGACAGTGAGAGAGGGAACAAAACCACGGGGAGTAGGAGAAGGAGAAGCAGGCTTCCTGCCCAACAGGGAGCCTAATTCAGGGCTGGATCCCAAGACCCTGGGAATCAGGACCTGAGCCGAAGGCAGACGCTTAACAGACTGAGCCACCTAGGCTCACCCCGTGATGATTTCGATTCACGTAGGGGGCCCCCAGTTATGCTCTAACCCTAAATCTCATTCTACTGAGCTCTGCACCGGCATACTGAGACCTTGTAAAGTTGTATTTTGAGACCTGTTCCATTAGTGTATCTTCTGATCGGCAGGATAGTGTTGATATACTTTGGAGTCTTTAAACGCCGTAGCATCTGACCTCATCCTTCACTTCCAACATCTTGGAGATACAGCAAGTCACCTAACTTCTGAAGTGAGGATGATTTGTTCTCAAGTCAGGATCTGAAACTTACTGGTGATGTCTGGAATGTCCCTTAACCCCTCTATATTATCATCACACCTATAAAGCAGGTGATACCAATTTCAGTTTTGTTTTCAGGATGAAATGAGGTAATGAATGGATAATGTCTAACTATAAAATCCACTCTATTTGACACAAACAACAACAATAATAGTAACTAGCAAAAGTTCTATATTTGTCAGGGATCTCTAGAGAAACAGAGACAGAAGACAGCAGGAGAGGGGAGAGATTAGGGATTTACTATAGGAATTAATTCATGTGGTGACAGAAGCCAAGCAGTTTCACTGTCTGCTGTCTGAAAATTGCAAAATTAGAAAAGCTGGTGGTCTTACTCTGTCTCAGCCTGAAGGCTGAGAACCAAGGGAGCCACTAGGTGAGTCCTGGGGTCTAAAGGCTGGAGAACCAGGGAAGCTATTATGTGAGAGCAGGAGATGATGAACTTTCTAGCTCCAAAACAAAGAGAATTCACCTTTCTGTCATTTTTTGTTGTGATCTTGCCCTCAGTGGCTTGGATAATGCCTGCCCACATTGGGGACGGTAGATCTCCTTATCCAGTCTACTGAATCACAAGCTAACCCTTCCAGAAACACCCTTACAGACACATCCTGAAATATTTAATGAGTTATCGGGACATCCCTTAGCTCAGCCAAATTAAGTCATAAAATTAATCACCACAAGTTCAAACATGTATTTTTTGGAGGGGGAAAAAGAAAAAAAAAAAAAAAAAACTAAAAAAAATATATTTGGGGGAAAAAAAAAACTTTAGAAAAAGTATTTTTTTTTTTGAAAATAGCTTTGTGCATCCTGATAAAAAGGAAGTAAGAGAGGCATGCTGCATTTCAGAGTTTGAACTGCCTGACTAGAGTAGTTAATTACATTATGAAAGCTAGGCCTTTTCAACTAGAAATGATTTCTGGAAGAATTTTGTCAACTTGACATTCATAAAAGCTATTTTTGATCATATATGACAAAATTTGGCCAATATTCTAGTTTCTCATGTCTCTATAAAAGCTAAAGATGAAATATTAACCGTCACTCAGTGAGTGTGTTTCTATGGAGACTAACATAAATAATGTATATAAACTGCTTTCTAATAATACAGCTTATTTGAGGGCTAGAACTTCAAAGGCTTAAAGAAATAGGGTGCTCTGGGGCACCTAGGTGGTTCAGTCAGTTAACTGTCCTCTTTCTTTTGCTCAGGTCATGATCCTAGGACCCTAGGATTCAGGCCTGCATTGGGCTTTCTGCTCAGTGGGGAACCTGCTTTTTCTTCTCCTTCTGTGGGCCTCTCTGGCTCTGCTTACTTGTGCTCTCTGTGTCAAATAAATAAATAAAATCTTAAAAAAAGAAAGAAAGAAAAAGAAAAGAAACAGAATGCTTTAAGATCTTAAATGTGTCAAGCAAATAGTAAGAAACACAATGTCACAATTAATTCATAGTTAAGTTCCTTCTAAGAGCTTAATATGTCCGTATTCTATCTTGGTGAGTAAAAGGAAATTCATGTTTTTTGAAGATATATGTAGGTAGTGCTATTGATACACTGTTCTGAAAATGTAGGATGTCAACTTGAATTCTCCTTCAGACAGATGGCTAGTTCATTTTCACAGGGACATAGGACACAGGAGTGCATGTGGTTAGACCACATATATTATTTTTTTCCCTCAAAAAATAATTTTAGTTTTAGTTAAATACTCTGACATGTGCAGTTTGAGATCCAAGGTTCAGTCCCATAAAGCTTACAACAGACCATCTGGAACTAAAAATATTTAAGAACAGGTGTTATAAATTGGCCATTATGTCCATACAGGAGCAAGATGGTAGTTGAAAATCTGCTTTCAGGTAGAAGTACATCTTGATGGATATTTCAGAATAAATTATCTGCAGAATGTACTCTTAAGTGTCTAAATGAGTTTGTCAGTTAGGTTACATGACTTAACATCTACTTACATTTGGCAAATGTTAAATTAATTTTTCATTTTCAAATATTGTGTGCTTGACTGATCTTTTTACAATAAATATTAAAGGAGATTTTTTTAAGGTCTCCTTTATAAAATAAAAATATCTTTATCAGGCAATAACGCATGTGTCTTCTAACTACTGTGATAGGTTTATATCTAATAATCCTTTTTAGCGAACATCTTTATTTTATATGCATACTTTCCCTTCTTCAATGAAAAAAATATATATAATCCTTTCTTTTGAGAAATTCTTTTCATCTTAATGTAAGAGGGTCTTTGGTTGGCAAGACTGTTTTATTTCTCTCATAATATCATTGTCCATATCACATGCAAAAAACCAGTTTACACTCTTATAGTTCAGCTCAGATCCAGTGAGAAATGAGAAAAAAGAATTCCTGGAGTTTTGGGTTTTTTTGGTTTGTTTGTATTTTCATCCGGTGATATAATTATCCTGACATCCTCTTAAATTTCTGTTTTACCAAAGTTTAATTATTGGAATCACTAGATTTTCTTTCCTTCTTTTCTTTTTTGAATTAATTAATTAACTAATTGATTGATTTTTGAGAGAGAAAGAGAGAGCGGGGGGCGGGCAGAGGGAGAAGGAGAGTCTTAAGCCGACTTTGCACTGAGTGCAGAGCCCAACATGGAGCTCAGTCTCATGACCCTGAGATCATGACCTGAGCTGAAATCAAGAGTTGGACGCTCAACCAACTGAGCCACACAGATGCCCCAGATTTTCTTTCTTTCAAAGTAGAAGTTGGGGTTTTGTCACTGAAAGACCTTAGGCTGATTTCCCATTAAGAATATTATTATATACTACTACGTGGAAAGAACCAGGCTAGGAGCTAGGTTTAGAGTTTATAAAGAAAAATAAAATTTAATTCTTCCCATGAAGAATTTGAAGTCAAATATAGGAAGGAGTAAACAAACCCCTAAAATTAAAAGTAAATGGGGAAACACTTGCAACTGAAGAATAGACAGATTGCCATTGTAAACAGAGGTTTCTGTAAAGATGGATTTCATAAGCCTGAAAATTATGTGCCATTTTTTCCCTCTACTTCACTTTTTAATTCAGTTTATTAACAGGTGTGTCCAACCTATGTATGAGTTCTTTGGACTTTTCTCTATTTCATGTCTTATCTTCTTTAAGGATGTGGTTTGTATAGCACTTGAGAGCATGAGCTCAGGGGTGCCTGGGTGGCTCAGTGGGTTAAGCCTCTGCCTTTGGCTCAGGTCATGATCTCAGGGTCCTGGGATGGAGCCCCGCATCCCGCTCTCTGCTCGGCAGGGAATCTGCTCCCCCCTCTCTCTCTGCCTGCCTCTCTGCCTACTTGTTATCTCTCTCTCTCTGTAAAATAAATAAAAAAAATCTTTAAAAAAAAAAAAAAAAGAGCATGAGCTCAGAAGTCAGAGTGCCAGAGCTCAGACCATCCCACCATCACTCAGTAGATACTTCATTTGGGAGAAGTCATTTAAACTCTCCATAATTGGGTTTCATCATTAGTAAAGATGAAAAAGTAGTCCTACTCAGAAAGTCAAGTCTAAAGGCGATGCATCATTTAAGCATCCACTAAAACAACAATCAGGATTAGTTATTTGGTATTATTGCTGCAGCTTTCTATTTATTTCATGCAAATTCCACTCATTCATCCTTCACCCACCAACTGGACTTAGTTTGATAAAATGTAAATGCGAGCCTTCCATTTATCTACTTACAGTTTTTCAGGAAATCCCATCTGCCTTCACGATGAAATCCTAGTACTTCTTAAGAGTATGTTAGACCTTTCATCCTGAACACCTTGTTTATGTATCCCGATTCATACTTATCCACTAATGTACCCTCTCCCGCCAGTGCCCCTTCTCCCCACCTGCCAGATCCACTCTTGGTACTCCAGATTCTAGGAAGAATGAACTATGTGCATTCAAGCCCTTACATTGGCAATGCTGGGGTGCTTGGGTGGCTCGGTTGGTTAAGTGTCTGCTTTTGGCTCAGGTCATGATCCCAGGGTCCTGGGATGGAGCCCTGCATCAGGCTCTCTGCTTAACAGGGAATCTGCTTCTCCCTCTGCCCTTCCCCCTTGACTCCTGTGCACACCCTCTCTTTCTCTCTCTTGCAGAAATAAATTAATAAAATCTAAAAAAACTAATAATTTGGCAATTCTCTGTTTCTCTTCTGAGCCTTGTACTTGCTGAATTGCCATTGGTCTCTTCAGTCTGTCTCCACTTGCCTCCCTTCCTTCACCTGACAGACCTAGTGTTACCGCCTCCAGTAAGCTGTCCATTTATACCCTTTACTGCATTGTTTCCTTCTCTGTGTGTGCTTCTTATGTGAAGCCTGGATCACCCCAAATCAGTGTACTGGGATGTCCAGTTTCCTTGTAAATTCACCATTACTTATACATGTGTGTGTATAATCTTAACATTAATGTAGTTTATATTTAATATGAAGAGGTAGTGTTTTCCTTGAGTTGTGAAAAAAATGTTCCCTTTTTTTGGTTTTGTTTTGTTTTGTTTTAAAGATTTTATTTATTTATTTGACAGAGAGAGACACAGGGATAGAGGGAACACAAGCAGGGGGAGTGGGAGAGGGAGAAGCATGTTTCCCATTGAGCAGGGAGCCCAATGTGGGGCTTGATCCCAGGACCCAGGACCCAGGGATCATGGCCTGAGCTGCTTAACGACTGAGCCACCCAGGCACCCCATGTTCTTGGTTTAAAAAAAAAAAAAAGGCAAAACTAAACAAAACCTCAGGAGAGCAGATGATTCAGAAGTTTAATTCTGTGAACATTTATGAATTCCCAAAAAACATAATAAAATAAAAGTGTTACATATATATTCAGAAACCACAGTATACACAGTATACATTATATAGGTATAAATTACCATTCTTTTATGTTCTTGATTTGCAGAATTAAGCTCTGCTATTGAAATCTGGAAATAAATGTATATAATATCATATGACTCTGTATGAAGAGGGAACATGGCATATTGGGAAATTGTGTCTGCACTGTAATGTGGCATCCCAGATTATAATTCTTGGCATCCAAAAGGCTGCCTAGTTAACCTTAAGCTACTAGGCTTCTCATCTCAGGTTTCCTCAGTTGCATTTTAGGGCTAGCTTCTTCTAGCTTTCAAAATCCTAAAATTATTGTCTTGTTATGGACTGAATTGTGTCTCCCTAAAATTTATATGTTGAAGTACTAATCCCTGATACCTCAGAATGTAACTGTATTTGGAGATGGGGTCTTTAAAGAAGTGATTAAGTTAGAAGGGGGCCTTTAGAGTAGGCCCTAATCTAATCTGCTAGTCTCCTTCTAAGAAAAGGGAATTTGAGCACATAAACAGGTTTCAGGGTTATCCACACAGAGAGGAAAAACCATTTGATGACACAGCAAGAATATGTCCACCTACAAATCAAAGGGATGTGGAGGCCACTTTTAGGCAAACAGGCTTGAGGGATGGAATGTAGAAAAGACCCACAGTGACCACCTTGCTGAATACAGACAGGCCCAGCAGGTGACCCACCTGGAAATATCCACAGGCCCTACCAACCAGCCAACCAGTTGGCTACTTACAGTCAGACATAGTTACCAAAAAAAGGGAGAATTCTAAAGGTCTCCATATCTCCTCATCTTCTCCCTGTAAGAATAGCCCCCACCCACTGCCTCTGTGGAGAAAACCTCTCTTCTGCTGTCCTTCCTGCTGCTCTCTTGAGATGTCTTCAATAAACTACTATCTCCTTTGTTCTGCCTCCCATGAATTCTTTCACCTCCCGTGTTACTGGCTTCCCACAGGTTGTCGCCCCACATTTGGAGGTCCCCATCTGATGGGGAGAGACACCCCATTTAGATACCACAAGTGAGGGCCCTCAAAAGAAACCAAACATGCTGATACCTGGTTCTTGGACTTGTGCCTCTAAAACTGTGAGGAAAATTAATTTCTGTTGTTTAAGCCACCCAGTCTCCAGAATTTTGTTTTGACAACCCAAGCAAATGAGTACACTGGATAAAGTAGTAGATGTTAAGAATCAGAGTCCTGGTAGGCAGAATAATGTCTCCCACAAAGATGTCTATACCTCTAAGCCACAGAACCTGAGGATATGTTGCCTTACATAACAAAAGAGACTGTAGGTGTGATTAAGGGGGTCCTGAGATTCTGGATGGCCTAATTAACTAATTAGAGCTTTTAAAAGTAGAGAATCTTTTCTGGCTTAGTCAGAGAGATGAGAGGAAAGAGGAAGAGGCACTCCACCTATCCTTAATTGGCATTGAAGATGGAGGAAGCCAGCCATGAGTCAAAGAACAAAGGCAGCCTCTAGAAGCTAGGAGCAATGCTCAGCTGATAGCCCCTACAGAAAAGTTGATCTCAGACCTACAACCACAAGAAACTGAATTTTTTTCAATAATTCAAATAAGGAGAAAATGAATTCTCCCCTAGAAATGCAGCCCTGACCACAACCAGTTAGTCCAGTGGGACCTGTCAGACTTCTGACCTACAGAACTATGCAATAACAAACTTGTATTATCTAAAGCTACTGCTTATGGCAAATTTGTTACAGCAATAATGGGAAACCCACAAAATGTTCTGTTTTCTCCAAAGTCTTCAGAATAGGATTTCAGTGTGTTTCTTGTGTGGGTATGCCCTGAAATCTGCAAGTTTCCTGTAGTTTTCCCTTTTTCAGGTATAAAACACAAAGGGCATCTTTTACAAACTACCCCATGTACTTGTCATGCAGCCTTTCATCCAAGAATAGGCTATAATTCACCATTATCTTGTTGACAAGGCTATGATTTGTTTCACACATCATTGTTCATTAAAATAATATGTACCAGTGCCTTAGTTCCATCCCACTTCAAAGTCCAACTGCTAACAAATTTATGGTCAATTAATTTCAGTGGGTGAAGAACAATTGAAAACTATACATGTTTTTCACCTTTGTAGTTCTTTTATGAAATTCAGAAACTATAAACCAATTATAATATAATGTTTTAAAAACTATTTCCTAAAATTTACCCATATAGTATTCAATCTTACATGAAAATGGAAAAGCATTTAATTATTTTTAAGCATTAAAAATTTTGTCTTTTTACTTACTTCAAAATTGTAATTCATTCTTTTTACTTTAGTATTTAATTTTCCTTACAAAGGGGCTGTATCACATGTTGACCTAATTACTGCTTTTGATAATTTTCCAAATACATTTTCTGTATTCAAGAAGAAGAATTTCCTGAATACCATGTAAAAAAATGTTGCTGTTACTTATAAAGTCACTGTGTTGCTTATCTACTGTTATCCAGAAATATTGCTCATACTCTGACTTGATGAAAGAAGAAATAATATTTATATGGTTTTGATCAGTTTGCTGGCACTCTTTCAGTTTAAATTAAAGCAGAACAAGAACATTATTGATCCTTGCTAAGAGGTGGAGCCATTTTGCATGTAGCCCAGGTTCCAAGGCTGTGAAATTCTGCACTTGAAATGCAGCACTCACTAACTATTTAACAGTGTTTTCCAGGAGAATTTTAACTACCTCGACAGCTGGTGGTGACAAATATAGCTAAAAATAGACCAAAAAGATTTCCTGGTTGCTGGGAGGTCAATTACATTGTCTAAACCAGAGAATTCAACAAGAAGGAATTATTCTAAATGTATGTTTCACAACCATACAAGAATTGCTTGAAAGTGGGAAAGAATCAAAGAAATGAGATCGTAGGTACAAAGGATTTTAAATTCCATGGGTTTATGAAGGACTATAAAGCCATGTATTACATTGAAGGAGATGCCTTTGGGGGAATAAAAAAAAAAAAAAACAGGCAAAGGAGACTAGGGAGGAAGTATTCACTATAGTTTGAATAAAAGGTGCGATATCACAAGATATCAGCATATCAAAAAGAGTAGGAAGAATTTTTTATTTGAAAGTAAAGACAGAAAGTTGAAATGAATAGCAAAAATTTGCAACTAAAAGGAAAAATGTCTCAGAATGAACTATAACATCGTAGCAGGTGTCCATCTGTCCTCAGGAAGTTTCAAATTCCAAAGTACACAAAGGTTTTTGAAGAAAAACAAGTTTTTTATTTAAAATTTCACCCTGTGTCTAACCCCTTAAAATATAAAATATCAATAAAAATCAGGTTTTTACTAGTAGCCTACTATCTTGATTTTTCTGTTTTTTTTTTTTTTTTCCACTTTTTGGAGAGAAGCACAGTGTCTATCTTTAGAGATCTCAGGGGTTTTTTAGATACAAAACATTCCCTAAATATCTGTAAATGTGAAAGATACATATTGAGAATATGTTATTTCCATAGAGTAATGGGCTTACCTGTGTATTTATATACATGTGAGCGCTTGTGTATTTCGGGGCTGGAAGGCACAAATCCTGTAAGCAGTGTCCAGCTCACATCTGATGGTAATTACTATTAAAAACACAACTGCTCAGACCTGAGTCATTTGGTAAGGCAGTATGAACTAGGACTTATTTTGACTGTGTGGAGCATGCATAAAATTTCTTCTCCTTATACTTTTCTACAAATCATAAGCTAAATGTCAACAATTGTGACTGAAATATTAACTAATGTCATAGATGAATGTAATTTATTCCACTTTACTTTTTCACTTAAATCACGTCTTTTAATTTGTAGAAATATGGTATTTTAGAATCTGGAACCTGACTGCCTGGAGCAGAAGAGCACTGGCACTCTTTCTTTGGGCTAATAGTTTGGCAATCACTTAACATCCCTTTTTTTAGTTTTCTCATATGTTAAAGGGGCCTGTTTAGAGATCGAATGGTTGATCTGAAAAGCAAGGAGAACAGTATATTATGTAAGAATTAGCACTTGTCATTAGAACATAAATTAGTCTATCAACTGACACAAATGATTGATAGCAGTTTTTCTTCTCTTTTTTTTTTTTTTTTTTTTTTGAGAGAGAGCCTGGTGTGAGCTTGTGGGGAGAGGGAGAGGTAGAATCTGGGGGGGAGGGAGTTTCAATCCCACGCCCCTGAGATGGTGACCCAAGCCAAAATCAAGAGTTGGACACAACAAACTGAGCCACAGGGCACCTCTCAGATTACTATTTTTTTTTTTTTTTAATGTGGAAGAGGAGGTTACAGATCAGCAAATGATAGGTCCATGAGCTGCTCTCACTGGTAGGAAAAAAGAATTCAGAAAGAGACACTTGAAACTGACACTATTTTGTAGAATAGGCTCCATCAACTTTTTCTACAGTGTGTTCTGTGAGATAATCCAGGCAGTATTATACTATCGAATGCTCCATAATATCCCAAGATAGTCTCCAAAATGTTGGCCAAGACTGAAATCATGGTGAATTTCCCCAGACAGCAATTGACTTGAACTTTGGTTTGAGTAACAAATATATAATCCTATTTCTGTTCTGTTTAGGCTTTATTTGATTGCAAATAATAATAATAATAATAGCTTATTTACTCTTGCTATATCAAGAAAGAGGGAGTAGAATTTGTTCAAGGATACATTTGGGGCAATAATGGAGACAGTTACAAGAAAATCAAGAATAGAAATCCTAAGACTGGAAAGTTCCAAGGAGACTGGAAATTGAGGTTCTGTGTCCAAAGCAGTTCTAAGGATCTCAGAAACAATCCTTAACCTGCATTCATAAAGACTCAAATGCCATCCATACTCAGCCACTCGGACTCTAACCTTCTTTTGAATTCAAATTGTTATCCCCCTGCTAAGGAGATGTAAGAGTTGAAATAATCTAATAACCATCAGCTCTGAATAGATAGGCCACCTTAGAGATTATGATATTATCTGGATTATTTTTCTACAAACTTTGTCAAGTTAGATTTTGTGGAAAGAACTTGATCACCTAAGACTGAATCCTCCACAAGACTTGGAGCAGGGCTATTTTTTTAAAAATAATTGTTCATAGCAAATACGATTTTATTATTTTAAAAATTATTAGCCTTTTTTGAACTGTATACACAAGAACTATTACCCAACACCAGTTTTAAGTACATGAGTCAATGAATTTTGACAGTTATCAATATAGTTTTCTAAGTACCAGCACAATCAAATTCTAATAAAAAATATATTTTACTAACCATAAAATGTTACCTTGGGCCCTTTTGTGGTCATTTGCTCCCATCGCCCTCAGCTGCTGGCAACCACTGATCTGCTATCCCTACAGTTTTGCCTTCATTAGAGTTTAATATTTATTCTGTCTTGTCAGAGAAAAAAATTAACACCCTTATCTGTTTCTTTATTTTCAGTAATGCAAGTCATCCTAAGACTTCAATGAAAATGTTATCTATATCCTAGAGACATCAGTATATTTACTAAATTGCTGTTTTGAGCAGTTAAAAATCATGAAGATCACATTAGGTTAGAGAAATATGATGGTGTTTTTGGATGTGAATATTACTAATTTTTTAAAAAAATGTTATTTTATGATTGTCAAAGAACAAAATTGTTCTCAAATAGTATATTTTCCTCAAAATGAGATATAGAATAGGATCTCAGATACCTGGATTATTTGTTCTATTCCATTTGAAGTGTCTAAACATCTTTTACCATGTTGTAAGTAGAATACTTGACAAATTTCTTCATTTAATGCAATAGTATTTTATCTCAGAATATCACAGAAACATAAAGGGAAATGATTCTCTTGTCTGACTTTAACTCTCAGTGAAATGTCTGATAATATGCAGTAAAAGTGTAGATTAATGAGTGAAAGTCAGTCCTCAGTACTTATTTTTTTAAGGTTTTATTTATTTTTATTTATTTGTCAGAGAGAGAGAGAGAGAGAGAGAGAGTGAGCACAGGCAGACAGAGTGGCAAGCAGAGGAAGAAGCAGGCCCCCCAGTGAGCAAGGAGTCTGATGTGGGACTCGATTCTGGGATGCTGGGATCATGACCTAAGCCGAAGGCAGCCGCTTAACCAACTGAGCCACCCAGGTGGCCCAATCCTCAGTACTTTTTTACAATGAACTTCTCCCTAGAAACAAGAGTAGATTAAGACAAACAATAAAAAAAAAGCAGAAATAAGGTTTGAAAACATTTTCTAAATTGAAAATATCTTAAAGACTAAGCTCTTATTTGGCATTAGATGAACAAATATAATAAAAGAAAGTTGTGAAAAATATTTGATGTGCTTAACAAAATATTCACAGATCTTAGGGATAAGATAGCAAAATTAAACATATAAATATAGGTGGTATTTCTTCAGTTCTTACTCTGTTTCAAGTACTTTTTAAAGCTCCTTCCAGATATTAACGTATCTGACCTTTATACTAGAGGTAAATATCAGTAATAAGCCCAATTTACAAAAGGTGAAAATGAGATACACATAGTTTAAACATATTTTCCATGTTCAGAAAATTAGTGAGTTGGACATCTAGTTTTCTAACACAGAACCCTCTTAACAATTGAGAAATAATATAAGAAGTCTTATGTATATCTTATACTATCAAAGATCAGAGGTTATTTATACCAGAAGTAGAGGACAAAGTTTCCGTGGATCCTTATATCCCATATATTTTTTTTGATTTATTAAAATAAGGAGGACAATTGTTCTTGCCTAAATATTGCCTTTCCCTTTTATATCTCAGAATAAATTATACAGTAAGATATATATCCCCTCTAGAAAAGTAGAGGTTTATAAATAAAATACTTTTAAATCATTTATTTTTTGAAAGACATTTAGGAAATTTCTCTAGAACTCTCCTGTGGGCATAATGGAGAAACTTAGATTTGTACTTCCTGGAAAATATTAACAAGGATTACTAATTATGCATAGATGATTTACTGGACTGAGATCTTTACTATAGCCAAGGAAATAATTTGTCGGGCATTAAAATGGCAATTCCCACAATGTGTGTCAAATTGTCCCACTAAAGTAAATCTAAAATGAGAAGAGAGTGAAACTATCCTTCTAAATGGCTGTGAATATCCTCTAATGGTGCTTACTTCAATTTAGCAATGCCTCCTTTAACAAGAATTTTTTTGGTAAGTACAGAATATGTGAGTGTCTACAATATAAGTTTGAGATGACTAAAATTATCATTTTGAGGTATCAATTATTCCATTTTGTGGGACTTCTATATCCTTCTACTAAACCCATTCCACCACCCTTTCAGAATATGAGTATACTCACATTGGAGAAGTGTGGGCTTAGAATAAAATATTGAAGGCATGGCTTTAAGTTATATATATATATATACATATATATATTATATATATATACATATATATAATTACATATAATATATAATATAATATAATGTATCATATATCATATATAATAATATAACTATTTATATTAATATAATCATATATAAATATATTAATTTATATAATTATTTTTATAATTATATAATATATAATATATTATATATATTAATGTGTTATATATATGTATATATTGCAATATTATTAGATTACATTAACTCCCTGCCAAATCGGTACTCAAGATTATTAAGCATCGTTGTAGATGGTTTACATTTGATATACTACTTTAAATAAGTTTTTTAGATACAATTTATCAATAGTAAACTGTGTCCTTTTAAAATCTACAAGTAGATGAGCTCTAAAAGATCTATGAATTTGTGCAATCACGATCACATTTAAGATATAAAATATTTCAATCATTTCTGTTTCCTCATTCATGTCCTCATTTCCTGATTCCTCATTCCTCAGTCATTGCTATTCTTCCTTTGTATTCTTTAGTGACCAGAATTTTTTTTTCTCTCAGCATACTGATTTTATGATTCATCCATTATATTGCTTGCCATCATTAATATATTCATTTTTATTGCTGAGTAGTATTCCATTGAATGGATATGCCAAGATTCACTTATCCATTCTTTGGAGGAATATGTGCACTGTTGCCAATTTTAACGATTATGAATAAAAGTTTATGAGATTTTACATGAACTTGTCATTTCCCTTCAGTGAGTTTCTAAGATTGAAATGGCTGAACTACATAGTAAGTTTATATTAATTTTTAGGAAACTACCAAAGTATTTTTCAAATAAATCATACCATTTTAGATTACCACCACGAAGTATGCGAGTTTCAATTGTTGTATATCTCCACCAACACTTGCTATTTACATTATTATTTTTTTTTGTATTATCTACTTTTTATAATTGTTGTCTATGGTAGGATTCAGCATGTCATTCCTCTAACTTCATTAGAAACAGTCCTCCTAGTATGACATATTAATGTATGTTCAAATAATCAACTATATAATGTAAAAACAAGGAGACCTGGCTTGAGAGAAATATAGCAAGAAAGACTTCAAAAACCTTTGTAACTCTAGGCCCTGTAAAACAAAACAGAAAAATAAAATGGAAATGATACTAATGCAAACTAAGAACTAAGAATAATTATTTATGAAGAAATAAGATAGTTTCATTATGGCTATTGTGAAAATTAATAAAGGGAAACCTCACTAAAATAGAGTCAAAAGGCCAGAATGGGCAGTTCTCATGCCTTACCACTGCTCATCAGTGGAAGACCCCAATAGGAAGGAAGTGGTACCTTACAAATCAAAATTACTTGACTGTCCCAGCAGGAGGGGAGGGGGAAATGTTTTCTTCTCCTCCAGCAGCAGCCCAGACAATGAGAGATTGTCACAACTCAGAAAAACCACTATACTTTGAAGGTCCAGGTTATTCCAAAGGACTTTCTCTTTATAATACCCCTCCCAACTTCCCCCTTTCCTCTGTAGAAGAGCTTCCCTATGCATGCTTCAGACTAGCCTATGGTTTTGCCTTAGTTTGTATGTCCTGAATTGTAATTCTCAAATAAATCCATTTTTGCTGGTAAAATTACTGACAATTTTATTTTTAGGGTTAACATTGTCAATATGGTAATTTTGTTCAGTTTTCAATACTATAATGTGAAGTTATTTAATTTATACATGTGTCTTAATTTAAATAATGTAGAATGTTCACAGTAGAATAGCTGGTTTCTAGAGCAAATCATCTTGGAAATAGAAAGAAGGTGAATCTGTGTGAATCATTTGTCAAGAATGTTAAAAAAGGGGCATCTGCGTGGCTCAGTGAGTTGAGGCCTCTGCCTTCCGCTCGGGTCACGATCCCAAGGTCCTAGGATCCAGCCCCGCATTGGGGGCTCTCTGCTCAGTGGGGAGCCTGCTTCCTCCTCTCTCTCTCTCTCTGCCTGCCTCTCTGCCTAATTGTGATCTCTGTCTGTCAAATAAGTAAATAAAATCTTTTTTAAAAAAAGAATGTTATACAAGAATTTAGGTGTAGAAGGATATGGGGGAAGGTAGGCGAGACTAAGTGATCTCTGGTGTCCTTTCCAAGTCCTTCACTGAGTCAGTTTTTAAAATTTATTTTATATCCTATTAGAAGTAATTCACACAAAGAGAAAAAATATAGGCTTATAAGAAAACAAACTATGTAGTTATATTGCATTTTTAAATATTTAGGAATAATTATCTTATAAATTATATAAAGAATACAATTGCCTTATAAAACAAATTCAGTTCCCTATTAAAAAAAAATAGTGAAAGGAATCTTTCCTTTTCTTCTTTTTGTTGAAGTAAACATGCTTTCCCTATTGCCATGTGCCACAGACAATATAATACAAAAGAGGACGCAAAATATGATTGAAAGTAGGGGTAAGTATCAGCAAAAGAGGATAGCATTAAGGTTCTATATTAATATCCTCCGTGAAATGTCATTAAGTCATCAATGTTTTTACCACATGGGTCAAAAGATTAACTCATCTATAAGAACGAATTGATTTATAGCTATATCATATTTTTGGGTTAAAGGCAAAAAATATAAAAAGGATAATTAATCTCCAATTAGCAATATATTTTATCATGCTGGAGGTTATTCAATTAAAAAAAATCACAAATGAGTGAATACCAAGAAGAAATGCTATATAATGGCCACTTCTGAAATTCAAAAATGAAAGATCAGCTCTTTCTGTTTATAATATTCACTACCACTTTAAAATACTGTGAACATAATCTTAGGAGGGGTTTCAAATAGATGACAATGAGGTTTATTTTAATTTCATGTTGTCACAGAGTTTAGTTGATACTTGCTTTTGACTTCACAGTGATAACAAGGAGCTGGGTATAATTTTTTGTGTAGAGAAATTTGCTACAGCTGAGCTCCCTGTTTCAGTAGCATTTTCTTTACTCTTAGGAAATGCCCTAGGATTGTTTCTTTCCACCGGATTTCTTACTGGTATGCTATGAATGGTTAAAGAAAATCTAAAGTGTACCTGGGTGGCTTAGTTAATTGAGCATCTGACTTGATTTTGGCTCAGGTCACGATCTCAGGGTCATGATCTCAAGGTCCTGAGATCTACCCCTGTCAGAGTCAGGCCCACCTCTCTCCCTCTTAAAAATAAATAAAATAAAATAAAATAGTCAGAAGTCAAAATGTGTCTTAAAAATGCCTTAAAAATTTAAAAAAAGTACTGAAATTTAACTCTGTAGTATCTCAAGTACTGCATCTAAGAATATTTGTATGTATTTGTTTCAGGATATTATATTGGCATTTATAAATACCAAATATATTCAGACACATTTCAGTCAAAATTGTGTTCCTACTAGGAGAGATATTAGGAAAAGGGTAAATGGGAATTGATGACCATCTTTCTTCTTCAGGAGCTCAGGAAAACAGCTGAGACCCTGCTTGAAGGGCAAGCGTTCCACCTGCCTAGCCTGAAATGAGCTAATTGCCTACCTGTCAGTTCATCCTTCCGTTTCCCTTCACTCATAGATGGCTTTAAACAATGTGAAATTCTTTATCTTTCTGAATGCCAGTGGTCTTATATGCTATTTACCATTTCACAATTTTAAATACAGAGTGCCACAAAAGCTGTGCACTATTTAAAGAGAGGAGCTTGGAGTGCTTGGGTGGCTCAGTGGTTTAAAGCCTCTTCCTTCGGCTCAGGTCATGATCTCAGGGTCCTGAGATGGAGCCCTGCGTTGGGCTCTCTGCACAGCAGGGAGCCTGCTTCCCCTTCTCTCTCTGCCTGCCTCTCTGCCTACTTGTGATCTCTCTCTCTTTCTCTCCCTCTGTTGAATAAATATATAAAATCTTTATTAAAAAATAAAGAGACAAGCTTTCTCTAGTGTCTTAGACACTGCTAGTGTTGTATTTGAAATTCATAAACAGAATTACTTGGCTAAGCACATTCATTTAAAACTTAGATAATTTTATAGCTTTTCCATAGCCCTCTCGATGTGTAGAATCTCTAAAATACAGGCCTAATGCCTTGAACTCTAACTGTGGGATAATCAAGTTAAGATGGGTTTTTCTCTTTGGAGGGAGCTGGGGAAATTTACTTCTTATTAGATTGTAACTTTGTATCTAAATAGGTTATATAAGAGATCCTTAGTAAAATGATACAGTTTAAGATACAAGGTAAGGTGGGGGTGTCATTGGGGGGCACCCGAGTGGCTCAGTTGTTAAGTGTTTGTCTTCAGCTCAGGTCACCATCTCTAGGTCCTGGGATCAAGCTCCAGGTCAGGTTCCCGGCTCAGCAGGTGAGCCTGCTTCTCCCTCTCCCTCTGCTGCTCCCCCTGCTTGTGTGCTCTCTCACTATCTCTTTCTCTAATAAATAAAACCTTAAAAAAAAAAAAAACAACAAGTTAAGAGGAAAAAACTTCCTGGATATTTGGAAGGTGCCAAATTCTCTCATATTAGCTCATTATTCAATCTGTATCAGCCTTTACTCTGCTTCTTTAACCCTCTTGTTAGGATCCACGGATTGTAGAGGTATATACAGTCGGGTAGTAGAGTTTATCATCTGGCTGTCCTGGCTTCTTCAGCAAGAGTCCTCTGCAATGGTTTTGAATGCTGCAACTTAAAAACTGGGAAAAAAAAAATCTGCTGCATACAAACTATAAGGAAACCTTACTGCTAGTTGTCCTGAGGCATACAGAGATAAATCAACTCAGTGACCCCTCATAAAATTTACAGACCAAAGGGGAGTACACCTGTAAAAAAGCACACTTGTGTTTAAGCCCATGTCCTCCATACTAGCTGTTTGGAAAATAATTTGAAGAGAAAAACGCTCAAATTGTATGGAAAGTGATATCATTCTCTCTAAATGTGAGTTCTCAAAAATACTACAGTAATGTGTTAGTGCTGTTGGGAGAAATTTTGGATAGAAATAGCTCCGGGAATGGCAATTATCCTGATACAACGAAGCTCTCCAAATAATGGGTATGATAGAAATGATATTCCCTGAATAGTGTGGACATGGAGCAGAAAAGGTATATTTTTGTTTCTTACCTGAGAAATATTTAAAATATTCATCGACAGCACAGTGGATGTGTGTAGGAAACTAACATGTAATAAGATTATGGGTTTAGGCAAAGGCATAGGCAACAAAGTGATAATGAAGAGAGGAATCCAAGAATTTAGCAGAAAACGAGCCGATATTGACAAGCCACATTTTGTTTAACAAGATCGAGGTTCCTTTTGTGGCCATACATATTTTTCATAAAGTTGTAATTCTTAACACAGAAGAATACTATGGAAGCTTAAGGAAAAAAAAGAAAAAGAAAGATGCTCAGGACAGGATTGAAGGCAGAGGTTGGGGGTTGGAAAGTCTCCTTGGAGGATTGATACTTTAGGCATACATTTAGGAAATTGTCCTTCCCAGTTAGGGTTGCCATAACAAAGTACCATACACTAGATGGTTTATAAAAACAGATTATTTTCCCCCTCACAGTTCTGGAGCCTGGAAGTTCAAGATCAGGGCACCAGAAAGGCCAGTACTGATGACAGCCCATTTCTGGACTGCAGACACTATCTTCTCATTGTATCCTCACATGGGAGAAATGGAAGGGGAGAGAGATCACTGGAGTCCTTTTAAAGGGTAACTAATCCCATTCAGAGGACTTTACCCTCAATACCTAATCACCCCTCAAAGGCCTCACCTCTAAACACCATCTCTGGGGATGGGGAAGGGGAGTTTAAAATTCAAGCATTTGAACTTTTGGGAGGAAAAAAAAAAATCAGTCCATAAAAAATGCATATAGTTTAAAGTTAGGAGGGTAGAGTTTGAAAGAATTTTTTGGATAAATATAAAAAAGTTTCTAGTAATATGGTCAAGAAAGTAGGCATCTAATGCAAATAAACATGGACATAGGGAGAAAGTGATTCCCTTATAAATATTTTATTTATTTATTTATTAAAGATTTTATTTATTTATTTGACAGGGGGAGAGATCACAAGTAGGCAGAGAGGCAGGCAGAGAGAGAGGTGGAAGTAGGCTCTCTGTGAGCAGAGAGCCTAATGTGGAGCTTGATCCCAGAACCCTGAGGTCATGACCTGAGCCAAAGACAGAGGGTTGACCCACTGAGCCACTCAGGTGCCCCTCCTTATACATATTTTAAATAGTTTTGAATATCTATATAGTGGCACAAATTATCAAAATATGTAAAAATACTTGTCGGATACTTTGAAGAGAAGTTTCTTCATATGTATTTAGGAAGGCAAGTTTCTTTCCATTGTCATTAACTCAGGTAACAGAAAATCAATCTGGGTCCAACTTGTAATCCTCCCTCCATTTTTTTTCCTTTAGCAATTATGAATTTGCCATAGGAGAGCTCAGAATGTAACAAATATGTGAATTTTGAGAAAGGATTTTAAGTAGAGAAGTGTAGCCCAGCAAGAAAACAAAACAAAACATAGATGATTATTACCTATTACAGATGCAATGAAGAATGAATCAGTAAGTATGTTATAGAATGCAGGATGTTTAGATAAGGCAATGGAAGAATATAAAAGTTTTTATGAAGAATATCAGGGAGGATTTTTTTTACTTAAATTAATAGAGAAGTGATTACTTGGTGAAAATGATATTTAAAGTGAAGAGAAGGTGACTTTTTCAAATATGTCAAAAGCTCTGGAAAAAATTAATAAATTGACTCTTATCTGAGAAGTCAGTGAATCTTTCAATAAGAGATTTAAAATCACGAGACCATTCAGAATGAAGCTGTCACTTAAATGGCAAATGTCTGTTAGAGAAAGAGGCGGGAAGTGATTACGGTAATTGACCCAGCATTGTCCTTAAAGGTGCTCTTGGCAGCTTCTGGAATGACTCAACAGATAAAAGGTAAGTTATAAAATGTTACATAGCTCCCTCCTTGAGAGCGGTATACCTGTATGAGGGAAAAGGAAAACTGGCAAAAAAATGATAAGTGAAGAAAGTGTTCACATTCACAGGGAAAATTAACCTGTTTGGCGATACACTTATATGATGAGTTAGCAGCGATGAAGCTACAAGAAATCAAATATATGTGCCAAGGAGAGATTACAGATGAAAGATTCATTGAAGTTACCCATGGTGTTCAAATGTATGATACATACTCTTTAGGTTTAAGTGACCTTGAAAGTTTATACTTAAATAGAAAATCAATTGTTCATAAGTAATGGATGAGTAGAACAGTAGGGATAGCAGGGTGCTTTGAATACAGGCAGTTGCTTCAAGATTCTTGCCAGATTGTTCTTTATTTCCCAGCACAGATCTCTGTCCGTTCAGTATCACTATATTGCCACGTTCTACTGGGACCTTCGTTCCTAAGAACTTCTAACTTGAAAGGAATGTAGGACTTTAGAGATCATAAAATAAATAAGAAATCAAGAAGGTGTATTGATTTGGGGGGAAATTCTATACATTTCAAAATGGTAATACCTTATCTAATGTCCTCCCTCAAAGTGAGAGAGAGAGCTTTGGAAAAAGATTTAGAATGCCTTAGTACTTTTGGAATGGCCCATCAGTGATTTCACAACCATCAAATCTTACTCTCTTCCCCCTCACACTTGAATGATATAAGCCTTTTGTCAGTTTCTTTCGTCTTGAGACTCTATTTTATTCTCTATCTCTCATCATTTTTTTTTATTTTGTTATTTTCCAGATTTTTGTTATTTGCTCTTTCCTAAAACATGGCTCCTAAATGGACTTATTCCTCTCATCTCACATGATTCCTTTTAAATTTTCTACTGATGTTCTTTGAAAATTCACTTTAGTATCAACAACCCTCAAATGGTCCTTTCCAGTTCAGATGCTCTGCTCCTTCTCTAGGTACTTATTTTCATATGTTGGCTTGTGGCTCCATTTATTATGGTGCTTGCTCTTGGCAGACTATCAAACAAAAATGTATTCATCTTCCCCTCTTTGATAATATCACCAACTCCTGAGCCTGCCACTATTTTCTACTAAAATTCTTATCATATTTTTTTTATTCTTTCTCTTTTATCTCTTATCAAACATTGTCATGCATGTATGTTTCTTTTTTTTTTTTTTTTTTTAGATTTTATTTATTGATTTGACAGAGAGAGATCACAAGTAGACAGAGAGGCAGGTGGAGAGAGAGAGAGAGAGAGAGAAGCAGGCTCCCCGCTGAGCAGAGAGCCCGATGCGGGACTCTATTCCAGGACCCTGAGATCATGACCTGAGCCGAAGGCAGCGGCTTAACCCACTGAGCCACCCAGGCGCCCCCATGTATGTTTCTTATTTTAATTATTTTGGCAATGGAACATTCACTCAGTTTTTTGCAGTAGCTTCCCAAATGTTCTCCCTGACTCAAATTTCATATGTCCAAATCATTATTCAACTGACACTAGATTGTTTCTTGTCTTAATGCAATGACCTGTCCATTATATACCATTCAAATGCCTTTGTGTCCAACCTGATAGCCTACAGAAGATATGTTGATATAATATTTGAGACATTTTATATTGTATCTGCAACTTTGCTTTCCAGACCGAATATCCTTAAACCTAATTCAAACCAAGCAGAATGCTTTGATGTTTTCTGACAATATCCTTCCCATCTTCAAATTGTTCCTTGATCCTGAAATAGACTCGTACAACCAAACTGGTCTCCAACTCAGAGCCTGCCTCAAGAAGCACTCAGTATAAACTTTCATTGGTCTTTTGACTCAAAAGTAATCACTTCCTCTTCACTGCTTGAACTATAAAATATTTAAACTTGTTTAACAGCATTTATCACATTTTGCTTTGTATTAAGGCAGTCCATGCAATAAAGCCTAAATCCACGTGGTCAAAAAACAAACAAACGAAAACCCAAACCAAAACAAAACAAAAAACAAACAAACAACAACAACAACAAAAACACAGGGGCAAACCTGTCAGAGACAGTGACTTGATGCAACAAGGGCGAGTTTCCAAAGAAGATTCCAGAGAAGTATCTTTTGTAAGGTTTGGCCTCCCACGGAAGGATTTTGAGAAAGGTCTAAGGAAAGCACGCATTTTTGGATCAGTCACTTTTTCTACGGCAAGATTAAAAGTGGAGATCAATTAGTCATTGTGTGCTCTCTTAAAGTGAAGATGACTTAGTAATTGGGTATCTCTAATTAGAAATATAAATAGCAAAGAAAGGCTGGGAGTGTGATTGGTAAGAAATGATATCTCTTCACAAAGAGATCATTAATGCATTTTACAGCTTCTTTATGACTGGGGAGATACGGCATTTCCTGTTAATTTAGTAGCTGTCGTATCCTGTGTCTGCTCACACCCTTTTCTCCAGGCTGATTAATGAGAGGGTTTTTTTGTTGTTGTTGTTTTTGTTTTTTTCTTTTTTGGTTCAAGCCAATTTTTACTTTCTTTACAGACAGTATTTAACATTGTCTCATATCTATATACTATTTTCTCTACCACTTGAGAAGACAGACATTACATTCCAGGAAAAATGATATAACTGATTGTTCAAAACACAGTTTCAGAATGACACGGGGTCCAGTATCATTTCCTTTATTTTGTAGCTTTTGTATAATTTCCTTTGCTTGGGCTGTTTTCTCAGTAATAAGATAGGAATAATAGTATAATATCTCATAGGCTTGTAATGAATAATGAAGTAATAATTCTTATAAATTGTGTTGCATAGTGAATGACTTTCAGAAGTGCTCAAAAAGCATTACATTATATTCCATTATTCCAATTCAGTGGTACCAAGATCTATACATAATGGACTTCTATAATCTCAGAAAAATAGAATTAAGAGAAAAGTACACCCTGTTATCAAAACTTGAAGACAGCTACTTTTTAAAATTATTATATAGTTATCTACCTATCTATTTATATATGTATATATAAAATCAGAAGTTTTTTTTTAAATTTTTTGCTTTATAAAATCCAGTTATAAACATTTATGTTTAACATATGTTTATATATATACACATATTTTTCTGTTTAGGATTTTTTTTTAAGATATTTCATGAAGCAGATGGGTCTTTTGAAATTGTATATTTATATATTTAAGTCACATAGAAATGGATTATTGAGAATTATTTTTTTTTTTTAACAAACACAATCAAAATTTATGAGGGAAATTAAAAACACTAAAAGAAATGTGCAATGGAAAATTTTGGTCTTTTTTAAAGTTTACGTAAATAATCATTGACTTTAAAATAACCCTATATATATATCTATATCTATAGATATAGATATATATATAGATAGATAGATAGATGTGGCTATTTCTTACACTTGAGAAAAAAAAAACTTACACTTCTTTCAGAAATACTGGTTGGTACATAGTAGGTGATCAATAGTATTGAATGAAGTAATTTTAAAAATTACCATCTTTTTCTTTCAAAATGCAGTGAAATTTAACAGATTCTCTAGGGCTAGTAGGCAGTTGACTTTGTACCAAGGGTTAGAGCAGAGTGATAAAAATCATAGACCATTTCTTCAAGGAGTTCATAGTCTAGTTGATAAACCAAAATAAATTACATAACTTTACCACTTTTCATTATTTCAATACCTTTCAAACTGCTAAAACTGAATCTTCGTCCTTCCCTGCTCCCCCAAAAAGATTAAAAAAAAAAAAGGCAGAGAAAAAGAGAGATTAATTGACTGGAGGGAGGGGGCAAGAAAGGAAAAAAAAATATAAATGCATCATCACTTGGGCAGGAACTTAGTGAGAAGCTATCTATACTGTATTAAGACTATTTTTCAGAGGTATCCTACTTGCAAACAGTACATTTCATCTAATTTATTAATCCCATTATGGCAGGACATATCCTAGGAGATGAGATTTAGTCCTGTTTTGTATTCTTACATCTACAAGGAAATACTAAAAAAAAATTGCAAAAACCTTCCAACCTATCTCTATTTGTTTGTTATTTCAGCAAAACAGTTAATTTATGCTGGAAGATTAAAAGTAATTTATTTATTAACATTACAAATAGAAAAGATGTGAGAAATTGAAAATAAATAGAATCAAACCAACTTGAAAAATATACAAAACTCAGTTCTTCCTAGATACCTTTTTGTATTATGTTGAAATTGTCTTTCTTTTTTTTAAGATTTTATTTATTTATTTGAAAGAGAGAGAGAGAGCATGAGCAGGTGGAAGGGGAGGGGCAGAGGGAGAGGGTGAAGCAGACTCCCTTGGGGAACAGGGAGCCTGATGGAGGGCTGGATTCCAGGACCCTGGAACCATGACCTGAAGGCAGATGCTTAACCGACTGAGCCATTCAGGCACCCCTTGTTTTGTGTTTTAAGTGAAGTAGTACTTCAGATCAAAAGTTCTGGAACAGGACTGCCTGGGTTTGAATACCTACAACCATATTTTCTTATTTTTATTTTTATCAAGTCTAAGACATCACGTTTTAGAGCATACATCCTTATTTTATAGTCTCCCCTAGATACACACAAGCAACCTCTACAACTGATTTGTAGGATACCAATTATTTCAAGATACATCTGGATTTCAGAGATGTTATGATATGGAAAAAAAGCTCATCTTAGAGTTCATGGAATATGGCAGCAGCAAAGTGAACATGGGCAAATTACTTGATCTAAATAAAATTAAGATAATTATTTCAAAAAGTGTCAATAAAAGTACCCACACAACTCTTTTGATGTTTAAATTATACAGTTTATATGAAACTCTTAGAGGATTATATGGCACATGTTAAACTTATTAGGGGAAATAAAAGCCTAACCTATTATTTTTAAAGCATTTTATAATGCAAAAAATACAAAGAAACAAAGGAAGTATGTATATGTATATATATATATATATATATATATGTATATACACACACACACACACACTCCCTCCCCCCTTACAATGACAGTTTTCCTGGGAGGCATTAAAAATAGCCTGTGGTAATCTGCTCATTGCCCAATGGTTCTCTAAGTCTAGTTGCATCAGGCAGGAAAAGAGAAAGAGAATATATGGGAAAGCTTGTAGTCCTACAGATTTAGGTTTCCATGTGGCACACTGCCTTTCACTCTCATGGAGAAAATCTGGCCCCCTATACTATATCTACCTGTGAAGTGAGCTAAGAAATGAATTCTCTAATTAGAAACCTTCATGCTTAGAACCACCCTCTTCCGAGGTAAGAACAGGAGAATGGGTTTAATGGAAAACTCAAAAATTCTGTCATAGTACATGTTCAACAAATATCAGCTATTCTTATTTTTACCTAAAAGAGAAAAGGTATATGAAAAAGGAAAATGCTACATTAACATGATACAATTGTAAAGCAGGATGGATTTTTTTTTTTCTTCCTGAAACATAGAAAAATCAAAAGTTTGTTTTCTTGGGACACTTTAAGTATAATGTGCATTCTCAGTATTTCCTCACCACGTCTATAGTTTATTGAAGGCACAGCCACAACTGGATCTTACTTTTCACTCCCTGGTGATAAGAACAAGGCATTCATTGGTGACTTTCATAGTCATCTAGAAATGGAAGCTATACCTCTTTAATGTTCCATAAATTATTTGGAAATGAATTTTAAAATTTTATGAATTTTAAAAATTAATGATATTTTGTTGTGGTTAAAATGTAGTATTTTATACAAATAGCATGATCACAGTGATTCAGTAATAATGGAATCATGTCCTGCTACTGTTAAGTCAAATAATTTTATTTTAACAAAAAAATCTACTGCACATAGAAGATGGTTTTGTCTTTCAGAATTTATGGAGCATCTACTTCACATGTTTCTATAAAATAATCTTTGAACTACTTCAGACCTCCTTCCTTGGAACGCATGAGATTATCAGGAAAGCCTTTTCTCTGTTTCCCTCTGTGTTAGGTTTACATTTGTATTAATCTGTGGTACCTAACACTTAATTATACCTGTCCTTACCAGTGCTCTCAACTTTGGTCTCACGATCAATCCTAAGTAATTATTTTTCTCTCTATCACCAGTTCCAACTCTAGAACAGGTTTTTCTTTGATTTCTTTCTGTGTGTGTGTGTGTGTGTGTGTGTGTTTTAAAGACCATCTACCACAATAAATTGTTTTGAATAAAGCAGATTGTGTAAATACAAATACACAAAAAGTAAAATACTAGTGACCATTAAAAAACATAGTAAATACATGATATTTCTCAAAAAAGAAAAAGATTCTTGGTAATTCTCAGTTTTTATTATTCTTTTTAAAAATAAAAGACATTAGTTAAACATATTCTGAATTCCCTAATGCAGTGTGTGAGACCACACTATCAAATGATAGAACCTAGTAAAACAGTCTCTACACTAAGCAATGTGTTTAAAATGTATCTCGTTTCTCATAGCTCATTAGCTCACTGAATGAATTTGTCTGAATCATGAAGACAAAATGGGTTTAAATTCCTAGGGCATATCTTTTCTTCTATTCATGTAATTTACACCTTCATCACTTGCTCTCAGAGCAAAGATCCTTTACACTATTGACAGTATTTTGAAGCATTGCTAAAGCAAGATATAATGAGGACATACTGAGAGAGTCAGTTAAAGAAACATAGAAGGAGAATAAGAAATTGCATACTGAGAAAAAAAGTTACACAAACACTTAACCCAAGCGCTCTCTCTGGGCTTTGTGGTTTTGCTACTTTATTCCTGAAAAATAATGTGAATAGATAAAGAATCACACCAGGGTTTAAGTTCATCTTTCAGGGAAGGAATATCCACATGTTTCTATGGTTTAGAATCACAAAAGTATTTTTATATGGTTTCATTAGACTGCTGTGTGTAGAATCAATTTACAGCAGGAACCAAAGATCAGGGAGTTGAAATGATTCTTGAAAAATGATTCCGATAACATGTAGCTTGGGGAGGTGGCTATTAATGATAAAAAGAAATGGAGAGCAATCCCAGAACAAATACACAAAGATATAGGTTATTCTAAATAGACTTCTTAATGTTAAAAATTGTATGAACCTGGCTATGTCCCTCTCCTGAAATTCATATATCTGTGTGAAAGTATGATTACATAGTAAATTATTCCAATTTGTGAGTGTGTGTGTATGTGTGTGTGTATATACACACAAAATGAATTCTGTATAATCTCATATATATGTATATGCAAGCAAATTTTATGTGTGATTATAGGAGAAAATGTGTTAAAAGTGAAAACTTAATAATCAAGTTTACTTAAGGTCAAATCAAAATAAAATCAATATATGGCCACACTATAATGTTAATAGTAGAAATGGAAGGGTTATTTAAAATCAAACATCAAAATCAAAACAAACATTAAAATCAAAAAACCAAAGCCATGCACTGTGAACTCCAAAACACATCAAAATAGTAAAAACTTGAGTTCTAAATAAGGAACTATTGACTATAATGATTAATTCTTAAAGGATTTGACAAACCTAATTTGGAATACCAATACATAGGATGATTGTAAATGCAGTTAAGCCACAGCTGAAGAAAGAACAAATAATAAACCAGAAAATTGCCTTGAAGAATAAGTCACATAAGTGATTTCATTTCTGTTATACAAAATAGTCTTTTTTATACAATAAAGCTGAAAGTGATGAGACAAATATTTTTTTTTTTTCCCTTAAGTGGGATTAGATCACTGCCTTGGTAGAAAGATTACATCCAAATATTTATCACATTGTGATGTTAATCTCTGAGGAGATGTACACTGAATTTATACTCTATGGTACTTTGATTCAGTTCAAATCAGTGGGGTTCCTAAATAGCATTTTCTCATATTTTTCATGAGATCTTTTGTAATTAACTTATCATAAAATATTATTTTTGCTTAAGTGAGTGACTTATGGAATTAAACTCATTCACTTAAACAGTACATTTTTAAAGGTAACAAAAGATAAATATTAAATATCAGTACTTTTTGGTTTTTTTATTATAATCTATTTGACTTTATAAATGCTGAAACATTGTGCTTATGAGCAAACACTACTTTTGATAATCTTTCATCAAGGAATTTTCTAATTTTGTCCAATTTTTTAGCCAAAGCTCTATCCATACCCATGAAATTGACCTAAAATTAAAAAGTCAGTTTTCTTAGAGTGATTTTTTATAATTGAGCTTACTCTGCAACCAGCAATTAAACTCAGAATCTGAGAAGGGATTAAAGTCACTAAGAATCTTTTAATTTTCTTGCTACTTAATTTCCTATTTCTCTTTGTTTTACATTTTTATTTCCTTTGATAAAACTAGTTATATTTGTGTAGGGTTGGACATTTTTACTTTGTTGGAATAATTATTAACTTTAAAGTGTGAGTAAATGAGAACCTTTTACTCTACTATATGGTCATTAAAAAAAAAATCTGCCTAATCTTCAATAATAAAATTTTAGACCATTGTGTTTAATCAGTGCATAAGAATTAGATTGCCAGTGAGGCTGGAATTAAACTGCTTTCAACTATACCAAATAGTTGAAAGAAATCTTGAAAAACTTTAAGTATTTTTGCAATTAAATATACATCTATATCTTATAGTATACTGTACAAGTTTTATTGGCTTACAAGAGCAAATATTTCTCTGTTGGCCAGAGAAGAATAAATGAATGAATGAGTTATCTCCGAAATAGAGCTAATGTCATTTTGAATATATGATAACTTTTGAAATAAATGATGGACTGTCATGGCTCCAAGAAAATTATAATCATTGATCAGTTATTTTTTTAATAACGCTAACTTATAAATAATTTTTAAATACAATTTAAAGAGCACATAAGGACTTTTAATAGGCATTATTTGTTGTACTTTATTTAATCAAACAAGACTTCTTTTTACTTAAAAATGCTTTTAAATTGCCCTTCCATGTCTCAATCATTATGCAGTATCTATTATACTAAGCGATCATCTAACTAAGCGATCATTATCTTGATAAGCAATACAATTAAAATTATAAGGAGCACGTAGTCTAAGATTATTTTAAACTTTTGTTGGAAATATTTGGGTGGAATTAGATAGTAAAAATTACTCATAAATGATTCAACTCTGAGAGACTGGTCTTTTCAAAAACATTTATCAGCTTTAGTACAAAATTTACTTATTTATCATGGATAACTTTAAGTAAACCTTATGTTTTCCCAAAATCCAGAGTACCACTTCCTAAATTATTTTATATGACTGGATTTTTTAAAAAATACATTTAGGAGAGTTTCTTGCAGATAAGTGGATCAGTCTATTCCATTTTATCTTGGCATCCCAAATGTTATATATTCAAAATCGAAGGAAGTGGGATAAGGAATAGAAAAGTTGGTTTAATGTTCTAATTCTTATTTGGTTATTCTTTTTTTAACCAAAGGGAGTTATATAACACAAAATGAAGTGAAAGTAAAGGACAAATCACTGGGTCATTTTACTCTAAAGAAACACAAATATATTCTATCTCATAATTGGGAGCAAGGGAGTTTTCAGTCCCTAAAGACACCCTGCAAAGGGACCATGTATACAAGAACAATATACTACATTGATTTTAAATTATGATAGAATTAACATATTTTTTAAAAGATTTTTTTTATTTTAGAGAGAGATGGGGGAAGAGAGAGAGCACAAGCTAGGAGAGGGCCAGAGGGAGAGGGAGAGAGGATATCGCCAGCAGATTCCCCACTGAGCCCAGAGTAAAACATGTGGCTTGGTCTCAGGACCGTTAGACCTGGCCTGAGCCAAAATCAAGAGTCAGACTGTTTAACTGCTGAACCACTCAGGTGCCCAGAATTAACATTCTTTTAATGGTACTCTTTCAGTCAAAATACACACATACACACACACACACACACACACATATGACTAAGACTATTCTCTGCCATTATTTTGCTTTCTTATTTTTATTTGTTTTTGTTTGTTGCAGTGAGACTAAAATTGATGGAGATGATGGAAATCTGTGGACACTAATATGATAGTGGCATATACTTCTAATTGTTTCTGAAAATACAAAAATTTGTATTTTGATGGAAAATCAAAATACAAAGACAATTAAGTCTTGTGCTTCAAAATTCATATAATATATTCCATATACAAATGTCCATTTTTACTCTCATGTTTGGATAAGTACCTTCTATCTCCCCCATTCCCAATATTCAGAGTTCATATTATGATGTTGAGGCAATGTGTACTATATGTATGGGTGTTAGTGATAAAGGCCTGAGGGACCTCATTGTAGTTGGACAGAATGTGCTCCCTTCTACATTTCTTTGCTTTGTTACAAATATACTAATATAATAGTAACCATGAGAATGAGCATACTAAAATACTAAGATATATCATTTGATCTCTAACATTATAATTGACTACACAGCAAATTGTGATCCATTCTCATTCACCCATACCTTCATTCATTCACTTCCACAAATATGAAGCACGTTCTCTCTGTCTGCCCTTGTACTCTAGGGGCATAGTCTGGGCTGGCAAGAAATACTAACAATCTTCATGGAGCTTCCCATTTAGGGAGGTGACAAAAGTAAGTTCAAAAGTGGCACAAATACACATGTAACTGCAAAACTGGGAAGGGAAAAATGGTGCCAAGAACAGTGGAAGAGGAGTGCTTGACCTGGTCTGAGAAAGAAAGGAAAGTTCTCTCTGCTTCGATCCAAAGCATGATTATGAAGAATGAGCAGATTAACAGCGGACAAAGCAAAACATTTAGGTAAAGGCCATTCCGTAGGCTAGAATGAAGAAGAAGGAGAACTGTGTGTTTACGACAGTGAAGGGAGACCGGTTTGGGTGCAACGCAGAGAAGAGGAAAGCATGAAGGGAGAGGAGAATGAAGAGGAGAGCTGAGCACACATCATCCTGGGCCCTTCTCACCGCACAGGGTTCAGACCATACAATCATTTGCAGTTTGCTTTGAGGAGATTATATTAAACTTTCTTAATGATGTCATGATGCTTTCCCAGGTATGTTGCCCTACTCTTAATGTCATTCACTCAGCAACTGCCTATTGAGTGATTACTTGGGAATCATTACTTTTTCAACAGACCTGAATTCTGTCACCCCAGGAATCAGATGATTTAGAATAGAGAAACTAGAGTTGCTTTTTCTTCTAGGGTATTGAGTGTCCCACAGCATAATGCATCTAAAGTGTAATGATTCATAAAATATCAATACAGTTGAGGAATGTAGAGAAGTAAAGACTTATTCCATCTTAATTCCAGGTATTTGAAGGGACTGAGAGTCAGATCATTTATAGTGCTTCTCTGTGGTGACATATTTTAATGGTGTCATTTAAATCCATTTTCAGTGCAATATAGTAATTCCTCAATGATAAATTACATTATTTAATATTTCAGCTGAGACACTGCTAAAATATAGAGGTCCAATTGTTTTAATGAAGAATTTAAAGATTTGCTTTCATCTTAAAATTAGAATCCTGCATTAAATTAATAGTTTTTAAACTATTTCTTTCAACTTGTCAGAATATCATATATTGATTGTAAAACAAGTGTTACATGTTGTTTTTAGATCCACTTAACTTTCAATTTTGAACATACCTACCAAAAATGCACAGCATGAGAAGAAAAGATGAAAAATGATGAGTTCACTTACATAGCTGTTCTCTTAGTCCCAAAGCAATAAGTCTTTTTTCCCTTTTTCTCATTTATCACATATTTGTAAGAGACTTAGTTGCCCTGGGGGGAAATGTTAAAGAGAGAACTTAGTATTTGAAACACTTACCTGATTTTTTTTTTTTTTTGCTCCTTTTCTATTTATAAACAAAACAAAATGATAGCTGGAAGTAAATCATTTTTAACCAGTAAAACATGAGTATAGACCGAATGTTTTGACCATTTATTTATATTTATTTATATTATTCAAGTGTGTGCATTCTGATTCAAGTGAAAGGTGGGCAAAGAACATTTTTGTTCAACTAGAATTTGTTGAAAGACTTCTAATCATTGTTAGTTGCCAAAATTCTGTTTCAGGAATCAGAGTTGGGGACACAATGATTTCTTTTTGTATCCAAATGAATGTATTCTTCCGTTCATGCTAAAAAGGGCAGAGTCAAGCAGAAATATTGGGTTTGCTGTGATCGCATTTATTGTTGCAACTTTCAGAGATGAGAATCAGTGACAGGCCTGCAGTCCCTGTTGCCTCGTCACCACATTCTGGGATAGTTGATACAAATCTGAAGTCAGCTCACAGGACCTGAAGTAAGGTTTGAGGAAACAGACAGCAGTCCCTGGGCAGTGGGGCTTTTGGATACAACTAGAGAATGTTTCCTCCAGTGGTAGCAGGGGGCAACACAAAAAAGTAATTTGATGGTTTAGAACTTTGAATCCAAGCAACACCAGCTCAGTGTAGGTAGGGAGTGAAGTTTGGACGGGAAACTCTTCCCTGGGAGGATACATTTGGGAGCTGGGGCACAAGAAATACTATTGAAGTTGTGAAATATGACAAACTCCTTGCCACATCATTGTTCATGGCTAAATTTGGACTGGAATCCAAGCTTTGAAGTTGACCTTAATTCTTTCCTTAAGTAATAGATTTGTGGGTGACCAGTACTTTGTCTAGGAGTATCTCCTGCAGGAATTTAGCTTTGCACAAAGTTAACTCTCCTTTGCACGTATAGCAGTAATTTTACACAACTTGAATACTAAAAAGGACTGGTATTAAAGACCTATAATCATCACTATAGTCAGTCACTCCCTTTGATTCTATTTGTGTCTCTGTGACAACTCATTCACATTTCTCAAAAAAAACACCCACTTCTCTTTCCTCAGAATGGCTTGGCTTTCTGCCATATAGGTGTAATGGGGAATTTGAACTGGAATAAAATGGAGTGGATTTTAAGTGGCATTAACACATACCTTCTGATCTTGTAAAGGAATTCATGCAACTAATTTTTAGTTTTTCTCATAGTGAAAGTGTTTTGTTTATTTGTTTGTTTGTTTCCCTCAAAAGCATATTGATACTGTTTGGTCTGTTCCATTTTTTTTTCTTTTTTTTTAAGATTTTATTTATTTATTTGATGGACGGAGATCACAAGTAGGCAGAGAAGCAGGCAGAGAGAGAGGAGGAAGCAGGCTCCCTGCTGAGCAGAGAGCCTTATGCAGGGCTCGATCCCAGGACTCTGGGATCATGATCTGAGCCCAAGGCAGAGGCTTTAATCCACTGAGCCACCCAGGCGCCCCTCCATTTTTTTTTTTTTCTGTTTTATGTAAGGAAAAATAATTATCTGAAATAGTATATGCACACACATTTATACATGTAGAATTATGTGAATTAATATGTATATACAGGCATTTATAGGCAACATTAAGCAATACTATGTTGCTTTTGTTGTAGGTGAGAATTTTTGTAAAGCTTTCTAGTGCCCTTGTATTGGACTGTTATCTGAACATTTTACAACAGGAAAAATACAAAAGCTGCTCTTTTTGACCAATTTTTTTCACTTCAGTATATTTTGTCATGTTCATAAATTGGTTTACTATATTTGCAGCATCAACAGAAGTCTGTGCTTTTCAACATTTTACACCTGTGAAGAACTATGACTTTAAAGCAAGTGATAGACGTAATTGGTTACAAAAGAACTTCAGCTCAGTAGCAGGAATGTCAGACTTGCAACAAATGTTTTCCAGTTGAAAGAAATCTGAATCTCTAATTTACAGTTTTATTTCTTTCCTGATATCTAGCTGAATATGTTTACTTTCAAATTCCTGGTAGTTTCTAGTGACCTTTGTATATTTTTCTTTAGCTGTCCCCAGTATTCTTTCTCATTTAATTACTTGTTTATTAACAATTTTGGTGCTTTTTTTTTTCCCTCAGTCAAGATACTATGTTTATTCACTCTTAAGCTTTTCTTTCAAAACAGTGATTCTCTTGTATAAGTGTGCATATCAATATTGTGTATGAAAACAGAGAAAAAAAGAGCTAGAATAAACATGCTTATGAGTTTTTACATGCAGTAGCCAAATTTAGCGCTTCCAGTATAAAGATGACCCACGATTATGAACACTTTGATCGTGGTGCGCAGGTCAGGTTTGGGCTGTGCAGTTTAGAACAGCCTGCAGGCTCTGTGTTCCTCCAGAAGAGTGAGAGGTTAGTGTCCACACAAAAGTACGTGGAGTTTGTTGGCTAGCAGAGGAAAGAGGGGATTTATTTTTCTCCCCACTTTTCTTTTGTCTCTTGAGTTGAATGACTTTTTCTACAGGCCTAGAGGGTGAATAGGAAATGACATATATTGGCATGCTCTGTATTATCACACGAGCAGCTATAGATCTGCAGGTGAGCAGATTATGTTCCCAAATTCTGTAAGATCTCTCATTCCCAACTTAAATATTTTCCCATAGAAGCACATTTTTGGTTAAAATTATGTTTAGTACCAAATTGATCTCACAATAAACTTAGTTCATAAATTACCCCTTGCCCAAGTGATGGTGTCAAAGTTAAATATTTGTGGCCTGGCTTATCCAACCATAGCCGTCTTCATACTCAACCTCTTTCACCCATCTCTTTATTTTCTCTCTCCTCTAACTTTCATTGAACAACTAATGCTTTCTTTGCCCTTGCAGGAGTGGCCCTCAGTCAAACCTGAAGACTGCACAAACCGAAGAATATTCCTTAAAGAATCAAGTTTTGCTTCACCCATATGAGAGTAGACAATTAGGAAGGTCTGGGAGATTTGGTTTTTTTTGTTCTGAACCACTTAGTGGCCCCCAAGGAACCAGACATCATTCAATTGCTCTATCCAAGCATGAGTGTGTATGTGTGTGGGTATCCTGTATGTCTATGTTAAGGGTTGGGCGGCATA
Organism: Lontra canadensis; assembly: GCF_010015895.1. Classification (NCBI taxonomy): domain Eukaryota; kingdom Metazoa; phylum Chordata; class Mammalia; order Carnivora; family Mustelidae; genus Lontra; species Lontra canadensis. Next base: position 1,598,271 of record NW_022631056.1, on the reverse strand, counting down.
TAAAAACACCCTTGAGGATGGCAATTAAGGTTTTCATGATGGGCAAATCTTCATGACTTGAAGATGGGTCAGTTATTTAAAAATTATGGGCCAGTTATTTAAAAACTAATGGGAAACTGGGGATTCACAAAGCTACATCACCATCTAGAAACACACAGTATTCTCTCCTAATGTACATAAACATTTCTCAAAATGTTCATGTATTGTGTTTCTAATGAAAATATCCCGTATATATATTGGTCTTTTTTTTTTTTTTTAGTCATATCCTTGTCTCTTTGTGAAATCACATACTTCCAGACTCCGCATATTCACTCACCTTTTATTTTGTGATTTTTAAGAATTATGTACTTTTTAATAAACTCCCCAACATTCTTAGTTTTCACAGAAAGTCCTCCCACTTATTCCCGTAAGCATAATGTGGTACAGCCAGTGTTATCTATCTATTGCTAAATCACAAATGACCCCAGATGTAATGGTTTAAAAGAACAGACATTTATTATGGTCCAATTTCCATGGGTCAGGAATTTAGGACTGGCTTTTCTGGGACACTCAAGAATTTTAATGTGATTGGAACCAGGATGTCAGCTGGGGCTACAAGCATCAGAAGGCCTGACTGGGGTCAAGTGTCTGCTTTCTGGAGGATGCAACTGACACATTCTATCAACAAACCAAGTAAGGCCACTAGACATGTTTTCCCACTCTCTGTACATAAACTGTCATGTATTTCTATCAGTTTTCATCTCCATTTTTCTAATAGCAAACGATAAGGGTTTTTTGTTTTTATTTTTGTTTTTGTTTGGTTTTTGTTTTGTTTTCTTTGTTTTCTTGAACCACAACAGAACTCCTCTGCATGGAACTCGACTTCATCCCATCTCTTCTCATTGTTTCCCCCTCCTTTTCCTTCTTCACCAACTTCCCCTGCTTCTCAACTTGCTTCACATCATTTCTTGGCTACCAGTTCATATTTAAGAATGACAATGACATGCTGTGCTCTGGGAGTGTGGGGTGTGTAGTGCATTGAATTGTAACTGTCCATAATTTTACTAGTGCTACACAGTTGAAAGTAAATTCAAATTTGTTTCCTCCTCCTGGTCTCTCCTATAGCTTAACCACAAAGCCAGGCGTATTCATATATATATATATATATATATATATATATATATATACACACACACATATATGTGTATATATATATATAATGATCAACATACTCACTATTCTCTGCCCCTAATAATGCTGCATTAATTAGGCTTCTCATCATCTCTCAATGGTTTCCCTCCCTTTAATAATGCATTCTCAGATCCATCATCCACAGCCTTATGGAGGGATCTGTCTCATATGTATAGAGGATTGTGTGCCTTCTCTTTTTAAAGCTTTAGCACCTGCTCTCATGGCTCTGTATCCAAGGGCAGCTCCTGAAGACAGCACGCAGGGTGTTCATGCTATGACCTCTCAACTTCTCTTTCCTAAGTTTTCACTGTCCCCAGGTTGACACTTTATATCCTAGAATCACCTATCATCTCTGTAGCTTTGTCATTTCATTTTTTTCTCTTCAATTTCCTACTGGTCTTTTATAATAGGTCAACTTAAAGACGTGTGATAGGTCAGAAATTTCTTCTTTTCCACAATGAAGATTTCCTTGACTACTTCTTCCCCCATCTATCCCATCCTGCTCAAACAGGCTGATTAATTCACTGATTATTTTCTTCACTCCTGGAAAAGTGATCTTTGTTATCTTGATCACGTTTATTATAATTATCTTCAAGTGCTCTCTTCTTCTGAGATGTTGGTGTTTTGAAGTAGACAACACACTGTATCTATAAGTGTAATTTCCTGCTTATAGCAAGGTGTTAGACATACAATTGAGCTTATTGAAAATATGAATAAACTGGCAAATCTTTGTCCTTATACAGGACAAAGGAGGGGGAGGAAAAAGGTATACTCTGATTTCCAAGAAGGCAGTTATGCGTCTTCCAAGTAATTTTGTTTCTAGTTTGTTTCTAGTCAGAATAAACTTCCATGGTTTAGTGCTTTTATTGAGGTTTGCCTTTCTGCCCGGAAGGCCCTTTCCTACCTTCTCCTTATAGAACACCCAGCTTAGATAAGACACCATGATTCTTCTTAAGTTCCCTATGTAGGATAGTCTTATTTAAACACAATCCATCAGAAGTAATGCCATTCAGAATGTATTTCTCCTCTGTGCTGAAGAGGTCAATTTCCTTACCTCTGTTACAGCATTCATCACTCTAAGCAGTAAAATGGGATACCTCCAAAACTTAGGAGTGGAACTATGGAAAATCAGCTTGCAGTAGTTTACTTAGCCTTGGGTAAAGTATAATACTTCCAAGCAATAATGCATACATGGGCCATTGAGCAGTTTTATCTAATAAAGAGGTCAGGATCTTGCTTCAGAAAAAGACTAACTGTATGGGCAGGTCCAAGTCTATAGCAGAATCTATTGCCTATGATGAAGAATTTCAATCAGGGACAAACAAATGTTTAGTCAAGGGGGGAAAAAAAAATGAAATGGAAACTAGGATGAATCAGTAAGCATTGAGCATTGATTGTCTAGCGAAATAGATGGAGTGAGTATTGTCACCTTTCTATCAAATATTGGGGAAAGACATAAACACATACATACTTGCCTGTTCCCATCCCCCTACCCCCCATCAATTTCTCTGTCCTCCCTCAACCCCCAGCCTCTCCTCCTCTCTCAGATATGTTGAATTTGGGTTCTGTTTACAAACTTTTTCCCTCACTAGCCTGAGAAGATTGACTTACTCTCTCTATCTAGACATTCAAACACACATTAAGTGTACAAGAATTTTATTAAGTGAGTGCATGTACAATATTTTAAATACAAACAGGTTGTAGATCAATTATAAATCTCAGTTGCACAGCCTTATATAATAGAATATTGAATCAATTCAATTCTCAGGTTGTGATTTTAGAAAACTTATGAGAAAATCTGTTGATAGTGAGATTGTTTGACATTATCTTTCACTTTTTTCTCCTTTCTCACCTTGTTACAGTGCAGTCCAAGGTAATCCTTAAGTTGAAGGAGAGCCTGAAATAATGTTATTAGTCTTCTCTATTTTCAAGTTGAAAGGCACTGAACCAGTCACTAGTATTTCAAATACCAAGAAACGAGTCCTCTCGAGCTTTGGGGGCACCTTGTTATTCCTACCTCCTTTGTTTTATTTGCTTTTTGGTGTGTAATAACCCTTGACATATTATATTTTATTATTTTAAAACATGATGCATCAAACATGTCATATCCCAGGAGGTCATGATTTAACATGGAACAAGAATATTCTCCGAAAATGAAATGAAAAGCAGATCTAGCAGTTGTTAGGGAGTTGAAGATGTCCACACAATTACCCGGTATAATAAAAATAATCTGTTATGCATCTTTCCTGCCTTTTTTCCTCTTCATTGTGTGGAAAATTTGGTGTTTCATTTTCTCTTTTGGAGTCATCATTTTCACTAGCATATCATATGTCAAGTGTGAATATATCTAGTGATGCAGTAAAAGATGATAGCATTCTGAATATATTCTGTGCATAACCTAGGAATTCAATCCTATAGTACTATATTCCATTTTATTTGCAGTGTTGGAAATCGAGAAGAATAAAAAGGCCAGGATCAAAAGTATAAACTGTGGATACTACCCCCCAAAAATCAGTGCTCAGAGATGGTAAGAATATTTCCTTTGGGTTTCTGTGATAAATATTGGACTGTATACCATTTAGTATGTGCTAGAAAAAGGAGTAAGAGGCGCAGAAACACTGATATTTAGTTATTTAAAACTGGAAACCTAAACAACTGTATCACTGTACAAATAATCAGTAACATTTGAAAATTCTAAATCAACATTGGGAAATATCTATTTCACATCATTGGACAAGCAGTTTAAGGAACTGCCAAAGAACAAACCTACTACTCATAAGGATCAAAATTCAGATCAAGGTGTTTACAACGGTGTTTACAAAATCTTGCACTGTCTTTTAAACTTATATTTATGAAAATTTTGTCACTTGCTCCCTTCAGTTTGCCTTGGCCTCCTGTTTTCTATCCCATTTATTCTTCTTGCATATCCTTCAAATTCATATTCCTGTGTGCTTTTCTACAGAATGACTTTTTAGCCATCCCTTCCCCACCATGCTGCCCAGACACTTTGAATTATAAGGGATAGGGTCACTTATCTTGTCTTTGGAAAAGTGTAGGAAAAGATACAGATGCCCGATAACTCAGGAAAAAAAAAAAATCTATGGAATATCTGCAGACCAAGTGCTCTATACTGTGTTCTCTTTCTAATCTTCTCTGGTCCCATCTCTTTCTGCATGTGTTTCTCCATTTTGAGCATCTGCCTGTTTATTTTTCTGCCTTGTCTGTGTTCCAGTATGTATTCCTCTAACAGCATGCATGTATTTCCAGCTTCAGCACCTATTACCAGAGGAATTAATGTCTTAGATTCTCAACTCCATCGAGTACCATATGATCTGTTCAGTTTATCTCTTCAACAAAAGCCACAAACCAAAGATAGCTGATCAAGCTATTGAATGGCTGTCTCCAAGTTGAATTTATACTTCTTTATCAATTATCTACAGCTGGGAGGCACAGGAGCATAAAGAAAAGATCAACACACTTTCTTTCAAAGTAGCTGTAGAAAAATCGAATATGCACAGAAATCTATCATTGCTCTATTCTTTTTTCTATACATTTGATTTTCAGTCATAACTCATCCTTTATATCTATTCAATCAACACAGGGGATATTGACTTTATTTTATGCAAACCAAACATGAGTTTTCCCATCCTCCCATTTATTTGACACTGTTAAAATGAATTTAACCTAGATATCTAATCTTCAAGTTGATACATGTTCTTGATAATATTTTCAAAACAAATTCAAACACTTAGGATGTGCTTGCTGAAAAAGTATCTTTCAAAACAAGCTGGCATCCTTTTATTTTCTTTCACTATACAATCCCCATCTCCAGGAAAATCCCCCAGATTTCATAATGCAGTTAGTGATTTGGTGTTTATTTAGCATTTTACTTCTGCTTTATAAAATGACTCCGATTACATTTCCTCTCTCCCCTCCCCTTTCACTACTGGACAGGTATTTCTGACTAGTTACCTGGTGATTTGGTGCCCAGAGTCAATAGACGTTCAGCTGTTGGAAAGCAATGAAGGAATCATGCATTGTAAATACTAACACTTTGTTTAGGACACTGAACTAAATTAGCCCCTAGCTACATCCCAGAGTTTTAAAGCTTAAATATAGCTAAAAGTAAACAAACGCTTAGTGGGATTAACACTTTAAAATAGTTAAACTTCTTTTCCTCCTTATGTGAACATCAAAAGGTTTTAATATATAATTCTTAGTTTTTGTTTTTGTTTTTGTCTTTTAAGATTCACCTATCCATTTCAAAAAGAGAGAAGGATAGCGGATTCAGGGAAGGCGTGTTTGGGGGGACAGAGGGAGAGAGAATCCCAAGCAGACTCCACACTGGGTGTGGAGCCCAATGCCAAGCTCAATCCCACAATCCTGAGATCACAGCCTGAGCTGAAACCGAGTCAGGATGCTCAACCAACACCACCAACCAGGAGTTCTCATAATTCCTAGTTCTTTATGGACAAGCTGGAAGACATATTTTTATTATTAAACATAATAATTAGTAAGAAGATCTCTTATCTATGTTAGCTAAAAACAGTATTACATCAATAACTTAAATACACATTAATCTTCAATATTTGTATTTATTAAATATTAAAAATTAAAATTTTAATTTTTTATACTCACTGTACTGTATTCCCTAACTAGTAATTTTCATAGCTTTTAACTTTCAGCAAAATGCTAATGTCACTTCTGCTCATGAAGCAATAACTCAAACATTAAGTATATAGAGAATTAGAGAGTCTTCAAACTGCCCACACATATTTTGCTACCCAAGAGCTTTGTTTTCAAAGATGTTAGAATTTCTTATTGGGGGGATATATCCATATAGAACTACTATAGCACTTTATTTTAATCTCCTTCTTTGGAATGTTTTAGAATTATTTACACTTAGGAATTTGTGGTTTATGCATTCACACCATTTTCTCATTTCGAAAGCCTAAGATAAGTTTTAAGATGCCTCACGCAGTCCTGGATCTTGCTTCAGTCATCTTTCTCTTCTTCTTTACAAATAAACTTCTTCAAAACCTTGTCTGAAGTTGACTCCAGATCTCTACCCTACGTTGTTTTAGCTGTTGCCATCGGGCTTCCGCCTCCACAGTGTTTTGTTTTTATTGGGGACATCAGGGCTAACATTTTTGTGAGAGGTGAATTTTCACACATTAGATGTCTTGACTTCTCAGGATTGCTTGCCTTTGTTGAGGATCCTTCCTAAATGTGTTTCTTCCTTCCTCGGTGTCCACTTTTACTTTATCAGAATCTAACTCTCTGCCCATTGAAATTTGAATTTGTTGTTTGTCCAGTGTTCTGTCCTAGGCTTTCTTTTCTTCTCACTCAAACACTTGCCCTTTATTCCTGTGACTTTAGTTACCATCTATGGGTCTCTGTCTTCCAACTATGCTTCCATCCAAGATCACTTTAATGAGCTTTAAATCCGTATATCCACCAGGTTCCTGGAGATCCCAAAGAACCACAAAATTAACTAAGTTCTTTACATGTTTCTTCTAATTTACTTTTACTCATGATTCCTGTCTTAGGTAAGGTTCCCTGGAAATAGACCTTAGAATGAAAATTTTCCTGCAGAGCATTTTAGGGAAAATAATCGCGGAACATCTCCTGTAGGAGTAAGGAAGGTAGAGTTGTCTGTGAGAGGAAGTGAGTTATAACAACAGTAGCAATAGAGGCGTTAGTCAGTAACACAGTGAGCTCTGGAGCTGGGATGGAACTTTGGGGTTATCTCAAATTGAGGCAAAGGAGCTAAAGCTTTGTACCATGGCAGTCAGCAGTCACTAGTTGTGAACTGACCCTTGAAGGAAAGTTAATAACATCAGGGGGTGTATTGCCCTTGGTCAAGAGCCATTTCCTAGAAAGCTTCAGTGGTGACCCAGTAGCTCACAGCTTTCCTGGTAGCTGGATGAATAACTGCCTCATTTCTGAAGGGTAGTTTCAGTAGCTCCAAAAAAAAAAAAAAAAAGCATATCACGTCATGAATTACTACATGCATCAACCCCAGCTAGGTATAGATCCACTAAGGTTCTTATTGGCTTCTTCCTGGAATAACTTAGAAGAGGAAAGTAAATGGGACAAAGTAATTCTTCCACTAGTGCTATAATTCTCAAGGTGACACCTAACATTTCTGTCTCCCACTAGCCAGTCTAGATTCTCCAAGCCTTCTTTTAGTTTTCTTATTAGCCTAGGTAGAAGATGGAGTGAGATAATCCAGATCCCAGAGGTAGCTGCATTTTGCCCATTTTTAACATGTCCTTCTCAGGCTGTGGTTGCTGCATCTATTTATTTGCAACCAAAACTGGACAGGGAAATACTAAGAGAGACCACAGGTGATTGTCAGATGAGTTTTATCCTGTCCCCACTACGTAAGATCATCCCTATCTCTTCTCTTGCTAGTATGATGACATTTGTTTTGGTCATGAAGAGATGCAATCAACCAGGTGACAGCCATAAATAAGTGTAGTGATATTCTTACTCTCCTTGTTAGTCTCAGGCAACCAAGATCTCTAGACCCACAAAGCCTAAAGTTGTGAAGACAGGAAGCATGAACTCCCCATTGCAACGAACCCCATCACTGCAAAGTATCCTTTTCAAAATGATATATCATCTGTAGCTTCAAAATCTGTTTTGTTGCTCTATCAGGATAGCAGCTTCTGGATGGTATGGTTTGCAGTGCAACCAATAGCTCTCACAGTCATGAGCTCCTGGCATAGCTCCTTGCTATAAAGTGGGCTCCATGGTCTGAAGCAATTTTCTGTGGGATTACATGTTTGCAAGACTGAATTTTATGCTGGCCGAAGCCCGTTAAGAAAGATAGACCTTTAGCTGGAATGATTATTGGTCTCAGTCAAGAATCTCTGTCCCTTCAGGTTGGAAGTGGTACTACATAAATGTAACAATAGGTATTACGGATTCAGCCCTGGTCTACTCTCCTGGTTATTTGCACATCAGGCTTGGAGAGTTGAAGCCCATGCTGTTGAGTCCATCTACAGCCATCATCCCTGCCACTGTGGCTACTCTGTTATGAATCACTGTGCCATTGCTCAGTGAAAGAAATTTGGTTATATCAATTAGCTATGTCCTTCTGTCTACTTGGTTGCTTAGTGTCTCTTCCCTAGAGTATATCTGCTGTGGGCTGTTATATTGCATTTCAAAGATATTTTGAACTTTGTGTTCACTGCTTTCCACATGCTATTTCTTGAAACTTCTGTTATCCTTGATCCCCACTCTTTTTAAATATTTATTTCCAATGCCTTGAACAAAAAAAAATAAGTCATTCACCACTGCCAATGTCAGAAAATGGGAGAATTAGCCAGGGCATGAAATAAATGTTTGTGTCACATAAATAATGGCTGATTCTGAGTCTCATTTCCAACAGGGATGTGAAAGAAAATGAATTAACAAAAATATGTTAATCTACTAAAATACTACATCTGGCACAGCAGATGCAATTGAGGCAATCACTTTTTAAAGTATTCTGGAAAAAAAAAAGTATTATTTTGCCATAACCTGCCTGTTTTTGTATGTTCTGGGCTGGTTTAATAGGGATATCTCTGAGACCACTTCTTCTGCATATTTTAAGACTTTAATAATCTCTGCTGTTCTCCCTACTTCCCAGATGCAATACAGTTTTTGATTTATATTTTAACTGGGCATGAAGTTTTAGAGGATTCCATGTGGCTTTCCCAATGAGATGTCTCTTACTCATATGCCGAGGAACTACTGTAGTGGGTCTGCTAATTATCAAGTATGTTTGTTCCAGCTGTGCATTTGTTAAAATGACCCCAGGTAGTTTTATGGACCGAGTGGATTCATGGTGAGTCAGAGCTGAAAACAGGGGTCCATTTTTTATTTTTCAATCCATGATGATGTTTTGTGGCCCATGTATCAATGCCAACTTCAATAGTTTTTGATGTGTCTGAGTAGTCCAAGTCACCCTGTGTATGATTATCATCTATTTGGCAGTACGCACATTTAGGGAAGAATTACTCAATACACTTGCCAAGGTGTTATGGCATTTTTCTTCAAGGGTTCCTGACCTCTACTTTAGTCAGTGGGTTCCAAGTCTGAGTATTGGGGCAGGTCCAGAAACTGAGCAAGAGATCATGAATATTATTAGATCCTCTGCCTCTACCCACTATTCATTTATTCTTGATAAAATATTTTTTATTCTATACAATGAGAAATACTTTTCGTGGCTGTCCATTTCTTTTCCCCTAAGAACACTCTCTTCTATTCACTATTTCCACAGTTCAGGATTTCTGGCTGCCAATCTGCATTGCTATTTTTTAAATTAATTTTTTATATATTTGACAGTCAGAGTTCACAAGTAGGCAGAGAGGCAGGCAGAGAGAGAGAGAAATAGGAGGAAACAGGCTCCCCACAGAGCAGAGAGCCCGATGTGGGACTTGACCCCAGGACCCTGGAATCATGACCTGAGCTGAAGGCAGAGGCTTTAACCCACTGAGCCAGTCAGGAGCTCCTCTGCATTGCTATTTAGTACTTAATTGTACTCCTGCTTTCTACTTATGCTTAATATAGTCATCTGATATCTATTATTTTGATATTCTATCATTACTATGCAACCTTAATGCTACTAAGGCAATCAGGTCTGTAATAGCATTTTATATTGTCATCCATGTCCCAGAAAAGATAGCCACCATCAAGCCTTTCAGCAAGATTGTTACTCCCTTCACTAATAAAAGTGTCTTCCCAATGCTCCTGTAAAACATAGTTAGCTGGTGAGTTTTCTGGCCTTATGTTCACTCTACAGTGGCCATTTCTAACAATGTAACCGCCTCCCTTTGCCATACTCCCCATAGAATCCAGTGCCTACACTGGCTTCTCCCAGCATATATTGACTAGGTCCCTTTCTACAATTAGAAGACCCCAGCACTAATTCTGTTTGACCTTCATTAAAATCTGGTGGTCAAGATGAGAAGATTGAGCAGTTCCTGAGGAAGGGGTGGGTTGGGTTATCAAGGAAGAGATGCCCCTACATCATTCTGTTAACAAAGCTAAGTAAGAGGCTTGTATTAGAGGAGAGTACCATTTCTCCTGGCCCAGGGAGTTTTGGAAGATCTTGAGTTTCATGGGTTCTAAGCACATTGGCTGAGAGACACCCCACTCCAACTCCAGCTGAGTCCCTTGCCTTTTCAGTCAGTGCTCTAACTTCAGAAGAATAGAATTGGGAAGTTGAGAATCCAATCTTTCTAGGGATTACTCTACCCTTATAATTAAGTCATGAATCTGATTTTTAAGTTTCTGTCCTTTGAGTACAGAAGATAAATGTCTTTTTAAAATTGGCCTTCTAACTTTCACAGCCACTTAAATTAGTGATTAACAATCTCAGCCTTTCTTTGTCTTTCTTTGACATAGTGGTAATACTTAGTTATAGCCAGCTGGTCCCACAATCCAAATGGTCATCGGTTCTTATCATAGCTTCCAAATGTCTGGGCTATTATGCCATTCAGTGCATTTCCTTCCACTAGTGCCCCATCAGCTTTCCTTAGTAGTCAAACTGAACCACTACTGAACCTGGGGCTATCACTATTCCATACACTATCAATATGCTGCCAATTAGCCAGCAAGTAAGTCATCCAGATCCAAAATTCCTATTTTAAGATCTGCTTCCTAGGTTAATATGTTGGTTCAACTCTATTAAGTCAGTTGGAAATAGAATCAAACAGAAAAATGTACAGTCAAGGGGTTCACTGGATGGTGTCTAAGAAACAACATCTCTGCAAGAATGAGGGAAGCAAAACTGGGCAATTGGAGAATTTGACCGTTAAGGACAACATCATTGGAATGTAGATCACAGCAGATACCCTAGGGTCTCTGGAGTTTCCACAGCCTTCTAGGGTTGTCTTCCTAGAGGGGAAGGGGGTCTAGCCTTTACACAACTGCATTAATCAGCCATTGAATGTGAGCTACTTTCTGGGGGAAAAAAAAAAAGGATACCTTTGAATAAGGATGCTCCTTCAGCTGAGGGGATTTCCTAGAAGCAATTCAGATGAGAACCATCAGCTCCCAATACTCCCAGGATCAAAAGAAATGCATGTCTCCATCCTGAAAGGGAGGTTATATTGTTGTATGCATAAAAATTTTCCATTCAATGAAAAGAATCTCCTTCCAACCACTGTTCCACCATCTAACAGTGGGAAGCATGCTTGATTATTTCCACAACACTCACGTATCAGTCAATAAAATTCTGGTGATTCTACTTTTCAAATGTCTCTGGAGGCAGTTCATTTCCTTTGCCATCCTCACTCTATTGGCTGTAGCTGAGACTGCCATCATCTCCTACTGGGTTTTCTGCACCATCCTCTTATGCTCCCACCTTTAGTCATGTCTCCTGTCAATTCTTAAGGATTGAAGGTAAAGGGATATTTTGAAGTCATAACTCTGATTAAAGCAATGTAAACCTTTTACAAATATTCATGATGAATTCCAGATTTGTAAAATAGCTCAAAAAAAAAAAAAAAAAAAAAAAACAACCTCCAAAACTCCTTATGGTGTGTCTGATTTATATTTTAAGCTGCAATGCATGTTGTACTAAAGTACTAGGGCTACTGTGACAGAAGACCACAGACTGCATGGCTTAAACAACAGATTATTTATTTATTTACTTATTTACTCACAGTTCTAAAGGCTGTAAGTCCCAAGATAAAGGTATTAGCAGAGCTGATTCCTTTGCAGGGGCAGTCTCTTGGTTTGTAGATAGCCACCATCTCCCTCTGTTTCACATGGTCTTTCTTCTTTGAGTGTCTGTGTCTAAATGTCTTTTTCTCATACAGACACTGACTATATTGCATTAGGGCCCAGATCAATAAACTCATTTAATCGTAATTACCTCTATAAAGAAACTGTCTCTAAATTCACTCACATTTGGAGGTACTGGGGGTTAGGACTTCAACATACAAATTTTAGGAGGACACAGATTATTCCATCATACATGTCACCTTTAAAACCTGGTGAACAATATCCTCCAGATATGTTTTGCTCTTACTTTTTTTTTTTTAATTTTTTTTTTTTTTTAAAGATTTTATTTATTTGTCAGAGAGAGAGGGAGAGAGAGCGAGCACAGGCAGACAGAATGGCAGGCAGAGGCAGAGGGAGAAGCAGGCTCCCCGCAGAGCAAGGAGCCCGATGCGGGACTCGATCCCAGGACGCTGGGATCATGACCTGAGCCGAAGGCAGCTGCTTAACCAACTGAGCCACCCAGGCGTCCCTGTTTTGCTCTTACTTAATGTAAGTTTGTTCTAATATTATTTCTCAGTTTTCTCTTTCCTTCATCCTTCTTCTTAATTCCTTCAAGATTGAAATTGAATGTCATTTTCACTAGAACACTCTCATATCTGTAAAGTTGAATTAAGTGGCTTTTCCCTGAATTCCCATTGCACTCTTTTTATTAACACTATAACACTTATCAGATGTCATTTTAATTGTGTACTTATTCATTTATTTCCCCCAGTAGACTGTAAACTCCAAAAGAAAAGAAATATTGTCTTATTCACTCTGATATCCCCAGGATCTAGCATAATACCTAATGTGGATTAGAATCACTGTAAATAATTTTGATCATATATCTCTTTTCTTGCATTGTTAATCACTTAAAGGCAGCTTATGTGCTTTATGTGACATTTTTTCTATGACAGTGTTCAGAAAATTCTTGTTTACCTAACAATAAGTACATAACAATTGCAGATTCAAATTTATTTAAATAATTTCTTAAAATATTTTGTCAAATTTTGAAACACCTATAGGAATTTGATTGTTTTAGGACTTACATAAAGTGTAGTTATTAACATATCTGCCTGTATACTTTGAATAGGTTCTGATTATGACTAACATATCATTAATATTTTTTCATAAATGCTTTTAAATGGCAGGTCAGTGAGATATTTAGATTTTATTTAAAACTTTCTTATGTTGGTTCTGTAATATTATTTATTTTCCCCAACAGTTTTTATGTATGTTATGTATGTATTCAGGCAATGAATGCCTTAATAAAATGTCCGTAGAGCCATCTAGGTGGTTTTCTTTCTTTCTTTCTTTTTAAATTAAATTTAAGCAAGATTAAAAGACACACTTAAGGATTTTATGGGAAAAGAGTGGCATAATGCATCAAAAAGTTATTTGTAATAAGATAAATTGAGTTATCCAGGAAAGCTGGAAGAAAGGAAGTAACTAGAAATATAGGAACAAATATCTTTGGTTTAATATCATTCTGAGAGATGAATCATAGTAATTAAGAAGTAGGAAGGAATTTAGAAAAAGGTCTAAATTAATGCATTATTTGGCTAGATGAAGATTTGACATAGAAAGATTCAAATGTCTTATCCTCTGACCACAAATTTAGTAACAGCGGCAAAATCAGACCCTCATACACTTTGCTAAACTATTCTCATACTCAAAAATCTTCACTAAATACATGCACTCCACATCTGTATTTATGAGACAATACAAATCCATATCACTCTATAAAAAATGGTTTGTTCACTGCCTAATATTGGACAGTTCTTTTGGATGTGTGGGAATTCTATAAAAATGAGATTTAAACCTAAGTGTAATAGAGCATTTAGCAGAAACACATAATTGGTGTGGTTCAAAGAAAAAGGGTTAGTAAAGAGCTTCTAATACCTGTTATCTTACAGAAATTATATCTTTACCTTTTAAGACAGAGTGAAAGCATATCGATGAAAAGAAGTTAAAAAACAAAACCAAAATGTATAGCAAATTGTTGCTGAACAGAATTGATTGACAAAGAGAAGAGATACATGGAATGTCAATTATAATTTATAATAATAGGCATATTATCTTATATTTATCCAATCTTTTACCAATTTTAAGGCACTTCTGATATAAATGATCTCTTATTTGAGCCACAGGCTAATGAGGTATGTGGGTCACTTAATGTCACGGTTTATACATCCAGATACAGAAGCTCAGAACTTTGGTGATTTGGCCCCACTTAAGTAAACTGTCTCATCAAAATCACCAATGCCCTACACAATGCTAAAACCACTGATCAATTCTCAGCCTCCACCTCACTTGGACCTGGTAGCAGTATTTACCACAGCTCATGATTTACTCTCATATCTTTGAAACACTGCCTTTATTTGGCTTCCAGAACACCATTTGCTTTTGGTTTTATTTCTTCCTCAATAGCTGATGCCCTTTTCCTTCCCTTTGCTGCTGGTTCCTCTTCTTTCTGACTTCTTAACATCAAATGGCCCCTTTGCGTTTTCAGATAGACTTGCTCCCTTGTTGATCTCTCTGCCTCTTCTATAAAAGTGTCTACAATACCTCTCTAAAATGTATTTCTCTTCTCCATATGGTCTGGATTTATATATGACTATCTACATAATATATTCATGCAGGATATCCATGCATGTAGATAGCTCAGGTTAGACATGACTGGATGAATTCTTCATTGCATTGCCTTCCCTCAACCTTTTAGGCTTCCACACCATGATGTATGAATAACAGTCAGGGAGAAGATCCTGTGAGATGGAGACTGAGATTTGACCATTGGCCTCAGCAACATGCAAGTCATCGCGGAATTTGACAAGAGGCAGTTTACTTATGTAAATGTGTATGAGTTGCAGAATCACTGAGTCTCTGTAAGTGGGTATAAAAAAATATTTTCAGGTGCTGTTAAACCTCATGATCAGTACTCTCCACACCCTGGTCAAAGGCAAGCCGTATCTCACTTGGATTGTTGTAATCAGCTCTCTCTTATTTGATTAATATCACTGCTTGCACTTTTGTCCCTCCCCAAACCAGACTACTTGCAAAACAGCAGCTCTTGTAATCTTTTAAAATCTAAATCAGATAATCTCACTCTTGGGAAAACCTGCCAGTGGCCTGATCTTACTCAGACTAAAGGGAAGTCCTTACTGGGGTCTAGAAGATGCTCAATAACTCCACTCCCACCCTGTAACTCTGGGATGTCATCTTCTACAGCTCTGCCTTGCTCACTGTGCTGCAGCCACAATGATCTCTTCTGTTGTCCTAGAAACACATCAGACAACACCCATCTCAAGACATTTGCACTGCCTTTTCCTTTCTCTGGAAAAGAGAGAGAAAATTATTATTATATCTTATATAAATATAAATAAATAAATAAATTATTGTTTCTGACTATCATTTTTTTATCTTTCTGCCTCCTCTTTTGCTCAAATATTGCCATTCCCAATGAGCTTTGCTCTAAAATTCTAATCTCCCTTGTCTTTCTTGTTTTTATTCCTATGCTCATCATCTGGACTATCTATCTCTCTATCATCTACCAGAATGATAGAATATCCTACCAATCTGAAGGCAATTACTGGGAACAAGTTAGGTATCCTGTCTTCCATGGAGATTCTTAAAAGTCCATTTAGTGATTATTTATTAATTACTAATGTTTGTTTCTCTTTGGAGGATGAGAATACTTAAACAAATATGTAAGCTCATGGATGGGAATTTGAAGAACACAATTTATACACTACTCGATATTAAGAATGCTTTGGCTTAAATCATGGCTAAGTTAATTTTGTATATATTACTGAGACTTATTGAGAATAATGTTCTCAAACTTAACTCATAAACCAAATGTCAACAAATACTCATCTGTCTGGGAATTGGAAAGGAATCAGCTAATCAACTGCACTTCCAGTTTGTGTTACAAGGGCCAGAGATTATCATCCTGATATTTTAGGTAGGAAATTAAAAGAAGTCTACTATGCTATATCTGGGCAATGGTCTCAGATAGCCGCTCTGCCAATTGAATTTATTGCTTTCTTATTCGGGTAACATTTAGAGATTGAACAGTAGCACCCAGACTCTTATGAAAACCTTGGCGGATTAGCCCAACTGTATCAAGGTCTATAAATGACTTAAACAAAGCAATATCCCTACTAAAAGAGTGTGAAGGAGAAGAGGGGATTAAGACTTAAGTGAATGTATCCAGATATATTGGTTTTTCTAATTTGAATGTTTGCTATAAAAAGTGTATTATATATTCTAAATGTAAAAGTAGCTTAAGATCAGCTGAAATTATCTCTAATTTACTTATATTTTTTCATAAACCATCCTAAAAAATCTCCCCAAACTTAAAGAAACATGTCTACAAAATTCAATATCCACGGTGGGTTGAATTTTGTACCTCAAAAACTCACATCCTCTAGGAATCTCAGAATGTTACCTTATTTGGAAATGGGGATCTTTGTAGATTTAATTCATTAAGATACCATGATAAAGAATTAAGATAGATTCTAAATCAAATGACTGGTGTCTTTTAGAGAAGAGAACACATATACACACAGGGAAGAGACTATGTGAAAACAAAGGCAGGGGTGGAATTATGTTCCTATAAACCAAAGAATGCCAAAGAATATCAAGAGCCATCAAAATCTGGAAAGAGCAAAGGATTCTCTCCTAGAGCCTTCAGAGGAAGCCTAGCCCTGCCAATACCTCAATTTTTAGAATTCTTATCTCCATAATTGTGAGAGAATAACTTTTTATTGTTTTAAGCCACATAGTTTCTAGCAATTTACTATGGCAGTCCCAGGAAATTAACATACATATTATAAGTAAAATGAAGATATATAATAGTAATAATAATAATAATAACCAACCATCTATAACAATTTTTCTACCAAAAGAATAATTTGAAAATGAATAGTTGAATATAATTGAGAAATACCCAGTGTCTAATCTACACAATCTAATAGCAGAACATAATAAATAAGTTTATACTGGGCACCTGGGTGGCTCAGTCCATTAAGCTTCTGACTTTGGCTCAGGTCATAATATCAGGGTCCTTGGATTGAGCCGTGTTTTGGGCTCTGTGCTCAGTGGGAGCCTGTTTGAGGATTCTCATTCTCCCTTTCCCCAGCCTCTCCCCAGCGTCTCCCCCTACTTGTACTCTCTCTCTCTCAAAACAATAAAATCCTAAATAAGTAAGTAAATAAATACATAAATAAATAAATATATAAGCAATTACATGGTCCTCATAAAGCAAGTGCTATAAAAGAGGAGGATATGCAGTTGAAACTAGCAATGCAGGGACCAAAAAGCAAATTGTTACCAGGAAATTCTCTGTAGCTTCAAAGATAGAAGAGGTACTGACTGACTAATTTATACATGTATTTATACATGTATTTAGCATATATTTGATAAGCTGTCAAAAACATTATGCCACACTAAAGAGTTATATTTTCATTGTAAATAAATTAAAGCCTATTTGGACACAAATGTATTGTGAATGTGATTAATGTAAGCTAGTAATCATCTCTGCATACATTAACATCTTCAAACTCTAGAAACTGGAAACTGAGGAATGGAACAAGGAATGTAGTGACTATGTCATGACACACCTCATTAACTTAATTATTCACCCAGACAGTCAAGTATTTATTAAGCAGCTTCTTTATTAGACAGTAAAAGAAGTTTTCTAATAATATTTCTCTGGTTTCCCTAATCACTTTCCCAGAAGTTATCTCTATTGTTACATGTCAAATTGTAATAAACACAAATATATCCAATTTTCTCTTTCCTCTGCCATTATTTGATCCTCCTTGTCCATTCAGGAGACAAAAACTATAATTTAATTTGAATAAGAGAAATTTAATATCAATAATTATTGATAATAAAAGCAAAGAAAGAATCAATATGTAAAGAGAATTTTAAAGTACACGAGGAAGGAGGGGCAAAGCTGAGTGAGTATGTCCCTACCCAAGGCTGGGATATAGACTTCCTTTTGAGAAATTGTGGTTACATCCCATTGGATGGTGTAAATGTTCATTGGGCTGCCCCAGCCAGACTGGCTGGAAATGCCCCATTCAATATGCAGGTGGGCAGAGAGGAAGATATACAGGGGGTGTCAGGAGCATGAGGTACATACACAGTGTGTTGTCCTTAAGGTTACATTAGCTACCCTGTTACCCTCAAAGGTGTGAGGTGACTGAGGCTGACAACAAGGGTGGAGAGGGAATAGGAAATTTGGGATCCACTGGCTGTCAAGGGAGCAAAAGGGTGTGGGGAGTATAGAGTCTATTTCAGGAAGGTAGCAGAAACGTGGTCACCAGATCAGGATGGGTATTGCAAGCTTGCTAAGAAACTAGGTGCTCTGGGCTCAGGCAGAATCAATCCCCTGTACAGCTGCACAGTGACAAGGAGAAAAAACAAAAATGGCAGAAAGAAAAACACCTTACTACTCAAAGGTCTTTCCAGAGTTCCCTACTGATACAACTTAGTATTGCACTTGCTCCAAAGCTCTTCTATTGCAGAACCAGTAAAGAAAGATGCATTTGGAGCCAAGAGATATCTAGAACATTTTTGGTTCTCTAATTCATATATTTCTAAAACCACTATCTCAGATTCTTCCTGGACTGAATTTTAGGTCTCACTTTCCATTTCCAGATCTCACTTTATATTGCCACTGCTATTTTGATGTATTTCTTATCTTTAGAGTCACCATTTTGCACACTTCTAGGGAATATCATTTGTATCATTTTGGTGGATGTCACATACTACTTTGGGTGGTTCAGTGAAGAAGCATAGCCCTTAAATATCCATATGTATCATATTTTAGGTCACATAATTTAATTCCCTAAGAATAAAGACCAAACTTCTTAATATCTTGTGCTATACCGTCTGACCAATCTTCCAGCGATATTTCAAGACTACTTTCATTCCCTACCTTATGCTTCAGATCGATACTCCAGATACAACTTGTATCATTTGGCCTTTGGGTTTTGATTTATTATGCCAAAACTAGATTGTTCTTATTTTGTATTTCTTTTTTTAAAATTTCTACCTATAGATAGATACTCTACTATTTATTTATAGCCTTATGATTCAACAAAAATGGCATCTCCTTCACTGATCTTCTGAAATAGAAACATTTACTCGTGAGGATAACTACAGCAACATCACTGTACCTTCTTTTTAATACGTGCTTGAGTTACTATATGATATCAAAATTAAAATGTGTCTTTCCACATTTAGTCTTCAAGATCAGGAACTGTGTACCTCAGTTAGATAATATTTTGGACAAATATGTCAGTTTATTTATATTAATATGATAATGAATAACTTCTAATAAGTGAAAATTTTAAAAATATCTCTCAATTTTTCCTTTATTTTTAATGAAAATGGTAGTGAGAAAATATATTGAGCATTTAGAAAAACTCTTCAAATTTTGTATACATAGATAATAGAGCTAGGATGCACATATATAATGTGTATATTTGTGGACATGATCCATCCCAGTAGTCTTTGGTTTGGCAGAATGCATCTGCCCTCAGAAAACGACAACAGAGAGAGTCAATTATCACATGGTTTCACTTATTTGTGGAGCATAACAAATAGCATGGAGGACAAGAGGAGATGGAGAGGAGAAGCGAGTTGAGGGAAATTGGAGGGGGAAGTGAACCATGAGACTATGGACTCTGAAAAACAATCCGAAGGTTTTGAAGGGGTGGGGGTGGAAGGTTGGGGGAACCAGGTGGTGGGTATTAGAGAGGGCACAGATTGCATGGAGCACTGGGTGTGGTGCAAAAACAATGAATACTGTTACGCTGAAAAGAAAAAAAAAATTAAATACAAAACAAAGCAAACAAAAAAAATGACAACAACAACAACAAAAGGTTACCTTTACTCTAAAGATAATTTCTGAGAAGACACATCATTTCAAAGTATAGGCTCAAAATAAGCCTATAGGCATTTCACTTCTGGTTGTGTTGTGGCTATGTAGCCTTGGGAAATTAATAAGTCACGCTGGGCCTATTTTTTGTTTGTTTGTTTGTTTTATTTATTTATTTATTTTTGTTTGTTTTCACTCCCCAAACATAGATGACAAGACTTCATCAGTCTGAAGGTATATATATAAATATCAAGTTACAAATGCCCATGTGCATGGCACCTGGGTGGCTCAGGTGGTTAAGTGACTGCCTTCAGTTCAGATCATGCTCGCCGAGTCCCGCTTCAGGCTCCCTGCTCTGCGAGGAGTCTGCTTCTTCTTCTTTCTCCCCTCTCATGTTCTCTCACTCTCTCAAATAAATAAAAAATAAAATCTTAAAAAAAATAAAATTTTTTCCATGTGCAAAAGATTTTATTTATTTATAACTGGGCTTTAATTAAATTCCTCATTTTGCTTACCAATAAGTAAAATACCACTTAGGTCATTTTTTTTTTCTGTAATTTCCTGAGCTATTCCCCTAATAAGAGATAAGAGATAAGATAAGAGAGTGATTGGAAAAATCTGGCACTCTCATGGCAATTGTGTATTCATGTGTTGGGGGATGGGGACACATCACATCATGTCCCAGTCATGCCATCTGCTGAGGGAGCCTCTCATGTTTCAGGCTGAGCCTTTCACTTCCAGTCAACAAGTTTCCCTGCCATGTCATTCTCCCCAGGTTTCTGTCTCTCAGTGCTGACCTCATGTGGCTCTTGGCATAAGAGAAAGGCTTCTGCAGCTCCCTTTGGCTTGCGGATTCCAACACCTCAGTTGATTCTGAGACTCTTGAGCATGGTAGATTCAGGAAAACTCTGGGATTCTCACAGTTTTTTGGATAAGGAGGCAGAGGACCCCTTAGGTCTTTGGACCCAGTCTGTATCAGGATTCTCTCTTCCGCTGGTTGCTATCTAGCATAGGCTGCAGCATTTGTACGTTCTCAGGGATCCATCAGTGTCTGAGTTCTTTTTCTTTTCCGCTTCATCTTCCTCCCATTCCCCAAAGCAAATGCATCAGTATATATATGTATGTTTGTGTGTGGGTGCGGGAGTTTGAGGTAGTGTGATAAAATATAGGGAGAGTGATAGAAAGAACTTTCTTTGATAAATAGTAT
Organism: Lontra canadensis; assembly: GCF_010015895.1. NCBI lineage: Eukaryota > Metazoa > Chordata > Mammalia > Carnivora > Mustelidae > Lontra > Lontra canadensis. Next base: position 1,577,242 of record NW_022631056.1, on the reverse strand, counting down.
CTCCAAATTTAGGGATTATACCCTATGTCTTAAACTTTGAACACAAGGGGCGCCTGGGTGTCTCAATGAGTTGGGCCTCTGCCTTCCGCACAGGTAATGAACTCAGGGTCCTGGATCGACGAGCCCCGCATTGGGCTCTCTGCTCAGCAGGAAGCCTGCTTCTCCCTCTCTCTCTGCCTGCCTCTCTGCCTACTTGTGATCTCTCTGTCAAATAAATAAATAAGCCTACAAAAAACAAACAAAAAAATTTTGAACACAAAAGCTAAGACTATGATTGTTTTTTGGTTAGCCCTCTGCTGAATCAGTGAATGAAGAAAGTCTAGTCCCCAGGATGAGGGAAGGACAAGGGAGGAGGGATAAGAAATGTTAAGGGAGCAATGTTTAATGTATGGAAATGTTTTCTCATTGAATAAAAATTAAATGAGAAGATGTATATAAAACAGTACCCCAAACATTAAAATTATGTAATGCATATATATTATTAGAAACCTGTAAACTTTGCTTTAGAGAACAGAGAATGGGCTTCAAAGTATAGCAGAACAGGATAGGAAAATACAGTTTTGGGGGTGCCTGGGTGGTTCAGTTAATCATCTGACTTACACTCAGGTCATGATCATGGAGTCCTGAGGTTGATCCCTACATTGGGCTTCCTGCTCAGTGGGGAGTCTGCTTCTCCCTCTTCCATCTCCCTCTCCCTCTGCCCCTCCTCCCTCTTGTGCTCTCTTTCTCTCAAATAAATAGATATTTAAAAAAATAAGAGCTTTCTTCACACTTGTATCTTTATTTTTTGTAATCAGATTTCAAAATTTCAGAAATACCCATATGTCCCAACTTAAATACAAGCTATCCTTTGCATAATTAAAATTAAATCTAGTAGAAATTAAACATCAAATGAAATATATAATGAAATAATAAAATAGAAAAATAGATAAGATTTTAAAACAAATTATTTGCAGGTTTACTAATGGAAAATAGTACCCAATTAAAATATCTCAATATTCCTGGAAAGATTTTAAAGATATTTATGAACTGGCAGAATGTATCCTAGTTATCATAACATTGTCTCTTTCTTGGCAATATAGGCAAGAACATTTGTTTCTTCTAGTTTTATAAATTTAAGATGATTTCAACTGGCTTTAATCAATGAAAGGGGTAGTAGAGTGGGGGAATATATTTTCCTCTCTTATAAAGGCAATAGAAAGCAGTGAGGATCATTGTTCCACTTTTTTATTTCCTCTGATTTCCTTTTTCTTTTTTTTTTTAAGTAAATTTTATTTTTTAGAGAAATTTAGGTTGACAACAAAATTTAGTAGAAGGACAGAGATTTCTGATATACCCCCTGCCACCACACATGCATAACCTCCTTCATTATTCAGCATACCCCACAGTGGTACCTTTGTTACAGCTGATGAACCTATACTGACACATCATTATCATCAAACTTGCTACTGTTCTCCTTTGGTTGTGTGTTTTTCTGTGCAGTTGGGATTGTGGTGGTCATATTATCATATAGCATTTTAATTCTTTCTTTCTCATTAACAATACAATAGGACCATTTTCTCATACCATTAAATATGCTTTATCAAATTATAGATAATTTTATTTCACTGGCCTCTGCATGCATTATTATGTCTATGCCTCAGTTTTAATTATTATAGCTTTAAAATTAGCCTTAGTATGTGGTTAGATAGGATCAAATTATCTTCCTCTTAATTTAGGTTATCTTTAAATTACTTTAATAGAGCTTTATGTTATTCTCTATTGAGTTCTTGAACATCTTTTGTAGATTTACTCCAGGACACATTGAATTTTGTTGCTATTGCAAATAGCATCTATTAACTGTGACTTCTTGAAAGTTGTTACTTTGAAAGAGGAATTCAGCTGAATTTTTTAACTTTACATATAACAACATGGTTGCACACAGTAATTCTAAAAATTTTATGTACATATTATCACCTGTAATGACTTTTTGCTTAACCTCTTCTATCGCTTTTTTTTTTTTTAAATTTAGTCTCTTTACCTGTGTTTTAACTTCATTTGGGATATTTATATCATTATTTGATAAATGCTTTCTTTATTCCTAATAATGTTTTTCACAATAAATTTAATTTTATCTGATATTTACTTATATATCTATATATCACATTTCTTCTGCTAGTTCTATCCTATGTTTACATTAACTTTCTGTTCTTTTTTATATATCTTTTTGTGAGTTTCATCGATTTTTTTTAAAATTTCAATCTGATAATTTCTGTATTCTGACAGAAAGTTTAATCCATTTATATTTACTGTGATTACTAAAATATTTATATGTATATGTGTCTCTGTGTCTATAAATTTAGTCCATTTCACCCATTTAGTATACATTTACATAAGATATTTTATAGATATGCATAAGATATATATACATGAAAAAATTATATATATATTCTTTGATTCTGGAATCTAGTTTTCCTGCATTTTCTCTATTCCCTTTTTTATTTCTTGTTTCTGGTCTCCCTGTGTATTGGTTGTTTTTATTAATCATATATTTTCACTCTATTCATTGGAAAGATATACACTGAATTCCACTATTTTAATTCTAATAGTGAAATTTTCACATCCATACTTATACTTAAAAATTTTTACTTTTAATTGTATATGTATTTATTTCTCAGGTTAGTTCTGTTTCTCTTATTTTGACTGCTACTTATTCTCCTTCCTGGCAGTTGTCTTTCTGTAATGACTCGTGTCATATATGTATGTATATATTTCCTTTTTGGTTGTCTTATTTTCTTTCAAAAGATTTACACCTTTATGCCTTCTACCAATAATCCTGTTTTTATTTTTTGAGTACTGCTACTTTTAATTTTATCATTGTCTTCTATATTCTACAATTAATGGCCTCCATTGCAACTTTTTCTTAGTCAGAGACAGTGTGTTTTCACTCCTTCAGGAGATGGATGCCTCAGTATTTCTGATACATCAAAATACTATTTCTATTTTCTTATCCTAGCCCTCTAGTCTCCCAGTACACCATATATTTTCTTGTATTTCTTGGTTGGAATTGAATGTTGGATAGACAACCCTTGTACTTACTTTTCATTCTAATTTGTCTTTTGGATGCCTTCAAAGGACAGGCTTTCAAATATTAACTAGGTTGTCCATGCTATTCTACCTCATGGATATTTGTCTAGCTATTACTCTTGGCAGCCATGAACACATTTTACAATTTCGCCTTTTCTAAGCATGCCTCCCTTGGTGCTCATTATATAATATACTTTCACCTCCTCTAAGATGCTACAATTTTTGAGGGTCAACAGTTCACTTGCTATGGGAGTCCTCAGTCTTTTCTCCGGCCATTTCTTACAGCTAGTCCATTGGTAAAATCATGGAATTTTTGACTTCCCACTCAGTTGCTTTTGTATGAAACACCATAGGACAAATCGGGGGATATGGGATCCTTGATGGATGCCCAAATCACTAGGTATTGCATTCTAGAAATGGGTATTTTTCTCATGGGCTAAATTTTGACCAGTAAGAATCAGGAGATAAGAAAACACATAACTCTTCTTTTTTTCTGATTGACCACTCTGCATTCACCTTGTAGCCTGTCCAGATACTCTGTCAGCCAAACACCACAGCACTGGTGTTGTATGATCAATCTGGTACTATATCTGCTGAGTCACCTACAGAAGGGAGTCAGTTCGGGGTTCTATACTAAATAGTAACAACAGCAGAATGCATCAGTACACATTTGTTTGAGTACTTAACTTTTTATTGTTTCTCACTCAGGACCCTAGATTCTCACCCCTTAAATATATCATCAATATTTTTATTTGCTTTAGACTTTGTTATCTAAGGGATCAAGGCTAAGATATTATCATTTTGCGGCTCTTAATATATCAAGTGTCTAGTTGTGGGATCCAGCACATAACAAATACTCTATTAACTTTTATTCAGTGTGTTCAGGGGTTGGAGGAACAGTTACAAAAGCAAAAAAGAGCATCCATCTTGTCCAGGGAATGTTTCTTTGTCTTTGTACAGACGTTAATAGGCATGTTAAATTATTATTTTAATTCACTCCGTAATAACACTATGAATGTGGTTTTTTACCTTCATTTGATAGATGAGAGTTTGGTGGCTTAGAGAGGTTAGCATGACCTATATGTTACACAACTCATGATTGATAGAGGTGGGAATTGTGCACAAGAAATTTCATGTTCTTCTGCTATTTGTTGCTATTTTTGAAGCTTATCTTTATTCCTTATGACTCTGGGTTGGAAATACATGGCTGAAAATTTTTCATAGAGAGTGACACAAAATACTCCCATGGCTTATAAAAAGTCATTCCTGTCCCTTCTGCTGTTCTATACTAGTTAATGTGATATACGAAAAGAAGAATTTTTAGAGAAATGGAGATACCATTTGCCATTTACTTACTGTGTGACCTTGGGCAAGTAACTGAAGCACTGTGGACTACCGTTTTGATAAATCGAACAAGAGGAGAATAAAAACTGCCTCAGGAATTTGTTGCCAAAATTTTAATACTTGTTATAAATCTTCAATAAGTGTTTCTATCCTGTTGCTACATAATGCATTTCTTGGCTCTTCTGAAAGTAAAATATAATTTTGCTCAATGTGAAATAGTGTTAGAGCAAGTGAGAATGTAACTTAAAGCAGTGAATACTTCAAAATCCATCTATAAATGGCTTTGGGCTTTACCAGATGATATTTTAGCCCCAAAATGTATCTTTCTAGTGAGGTTTTAATTATTTAAAATGTCTTCAAGTCCCCTAAATGCATGCATCCATTAAACTCAAATTAGGAAATTAAAAAACTACAGTGCTAGGAACTCATGGTTCTAAGTTGAGTAAGGCAATCCTTACTTTTTGAAAAGCTGAGAGACATATATCTGCTAAGTAGCTCTGCTGTAAAGTGAAGTATATTAGATCTGATGTAAGTGGGAAGAACTATGAGAGAACAAGGTGAATTTTAATTTAAGTGGGCAATCTCAGCCTCTCAGGAATACCTTCTTATCTTTCTGGACCTTGTTTTTTTCTATCTTTCAGTATTGGCTTAAAATCCATTGACTATGAAATAGAACTGAGGTTTAATTCACAATATGCAATGTTTCTTATGCCTATGATCCTCTGTAGTTATATACTATTTCTTCCTTTGTGTTACCTTATTTTGGACATATTTTTAAAGTGTTTTGCTTCTTCACTGTTAAGACTTGATGTCTGTTGTGATGTGTGCACAAAAAAGATGATAATTTAATTGTACTTACAAAACATATTTCATTCTTTATATTATTTACACTCTGTAGTCCATATTTATGTGTTCAAAAATATATCTGATGAAAAAATCACTGAAAGCACATTTCTCTAGTCGTATTGTGTGTGCATTTGTTTCCTTTTTTAAATTCAATTTAAATCATACTGAAATGGTTATGTGTAGGACATATTGGAGGTGTGGTTTCCCCCCAAAACCCTGGGTATTAATTACCCAAAATACCTTGCTGATTTTGTGAACAAATAAGTTATAGGAGACTTTGAAATACTAGATTAGAATCTAGTAATAGGGTGTGACTTTTACGCCAGAGCAAATACACAGTTCTTATCATGTAACCTGGGAGGGACTAATAGGATGTTCCCTTACAGCTGATAAGGATTATCATACCTCAGAAAAATTCACTGTTTCTCTTGTACACACCCTCTACTATCATGTTCACATCACTTCTAACACCAGGTATATGGGCTCCCCCACCCCTGCCCCACACAAAGCAAATCTCTGCCACAGCAGCTGGGTGTCCTAAAATTCAGTTCAATTCTGACACTAACTGGAGTAAGCCCAGACCCAACAGGTTAAGGGCTCAGTCTCACAAGACTGGCCCCACATCTCAGAAAGTCTAGGTTAGTACTCCTGACTGAATGGTTCTAAGTCAGAAGTTCCCATGATCCCCTCATTGGGTTCCCTCATTTGGTAGAACAGCTTACAGAACTCAGGGAAACTGTTTACCAAATTATTATATAATAAAAGATATGATAAAAGATATAAATGAAGAGCCAGATGAAGAGATATATAGGCTGAGGGCCAGAGGAGTCCCAAAGTACAGAAGCTTCTGACACCATGGAGTTAGGATGCACTACTCTCCTGGCAGTGGATATGTGCCAGAAGCTCTCCAAAGGCTGTATTTTGGGAGTTTTTATGGAGGCTTCATCATGTAGGCATGACTAAACATTAACTCCATTTCTAGCACCTTTCTCCTTCCCATAGGATGGGGAGTGAAGCTGAAAGTTCTAATCTTCTAATCATGGCATGGTCTTCCTCTTACCAGTTCCCACCCAGGAGCCCACCAAGTGTCATCTCATTAGAGCAAAAGACATTGCTATCACCCAAAAAATTCCAACTGATTTAGGAGCTCTGTGTTAGGAATCACGATCAAAGACAATATTAGGAAATAAAAGTACTCCTAGAGCTCTTACAACTTGAGAAATTACAAGGGTTTTAGAAGCTCTGTGCTTCTCTCTATATATTCTATTATTTATTATATATTCTATTATTTATTATCATATAAATATTCTATTATTACATATAATTTTTAATCTTTTCCCATTGGTTTGTGTATTTAATCACATACAATGCATCAAACCATATTCTACATACTGCATATGGCCTTGGAGATACAGCAGTTAAAAATCTATTCAAAAATATTTGCCCGGAAGGAAATTACATTCTAGTGAGGAAGAGAGGTGGTAAAATATAGAGTAGGTAAAATGGTAGTTTGTGTTCCCAAACCCGAAGAGTTCTAGGTTTGGGGAAACATAACTTTAAACTTGGTGATCAGGAAAGTTTTCATAAAATCCATATTGTGTATTCTTTGTACCATTCACTGTAGTGCTAATTTTTAGCATATGAGATCATATTTCCTCTAGCTATCATGAATTAACTCTAAACATGGTTCGTTGATCTGGCAGACATATTTTCAAAAGTTAACCATAAACAGATGACTTGGAAATGTAATATTTCTGAGGGGAAAGATGGAAAGGGTGGTGATTTTTATTCTTCACTAACGACTATTGCTTAGAATATATTTAGGTTTACAGAAAAATTAAACAGAAGAGTTTCCAAATACTCTCTCCTTTCCTATCTTTAGTTTTCACTTTTATTAGTATCTTGCATTGGTGTGGTATATTTGAGATACAATTGGTAAACCAATACTGACACATTATTAACTAAGTTCCATGGTTTGTATTATTCCCCCCTTTTTTTTTGGTACAGTTCTTTGCATAATGTCATGTGGCCACCGTTATAGTGTCACACAGAAGAGTTTCGCTTCCCTAAAATACCTGTGTTCCACCTATTCATTCCTTGCCCTTCATCCCCAGAATCTTGACCACCACTGACCATTTTCTTTATTATTGGGTCCTTTCCAGAATGTCCTATGGTTAGAATCAGATTTTCAAACTGACTTGTTTCACTCAGTGGTATACATTTAAGGATTCCCCCATATTTTTTCTGGCCTGGATAGCCACTTATTGTTATTGTTAAATAATATTCCATTGTATGGATGTATCATAGTTTGTTTATACATTCACTATGGAATAACATCTTAGTTACTCCCAATTTTTTCAATTATGATGAAAACTGCTTGTAAACATTTGTGTGCATATTTTGTGTGAACTGGTTTTCAATGCATCTGGGCAAATTCCTAGGAGAGTGAATTTATGCTAAAACTCTTTAGTTTTGTAAGAAACTTTGTGTCTTCCAAAGTAGCTGTACTATTTTGTATTTCCCCCAGCAGTGAATAAGAGTTTCTGTTCGTTCACATCTTCACCAGAATTTGGTATTGTCAGTATATATGATGTTAGCCTTATTATTAATACAACCATTCTGATAAGTGTTTGGTGGTATCTTAGTACTGTTCTGATTTTCAATTCTTAATGACATATAATGTTGAACACCTTTTCATATGTTTATTTGCCATTGGTATACTTTTTTTTTTTTTCCTTTAAGATTTATTTATTTATTTACTTACTTACTTATTTGAGAAAAAGAGAGAGCACAAGCAGGGCAGAAGGAGGAGAAGCAGACTCTCCACAGAGCAGGGAGCTTGATGGGAGGCTCGACCCCAGTACCCTAGAATCATGACCTCAGCTAAAGGCAGATGCTTAACCAACCGAGCTACCTAGGTGCCCTGGAATACCTTCTTTATTAGGTGTATGTCAGATTATTGTCCTCTTTTCAGTTGGAGTGTTTGCGTTGTTTTTACTGTTGAGTTTTAAGAGTGTGTGTGTGTGTGTGTGTGTGTAAAGCCCTTTATCACATATGTACATTTCAAATATATTCCCCCAGTCTGTGGCTTCTCTTTTCATTCTCTGAAATTGGTTTTTGTTTTGTTTTGTTTTTTTTAACAGAACAGATTTTTTTTTTAACGGAGTCTAACTTCCACTTTGTTCTTTGTGACTCACACTGTGAGTCACCAATATCACACTGCCTTAACTACTATTGTTTTCTAGTAGGAACTGAAGTTGGGTCATGTCCGTACTCCAACTTTGTCCTTCTTCAATATTCTGTTGGAGATTTGGCTCTTTTTCCTTTCCATAGACTCTTCTTCTTTTTTTTTTTTTTAATGATGAAATGGCTTGTTGGGATTTTGTTTTTGAACTGCATTGAACTTAGAAATAAAATTGAGAAGAGCTATTATCTTAACAATATCAAGTCTTCCTATCCATGAAAATGGAATATATTTCCATTTGTTTAGATATTTTTTTATTTATTTCACAGAGTTTTGTGTTTTTTTTTCATATACATCTTGTACATATTTTGTTAGATTTCTACCCAGATACTTCACAGTTTTGGTACTAATATAAAGGATGTTGTGTTTTATATTTCAAATTCCAATTTTTTTTATTGCTCATGTACAGGAAAACAGTTGAGTTTTGTATATTAACCTCATATTTTTCAGGCTTTCTGTGATCATTAATTCATTTCAGAAGTTCTTTTGTTGATTCTTTGTGGTTTATACATTTGTAATCATGTAGTTTTATTTCTTCACATCAATCTATATATCTTTTATTTTCTAATTTTAGCTAGGACTTCCAGCATGATGTGAATAGGATTGGTGAGAGAGAGTTCTTGTTGCTTTGTTCTGGATCTTAGCAAGAAACTTCAAGTTTCTCATCACTAAATATCACTGAATGTGACGTTAGCTGTGTTTTTTGTAGATCTTCATCATGTTGAGAAAGTTCTACTCTATTCCTAATTTTGACAGTTTTTATCATGCATGGGTGTTGAATCTTGTCAGATGCTTTTTCTGCATTTATTTATAGGGTCATATAGTTTTTCTTCTTTAGCCTGTTGATGTTATAGATTACATTAACTGATGTTTGAATGCAGAATCAATTTTGCATTCTTAGAATAAATCCAAGTTGGTCATGATGTGTTATTATTTTCATACATGTTTTGATTCAGTTTGTCAATATTTTGTTAATGATTTTATATCCATTTTCATGAGAGATACTGGTTTTTAGTTTTCTTTTATTGTAATATCTTTCTCTGATTTTGGTATTAGGGTAATGCTGGCCTCACAGGATGACTTCTGTGTTCTCAGAGAGATTTCAGAGAATTGGAATGACTTGTTTTTCAGATATTTGGTAGAATTCAATAGTGAAACCATCTGGATCTGAGGTTTTCTATTTCAGAAGGTTAGTGATGATTGATTATAGATTAAATTATATATTAAATATATATTATATTATATTATATTATGTATGTGTTTCAAATGATCTATTTTTCCTTATTTAATTAGTTTTAATAGATTATGGCTTTGAAGAAATTGTTCCATTTCATCTAAGTTACCAAATTGTAGGACATAGAGTTTTTCATGATATTACTTTATTTCCCTTTTGATATCCATGGATTGGTAATGATAACTCTCTTCATCTCTTTTACTAATAATTTGTGTCTTATCTCTTTTTTCTTAATTAGCCTGGTTAGGAGTTTATCAATTTCTTTGCTCTTTTCAAGAACCAACTTTAAGTTTCTTTGATTTTCTTTATTGATTTTCTTTTGTCAATTTAATTGGTATCTGCTCTAACTTTTATTACTTCTTTTCTCCTGTTTAGATTTAATTTGCTGGTTTTTTTCCTTTAATTTTTTAAGGTGGATGCTGAGATTATTGATTTGAGCTTTTTCTTCTTTCCTTATATATGCATCTGTGTATAATTCTCTGCAAAACACTGCTTTGCAGCATCCCACAAATGTTCATAGGTTATATTTTCATTTCCATTTAGTGTAAACATTTTTTTAAATTTTTCTAGCGATGTCTTCTTTGATACATCTGTTATTTAGAATATTGTTTAATTTCCAAATATCTGGGGGTGTTCCAGCTATCCTTCTATTATTAATTTTTCATTTATTTCCAAAACATACAATGTATGATGTTTATTCTTTTAAATTTGTTAAGGTGAGTTTCACAGCCCAGGATGTGGTCTGTTTACATGAATGTCCCAATGGAAATGCATTTTTTTAAAATGTGTATTTATTTGAGAGGGAGAGAGAGAGAGAGCACACAAAGTGGGGGAGGGACAGATGGGGAGGGAAAGGGAATCCTTAAGACAGATTCCCTGCTGAGCATGAAGCCTGATGTGGGGCTTGATCCCAGGACCTTGAGATTATGACCCAGGCAGAAACCAAGAGTCAGATACTGAACTGACTGATCCACCCAGATGCTCCAAAATATGATTACTTTTTAACACTGTGGAGCATGAAACATTTCTAAGATTTTGAAACCCATCATTGTAAGTGCCACAACACTGAGCTTCTATTAGTGCTAATAAACCCTGTTGAATTAACATGAATAAATTTAAAACTAATGGATTTGTAAACCTGGTGAGTTATTTTAAATTAAATAATCAGAATAGAATGTGGAGAAGTAACTTACTGTATTCATGTATTTCTTGTGGTTACCAGTCATAGTCAGCTCAGTCTTCTGTAAGTGATTAAGAATAAGGAACTTAATCCCTTGGAAAAATTGTGGAAACAAGGCAAAACAAAACAAAACAAACAAACACACACACACACAAAACCCCTTATAATTACCCTACCTGAAAGTAGAGATAGCTAGACCTTGTTTCTGTGAAATAGCATAAGTCATTGTTTCAGGGTTGTTGATAGTGTCCATTTCTTGGTTATTCTGTTTGCAGTAGTTCCAGAAACAAAGCCTTCAGGCATTTAGAAATTGCACAGTGTGAGATCTGTGAGTTATACATGGGACAAGGATAGCATCTGCCATCTGCCATATGAATGAATCATCAACAAGGTTGTTTGTGCTAAAGTAAGCAAGCTACCCAAACCCTAGTTAACCAATATGCCAGTTGGAACTTGGAATGAAATGATGTACAAGGTAGATGAGATTGTGATTATTATTTTTTTTTAACTAAGATGTAAGTACGCCCTACTTGATCTAAGTATCCAAGCACTTTCTTTTAACGCCCATTTTCTTACTAGTTCTATGGTTCTACTCTCTCCCCTATATATTCAATCCTCTGCATTTCAGATTCATGTTTAATAAAGTTGATTTAATATTAGATAAATAAAAGAATTATTGAATCTCCTTTACCAAAATGAATGCACTCTTTATCACATTTTGTTCTGCTTAAGTTCTTCTCAATTTTTGAGAATCATAGTTATATTTTTAAGTATGAAAAAAGGAAAAATCATAAATTTTAAAAAATTTATTTTATAAATGTAGTACAGAAGACTACAAAAAATTATGTATTTGCAAATAAAATTTGGAAGCTTTCTTTTTTTAAATTTTAATTGAAGCAATTTTACTTAATTTTTGAAACTAATAATATATATTATGATTAAACAGAAATATTTGGTAATACTTTCATTAAGTGTGTTATCTTAAAATATTTTCCACTACTATTTTAGATAATGAACAAATACAATTATTTCCCCCTAATTGTTCATATTTTAAAATAATTCTTTATTTTATAAGTGAATGTTACTATAAAATATTAAACATACCCATTTTGATTGTGGAGCTTATATTTGTTACTTTTATACAGCCATATTTTTATAATATTAGGTGAACAGTTAACATTTTTATAGCTGTTTAAAGTAGGAGTATGTAAAAATTCACCCGGCAAATATCAAGCAATTTGTTTTCAAAAACCTTTAAAATTCATTACATATTTTTATTAGATGTAGTTTAAGCTTCTGTAATATTCTCACACAATAAAATGTCTGAATCTTTTAGCCTTCATTTATCAATTAAAAATTTAAACATTAGAAGTATGTCAAATAAGCAGAAAGCTGATTCAGTTACTGTTGATTGCAAATGTATGTTGAGACATTGTATTACAAGGGGAGAAAAAAATACATATATAGCCAATTAGATCATTTGGTTAAAAAATAAAATATTCTCAACAAAGTTGTCATTATATTATTCTTTCTAGAAGCTCTTCAAAATCTTAGGCAAAGCAGATTTATGAAAGTGGACTTTTAAGGTAAGTCAACATTTTTTATTTAACTCTTCAGTTTAACTAAAACTCTGGTTATCAGCACAGTCTGGGCACACAGTTTTACTGAAAGGCATTCACTTTGATCTTTCAAATGGCTTATTGTCCTGATTAATCCCTATATTCCTTTGGTCATAAGTGTTCTCATTAAAATACAGACAGCTAGAGGATTCACAAAAAGGTGCTGTGGAAGAAAGAAAACCAATTCTTAGATAAGAAGTGTTCCTCAATATAAATATGTTATACACTTGTAATAAAAAGTCTGCCTTCATGAGTCACTGTGAAAAATCAACTATAAAAATGATTTTCCTTTTTGCTTAAGATATGTTTATATGAAGTATTCTTTCAATGGGGAAAAAAAATCTTTGTGGCTTTATTTATATACTCTCTAAACATCATAAGATACAAAAGAAAAACCTAAGACTTTTAATCACAACTATAAAATGAAAAATGCTTTACTATTGCAAAATGAATTATTATTTACCAATGAATTTTGTCAGGTAATTTCATCAACCTCTCCACCCACATTTGACAGAAAGACAGCCTTTTAAAAACTGACAAAACTATTTTGAATAGTCTGACAGCATTTGGGTTATTTCAACAAAGAAAGTCTAAATAATATATTACCAGAACTCCTACTGAGGATAATTAATATCTTCATAAAAAAAACCCAAAACAAAAAAAAATAAAAATAAAAAGTGAAATTCCAAGCTATTTTCTGTTATGTTCCCACAGGAAAATAAAAATTCATTTCAGCTGGTGATTTTGCTCATACATATATGTATGTCATTGCTTTGTGTTCATCAGCTATGAAAAAAAAATGCAATGAAGGATTTTCTAGTGATATTTTAAAGCAAATACCCAAGAATCCTTCCTTTCTTAGATTGGAGATAATTTCACCATCAACCTACAACTTATGAGAATAAGACATGAAGGAAGCTATTTTTCTCACCAATTCCTCTCCTCAAAACAGAAGACTAGTGACTACTGTTTCTTGTTTTGCAGAACCTAATGTTAACAATCTGAAATATTCAAATATTTTTTGAAATGCCTTAAAGTTATAATATGTATATGTCAGAGTAGACTATATAGATACAGGCTATACATAATAAATAAAGAACAGAATAGATAATAGAATATGATATGCATATGTAATAACTCATTGCTATTACTTATGAGACAACTATTCTTCCTTAATTTTCAAAATATTAAATAACATTTACATTGTTATTTTTCAAGACTTATGACATTAAAGCCAATCTCTACACTGCTTCAAGTTGTGGACTGTGCATAGGGAATACACTGAGTGGCACAAAGGAACTGTAATTCAGTTTATGGTGCTCACAGAATCAGATTAGGAATGGAAATGTTTGCACTCAGAAGAAAAGGAAGCTTTTTTTAAATTTACATCATTGTGTATATGGGCTATTCATATTCCTGTATAATACCATATGTTTTTGAAACTAACAGAATGCAAGTCATATATACCTTTTATTTTTATGCTTTATTTTTACATTGAAATTTAAGAAATGTTATTTGAAATGTTTACATTTCAGTCTCACTTTTGATCATAAGTTTCAGTTTCATATCTTTTAGTTGTAGAAAATATTAAAAGTAAGATGAGTGCTATGCCAGCTAGTGCTAGTGCTATACAAATTTTAAAAGATTGAAAGATATTGGTTGCATTGGGAAAAAGCCACTGCCCCAAGCTTCCCAAGTAGGTGGCGACTGACCTGGCCCCTCACCTCTTTCCAAGATATCACAGACATTTGTGTGATCCTACTACTGAAAAGTTTGTGGCTCACATTAAGCCTCTAGGATTCTACTATAGATCTAGGTCTAGTGCCCATTCTGATTATGTTATTCTGAATAAAATTCTTAAGGGACTGAAAAAAATGCAGATAAATGTAAAAAAAAAAAATAGAAATTTTTAGAAATGTTCTTACCTTTATGTACTGTACTCTTTCCACACTAGCATTCTGATTTGATGATGCTCTATTCTCTCTGGCTTCAAGGTCCAAGTGCTTACTTTTCCTTCTTTCTAGAATTAAGCCAACCCTCTCCTCAGTCACCATACAATTCTGTCCAAATGTAGCTTCCTATAAGACAGTGTCTACTTTTGGATGTTTGATTTCTGACCATTTTTAAGCCTCACACTTCCCCCTTCTTCTTTTGCACCACATCTGGACAAGCTGATTAAGAAAGCCCAGGTATTCATTCTTTTGCTACCAGTAGGAGTTTCAAACTACCGCAGACCCTTTCTGTACATAGGAACCCTTATCATGGCCCACTCATTATTCCAAGCAAGTCCCCTTTCCTTGCTCTTCCAATCCATTTTTAGATCAGTTTGGGAGGTCTTCTTTGCTCTCATAGAGCCTCATCATGTAAGTAATAAAACCTTTCATACATTTTTGGTGTGTATATGGCTTTATCAGTCTTGACATCTGAACCACATTTTGGATAGGAGCTCATCCTGTTCCTAAAGAGTGGTTGTACCTCTTTTTTTCCTAGTCTCAGTTGAAATACCTTCCTTTCTGAAAAGTTCTGAACAATGTATGGAGTATCTCCCACACCCATACTACACAGTTATGAAACTTATTCTCTAGAAAATTCTCTCTATAAAATGTATCAATAGGTCTTCAAATATCTTGTACAAATTTGTACAAATGTGTATAATACATATTTTTTAAATACCTACTTATTATTACTCTAGGATGAGAAACTCATAGAAATTATATGACTTTGTTTTAAATGAATGAAATTTAGACACTATCTGATGGTCTTGCTAAGAAGAAATTATTAAATACAACAATTTCTGAATTTAAAAAATAGTAAAACAGTAAATATTACTATTTTAATATTAAAAATTAATTTTTATTTATTTATTTAATTATTTAATATTAAAATAGTAAAAAAATTACTATTTTATCTAAGTGCTTATAGTTTGATATGCTTACATATAATCTCTCATTTCTTATGTTTAATCAGGAACTCAGTATCTTACTATCTTACATTCTACTTCATAAATGTCTTTCAAAAAGGGTCCTCCTTTTGACATTCCTGAAGTAAGACCTAGATGACTTTTCTTCTAGATTACTAAAATGGTTACCTAATTCAACTTCTTTCACATCCTTCTGATCCACCATTCATAGTTCTACTAAACTTTACATTGTAAATCCTTTATGTCTTCTATCTAAAATTCTTTAATGGTTCATCATATTTATATTTTATTCTACTTTACTTGTTCCATCTTTAACTAGGTCTGCCTCGTATGCTATTGTTAGGTAAAAATATACACCTACATTAAGGCTTTTAATATATATTGTTAAATTCACATTTTTCCATGGCCTCCAAGGCTCTAAATAATCAGGCTCCCACTTACCTCTGGGAACTCAGCTCACACTGCTGTCCCTTAACTTTCAGCCATGTTAGCCACCTTTCAGTTTATGAGAAGTGCAAAGCTTCCTTCAGTGTAAGATATCTACTGGTTATTCACTGTGCTCAGAAAGTTCTTCAGATTTGCATATAGCCAGCTCCTTCAGTAGTCACCTTCCCAAAGTAGTCTTCCCTCCACCCCACTACCCTTCCCCCTCATGAGACCTTATTCTATTTTTTTCAATTAGGAAATTTCTTTTAAGATGTCTTTATTCCAAATATTTTCTTTTCTATATCTCTATAAATCTATATCTTTATATCTCTCTATATCTATATATCTATATTCTCTTTTATCAAGTAGGTCATCATAAGAGTAGATACTGTGCCCTACGCAATTCGCAGTTCTATTCTTAATACATAATGTGGAGTATAATATAGCAGGATCCCAATAAATAAATGTTGAATGAAAGACTAATATTTGAATTCAAATTCCTGAACCATATTTAAAAATTCCTCAAAGAAGAAAGAACTTTTTAGCTCTTTCTTGAGAGTCCATGTGGCAGTATCCTTATTATTTTAAATTATCCATTTTCTATGTGTATATTCAAAAGAAATACAAAGAAACATACTTTCTTAAATGCAACATTTTTTTAATATTGAAAATACTGGTTTTTTTTGAAACTGTAATGTTTATATTTCAGTTTGTGCTTTAACTACTGATTAGCATAAAGTAAGGTTTTTCTATTCATACTACCTTGTATGTTTGACATTCCCTTTTCATTCTTAATGAACACAAAAATTACATCACAGAGATCTGAAATCTTGCATTGTTTCCATTTAAATATTAAAAGGTTTCTTAATTCAACAATTCAGAAATTATTATATTTAATAATTTCTCTTAGCAAGAACATCAGATAGTGTCTAAAAGACCCTGAACTCTGTCATTGAGCTCTTTCTCTTTAAATAAGTTGTTGATGGTATGTTGGATATGCACTTAATGTGTATAATACACATTTTTAAAATCTCTACTTATTATTACTCTAGGGTGAGAAACTCACAGAAATTATGTGACTTTATGTTTTAAGTGAATGAAATTATTAGACATATTTCAGATATTACAAGGTCCTTTTTAAAGCTGCTATTTGATGCCATAGAGGAAAACAATAAAATATTTTTTTATCCTCTATCCATAATTAAAAATTCAGTGTTCTAAACTAAATATGTATTACATATGCAGACTTATAGGAGAGATGCATCTGTAGGATGCATAATTAAGGAGTGAAATTTAAGCAGAAATTGCACATAGCATGCTTTATATAATAAAAAATGATACAAAATAAACAAAACTCTTAGGGAGATAAAATTCCTCTTTTGGTATTATCTATCCTCAAATCATACCAAGTTATTAAAAAAAAAAAGCTCTTGTGTTCACTTTTAGCCACTTCACAATTCTAACAGATTACATATATATTTTTTTTATAAACATACAATATATTTTTATCCCTAGGGGTACAGGTCTGTGAATTGCCAGGTTTACACACTTCACAGCACTCACCATAGCACATACCCTCCCCAATGTCCATAACCCAGACCCCTTCTCCCAACCCCCCTCCCCCCAGCAACCCTCAGTTTGTTTTGTGAGATTAAGAGTCACTTATGGTTTGTCTCCCTCCCAATCCCATCTTGCTTCCTTTACTCTTCTCCTACCCCCTTAACCCCCCATGTTGCATCTCCTCTCCCTCATATCAGGGAGATCATATGATAGCTGTCTTTCTCCGATTGACTTATTTCGCTAAGCATGATACCCTCTAGTTCCATCCACGTCGTCGCAAATGGCAAGATTTCATTTCTTTTGATGGCTGCATAGTATTCCATTGTGTATATATACCACTTCTTCTTTATCCATTCATCTGTTGATGGACATCTATGTTCTTTCCATAGTTTGGCTATTGTAGACATTGCTGCTATAAACATTCGGGTGCACGTGACCCTTCGGATCACTATGTTTGTATCTTTAGGGTAAATACCCAGCAGTGCAATTGCTGGGTCATAGGGTAGTTCTATTTTCAACATTTTGAGGAACTTCCATGCTGTTTTCCAGAGTGGTTGCACCAGCTTGCATTCCCACCAACAGTGTAGGAGGGTTCCCCTTTCTCCGCATCCTCGCCAGCATCTGTCATTTCCTGACTTGTTAATTTTAGCCATTCTGACTGGTGTGAGGTGGTATCTCATTGTATTTCCCTGATGCCAAGTGATATGGAGCACTTTTTCATGTGTCTGTTGGCCATCTGGATGTCTTCTTTGCAGAAATGTCTGTTCATGTCTTCTGCCCATTTCTTGATTGGATTATTTGTTCTTTGGGTGTTGAGTTTGCTAAGTTCTTTATAAATTGTGGACACTAGCCCTTTACCTGATATGTCGTTTGCAAATATCTTCTCCCATTCTGTCAGTTGTCTTTTGGGTTTGTGAACTCTTTCCTTTGCTGTGCAAAAGCTTTTGATCTTGATAAAATCCCAATAGTTCACTTTTGCCCTTGCTTCCCTTGCCTTTGGCGATGTTCCTAGGAAGATGTTGCTGCGGCTGAGGTCGAAGAGGTTGCTGCCTGTGTTCGCCTCAAGGATTTTGATGATTCCTTTCTAACATTGAGGTCCTTCATCCATTTTGAATCTATTTTCATGTGTGGTGTAAGGAGATGATCCAATTTCATTTTTCTGCATGTAGCTGTCAATTTTCCCAACACCATTTATTGAAGAGGCTGTCTTTTTTCCATTGGACATTCTTTCCTGCTTTGTCGAAGATTAGTTGACCATAGAGTTGAGGGTCTACTTCTGGGCTCTCTATTCTGTTCCATTAATCTATGTGTCTGTTTTTGTGCCAGTACCATGCTTTCTTGATGATGACAGCTTTGTAATAGAGCTTGAAGTCCGGAATTGTGATGCCACTGACTTTGGCTTTCTTTTTCAATATTCCTTTGGCTACTCAAGGTCTTTTATGGTTCCATATAAATTTTAGGATTATTTGTTCCATTTCTTTGAAAAAAATGGATGGTGCTTTGATAGGAATTGCATTAAGTGTGTAGATTGCTTTAGGTAGCATAGACATTTTCACAATATTTATTCTTCCAATCCAGGAGCATGGAACATTTTTCCATTTCTTTGTGTCTTCCTCAATTTCTTTCATGAGTACTTTATAGTTTTCTGTGTACAGATTCTTAGCCTCTTTGGTTAGGTTTATTCCTAGGTATCTTATAGTTTTGGGTGCAATTGTAAATGGGACGGACTCCTTAATTTCTCTTTCTTCTGTCTTGTTGTTGGTGTAGAGAAATGCAACTGATTTCTGTGCATTGATTTTATATCCTGACACTTTACTGAATTCCTGTACAGTTCTAGAAGTTTTGGAGTGGAGTCTTTTGGGTTTTCCACATATAGTATCATATCATCTGTGAAGACTGATAGTTTGACTTCTTCTTTGCCAATTTGGATGCCTTTAATTTCCTTTTTTTGTCTGATTGCTGAGGCTAGGACTTCTAGTACTATGTTGAATAGCAGTGGTGATAATGGACATCCCTGCCGTGTTCCTTACCTTAGCGTAAAAGCTTTCAGTGTTTCTCCATTGAGAATGATATTTGCGGTGGGTTTTTCATAGATGGCTTTGATAATATTGAGGTATGTGCCCTCTATCCCTACACTTTGAAGAGTTTTGATCAGGAAGGGTTGCTGTACTTTGTCAAATGCTTTTTCAGCATCTATGGAGAGTATCATATGGTTCTTGTTCTTTCTTTTATTAATGTGTTGTATCACATTGATTGATTTGTGGATGTTGAACCAACCTTGCAGCCCTGGAATAAATCCCACTTGGGGGACGCTTGGGTGGCTCAGTTGGTTAAGCGGCTTCCTTCGGCTCAGGTCATGATCCCAGTATCCTGGGATCGAGTTCCACATCGGGCTCCTTGCACAACAGGGAGCCTGCTTCTCCCTCTGCCTCTGCCTGCCATTCTATCTGCCTGTGCTCACTCTTGCTCTCTATCTCTGACAAATAAATAAAATCTTAAAAATAAAATAAAATAAAATAAAATAAATAAATAAATAAATAAATAAATCCCACTTGGTCGTGGTGAATAATCCTTTTAATGTACTGTTGAATCCTATTGGCTAGTGTTTTGGTGAGAATTTTCGCATCTGTGTTCATCAAGGATATTGGTCTGTAGTTCTCTTTTTTGATGGGATCCTTGTCTGGTTTGGGGATCAAGGTGATGCTGGTCTCAGAAAATGAGTTTGGAAGTTTTCCTTCCATTTCTATTTTTTGGAACAGTCTCAGGAGAATAGGAATTAGTTCTTCTTTAAATGTTTGGTAGAATTCCCCTGGGAAGCCGTCTGGCCCTGGGCTTTTGTTTGTTTGGAGATTTTTGATGACTGTTTCAATCTCCTTACTGGTTATGGGTCTGTTCAGGCTTTCTATTTCTTCCTGGTTCAGTTGTGGTAGTTTATATGTCTCTAGGAATGCATCCATTTCTTCCAGATTGTCAAATTTGTTGGCATAGTGTTGCTCATAGTATGTTCTTATAATTGTCTGTATTTCTTTGGTGTTCGTTGTGATCTCTCCTCTTTCATTCATGATTTTATTGATTTGGGTCCTTTCTCTTTTCTTTTTGATAAGTCTGGCCAGGGGCTTATCAATCTTATTAATTCTTTCAAAGAACCAGCTCCTAGTTTCGTTGATTTGTTCTATTGTTTTTTTGGTTTCTATTTCATTGATTTCTGCTCTGATCTTTATGATTTCTCTTCTCCTGCTGGGTTTAGGGTTTCTTTCTTGTTCTTTCTCCAGCTCCTTTAGGTGTAGGGTTAGGTTGTGTACCTGAGACCTTTCTTGTTTCTTGAGAAAGGCTTGTACCGCTATATATTTTCCTCTCAGGACTGCCTTTGTTGTGTCCCACAGATTTTGAACTGTTGTGTTTTCATTATCATTTGTTTCCATGAATTTTTTAATTCTTCTTTAATTGCCTGGTTGACCTATTTATTCTTTAGAAGGATGCTGTTTAGTCTCCATGTATTTGGGTTCTTTCCAAATTTCCTCTTGCGATTGAGTTCTAGCTTCAGAGCATTGTGGTCTGAAAATATGCAGGGAATGATCCCAATCTTTTGATACCTGTTGAGACCTGATTTAGGACCGAGGATGTGATCTATTCTGGAGAATGTTCCATGGGCACTAGAGAAGAATGTGTATTCTGTTGCTTTGGGATGAAATGTTCTGAATACATCTGCGATGTCCGTCTGGTCCAGTGTGTCATTTAAGGCCTTTATTTCCTTGTTGATCTTTTGCTTGGATGATCTGTCCATTTCAGTGAGGGGAGTGTTAAAGTCCCCTACTATTATTTGTATTATTGTTGATGTGTTTCTTGGATTTTGTTATTAATTGGTTTATATAGTTGGCTGCTCCCACGTTAGGGGCATAGATATTTAAAATTGTTAGATCTTCTTGTTGGACAGATCCTTTGAGTATGATATAGTGTCCTTCCTCATCTCTTATTATAGTCTTTGGCTTAAAATCTAATTGATCTGATATAAGGATTGCCACTCCTGCTTTCTTCTGATGTCCATTAGCATGGTAAATTCTTTTCCACCCCCTCACTTTAAATCTGGAGGTGTCTACGGGTTTAAAATGAGTTTCTTGTAGCTAACATATGGATGGGTTTTGTTTTTTTTATCCATTCTGATGCACTGTGTCTTTTGATTGGGGCATTTAGCCCATTAACATTCAGGGTAACTATTGAGAGATATGAATTTAGTGCCATTGTATTGCCTGTAAGGTGACTGTTGTTGTATAGTGTTTCTGTTCCTTTCTGATCTACTATTTTTTGGCTCTCTCTTTGCTTAGAGGACCCCTTTCAATATTTCCTGTAGAGCTGGCTTGGTGTTTGCAAATTCTTTCAGTTTTTGTTTGTCCTGGAAGCTTTTAATCTCTCCTTCTATTTTCAATGATAGCCTAGCTGGATATAGTATTCTTGGCTGCATGTTTTTCTCGTTTAGTGCTCTGAATATATCATGCCAGCTCTTTCTGGCCTGCCAGGTCTCTGTGGATAAGTCTGCTGCCAATCTAATATTTTTACCATTGTATGTTACAGACTTCTTTTCCCGGGCTGCTTTCAGGATTTTCTCTTTGTCACTAAGACTTGTAAATTTTACTATTAGGTGACGGGGTGTGGACCTATTCTTATTGATTTTGAGGGGGGTTCTCTGAACCTCCTGGATTTTGATGCTTGTTCCCTTTGCCATATTGGGGAAATTCTCTCTAATAATTCTCTCCAATATACCTTCTGTTCCCCTCTCTCTTTCTTCTTCTTCTGGAATCCCAATTATTCTAATGTTGTTTCGTCTTATGGTGTCACTTATCTCTCGAATTCTGCCCTCGTGTTCCAGTAGCTGTTTGTCCCTCTTTTGCTCAGCTTCTTTATTCTCTGTCATTTGGTCTTCTATATCGCTAATTCTTTCTTCTGCCTCATTTATCCTAGCAGTCAGAGGCTCCATTTTTGATTGGACCTCATTAATAGCTTTTTTTATTTCAACTTGGTTAGATTTTACTTCTTTTATTTCTCCAGAAAGGGCTTTTATATCTCCTGAGAGGGTTTCTCTAATATCTTCCATGCCTTTTTCGAGTCCGGCTAGAACCTTGAGAATCGTCATTCTGAACCCTAGATCTGACATATTACCAATGTCTGTATTGATTAGATCCCTAGCCTTTGATATTGCCTCTTGTTCTTTTTTCTGTGGTGAATTTTTCCACCTTGTCATTTTGTCCAGATAAGAGTATATGAAGGAGCAAGTAAAATACTAAAAGAGTGGCAACAACCCCTAAAAATATGCTTTAGCAAAATCAGAAGAGATCCCAAATCGTGAGGGGGGAGAAAGGGGATAAAAAGAGGTTCAGAAAGAAAAAAAAAAATGAAACAATTAAAAGAAAACCAATAAAGAAAAAATATAAAAAAGGAAAAAATATATATATATTAGATAAACTAGTTAAAAAACGTTAAAAAAGAAAAGGGTAAAAGTTAAAAAAATTTAGCAGAAGAAGAGAAAAAAATTGAAAAAGAACAAAAAAATTAAATTAACTTCAAGGCTAAAGAATCATGGGGAGAATGCCATGAGTTCTCTGCTTTGCTTTCTCCTCCTCTGGAATTCTGCTGCCTTCCTTGGTATTGAAACTGCACTCCTTGGTAGGTGAACTTGGTCCTGGCTGGGTTTCTTGTTGAGCTTCTGGGATGGGCCTATTGTAGTGATTCTCAATTGTATTTGCCCCAGGCGGAGTTGCACCGCCCTTACCAGGGGCTGAGTAATCCGCTCGGGTTTGCTTTCGGGAGCTTTTGTTCCCTGAGCGCTTTCCGTAGAGTTCAGGAGGACGGGAATGAAGATGGCGGCCTCCCAGTCTCTGGCCCAGAGGAGCCGAGAGCCCGCAGCCCCACTCCTCAGTGCGCCCTCAGAGAACAGTGCCCAATTACTCCCGTCACCCTGGCCTCCTGTCGCGCTTCGAGCTGATCGAGCCTGCGACCAGTTCAAGGTAACCCCGAGCTGAGAGCTCACTCCTCAGCTCTGTCTCTGTAGCCAGATTCCCCGTTCTAATACCTGTAAGCTCTGTGACACTCAGACACCCCCGATCCTTCTGCAACCCTGCGGGACCTGAGGCCATGCTGACCCGGCGTGGGCTTCACCCCGGTTAAGCCTCTGGAGCGATGTCCCTCAGCGGAATAGACTTTTAAAAGTCCTGATTTTGTGCTCCGTTGCTCTGCCACTTGCAGGGAGCCGGCACCTTCCCCCATGGTCTATCTTCCTGTCGCTTTGGATTCACTTCTCCGCCAGTCCTACCTTTCAGAAAGTGGTTTTCTGTTTCTAGAATTGCTGTTCTTCTCTTCGATCTCCCGTTGGATTTGTAGGTGTTTGCAATCTTTAGATAAGCTATCTAGCTGATCTCCTGCCACCTGAAGTAGTCTCAGCCTGCTACTTCTCCGCCATCTTAACTCCTCCCCCCAGGTTACATATTTTTAAAGTTCACTTCATGTACTTTGTACCTGGAAATCAGATGCCTTTTTAAAAAGATGTATTTATTGATCCTATAAGCTTATGCATTGCTTTGAAAAGGATGTTTGAAAAATCATCAAGGAGGAAATGAACTCCACTAGAAGAACTGCTAAAATCTGTCAGGTAATGTTTGGGTTAATGCATATCTCTGTTAAATTCCCTTATTATTTTGTTATCCCTTATTATATTATATTGTCACATAAACTTGAGTTCAGAATCAAACAGAAATGAAGCATATCAAGTAATAGGGGAAATACGTCATATTAATCTCTAGTTGCATTTTCACAATCCTAATATTTATTAAGAATGAAACCATGTGAGTAGACATTATGAAGAATTAAAGTAGTGTATCATGAGGTAAGTTAGAATAAGTACAGATATTCCACTACATTTTATTCTTCTTAATTTTGTTTCTGATGGTTTCCCATTGAATACCAAATGATTAAATGTTTCGATAGTTGAAGAAAGCTATCCTTTA
This sequence comes from Lontra canadensis, assembly GCF_010015895.1. Taxonomy (NCBI): domain Eukaryota; kingdom Metazoa; phylum Chordata; class Mammalia; order Carnivora; family Mustelidae; genus Lontra; species Lontra canadensis. Next base: position 1,552,808 of record NW_022631056.1, on the reverse strand, counting down.
AAAGGGTTCTTCACAAGATTGCTGATAATTTTAAACAGAGAAGATAATAGAGAATGTCATACATATAATCATTGAATGGGTTTTCTTGTATGTTCATAGAGTCTATGAAGGCGGGGACACATATTGAAGAAATAAAGCAGATGTTCGTCGACTTCCATGTATATTACTCTCCACCTCATCACCTCTATAAATCAGGAAACTTGATTGAAAACAAACAAACAAACAAACAAACAAACAAAAAACACCTTTCAAGCCATCTTAAGTAAAGACAAGTTATTTTGAAGATACTAATGAATTTTAGGAATCTTCTTACTGAAATTACAGCTGGGTTGCTTAACAAATGAAACATTAGACTGCTGTTCTCTGTCTCTTACTCTGGGGCCACATGTTCTTTTTCCCTTTCTGTTCTCTTTTTAGTCTCGTCTGTGCATACCACTTTGCTCTGCAGAAGTTTTACTTTACTTTACTTTACTTTTTTACATCCTGAGAGAATGTGGTTTGCATGGCAGAGCAGAGAGATGTTGTTGCCTTCAAGGTACTCTACCATCCCACTGTGTTTCCTAACTCCAAATCTCCATGTTGTTTGGTTAGATGCTGTGTGTTGGCTCATTCAGAATACCATCTGCATTCTCTCTCCTCTCTTTCTCTCTCTCTTTTCAATTTTCTTCCTCTGCTATAGAGATTGAAAAGTCAAGAACACAATTTCTCACTTTCTTGTAAGGGCTGCCACATAACACAAGGAAACATGAAGTGAAATCTAATTGAGATTAAAAAAAAAAACTTTGCTTTTGGAAAAAGTCATCCTTATTTCCTCTTCTTTGTCTTCTTGCCTGAGATGTGAACATAATGCTAGGGAGGGAAAGCACCTGCAGATATTTTTAAGAGACACTTCCTTCCAGGCTGAGTCAATATTTTATCTATGACTCATTTACAGCAAGAGAATTGGGCTCTTATACTACATAGACTCCTTTATTCAAGCTCTGGGCAGGGTAGACATGGATGTGAGTGGAAAAGAAATAATGGCTGGCGTTAATAAGCTCAATGTCCATGACCATTTTTCTTTGATACTGGAGGCATCATTATTTACCAGTTTGCAAGTGACAATAATGATATTCTATCAGCCATGTGAAATTGAAAATATTGTATTATTGGGAAAATAGTGTTTTTAAAGAGAAAGTTTGACAAAATACTAATTAAGAAAGAGATTGCTAGTGAGAAAATTAAATACTTCACATTTCTGTATATCAGTATAAACCTCAAGTACTAGAGTGTATTAACCATTCAGGTGCAAAAAGTAATTGCAATGATTTATACATTGGAAATTTTCTTGGAACTCAAATATAAGTTTTAGATTCTAGGAAAGCATAATCCATTCATATATTTAATATTTACTGAGTACAGATAATAACCCATTTGCTGTGTTTATTGGTTTATTTCTATTCAGTTTATTAATAGAAACAAATACATATCATTAATAATAATATTATAAATATTATAAATATTATACTAATAATGTGGTTAGTCACTATAAAGTAATTAATTTTATGTGTATATCAAAACCTTCCACAGACATACATTTGAACTGACTTCCTAAAGCATAAAGAATCATGGGATAGAGAGGTGTTGGGTTTGGGGACAGGACCAACAAAGGCATTCTAGGCACAATAACAACCTAAGGTTTAATGACCTGAAGTTACTCTATGTGCTAAGGACCTGACAGTTAGTTTATTTACCTCTGTGTTAGACTGAAAGTTAGGGAGTGGCTGAAGACCAGTTGGAAAATTAGGTTGGTGCCAGACTGCAAAATACTTGAAGGTCAGGCACCCCAGTTGGTTAAGCATCTGCCTTCAGCTCAGGTCATGATCCCAGGCTCTTGGGATCAGTCAAGCCCCACGTCTGGTTCCCTGCTCAGTCGGGAGCCTGCTTCTCCCTCTCCCTCCGTCTGCTGCTCCTCCTGCTTGTGCTCACTCTCTCTCTCTCTGTCAAATGAATAAATAAAATATTTTTAAAAAATGCTTGAAGGTCTTGCCAAAAAGGGTTAGTTAACACTTTCACTGTTGGCAGTGGGGAGGATTAGTGACTACAAATTTCAAGGGGTGTAAATAGATCAAAGCTTTTAGAAGAGGACTGTTAGTCATTTGCTCTCAGTTTCATTTACTGCTTTGGCTGGGGTTCTTTTTGGCGTAACAGTGGGGGCTGCACAATTTTTCCATACTCTCTTGCCTATTCAGTTCTGGCTAGGTCCAGTCAATGCCCTAGTGGGGGAGATTTGGGGATGGAAAAAAATTTGAAGAGTAGGTCTTTCTTACCTCTTTCTTCCTCAGGCAGCATCTCTGGCAGAAGCTGCCTGTCTTCGACACTGCCAACTCTTACCACACCGATTATATTTCCCTGGTCCCAGCAGCTGACAGGCACATCTTCTAGCCCCTCCATTTACTTTGAGTTCCTACTCCTGAAACTGGTACCACTATCTCCTCCTTCTGTTTCTTCAGCTCTAAGAGTGGTAGTAGCCTCCCAGTAATTGTTAAAAATGGAGATTTCTTTATTCTCCCCTAATTGCCCTTTTCCTGTTATAAAATTCTGGAATTAGTTTTCCATACTAAATAATCTCCATTGAATTACCTGGCATGAATTTGTTTACCTGGCTCCACCTTGATAAATAAAACAATTAAGATAGCTCTGAGAGGAAATAGGTTTAAATTCTTTGCCATCACTTCTAAATGCCTTTGAATAAGTGATATCATAAGCAATCTCTTACTTGAAAATGCTGTCATGGGAATGACCCCAGTGAGAAATTGGGGCATTTAATCATTAAAATTGGTATTTCCTTGTTTCTTTTTGTATGTATTTCTCTTTCATATCAATCTGTTTTTTTTTTTTTTTTACAGAGATGCAAGAAAAGCTTGAGAAAGTTGTTTACAATTTAAAACCTTACAATCATTAAAAATTTAATGGCTCAGTAGTTAAAACAGACAAATTCCTTCAAGCTCACCTGGCTTTGTTTTCAAGACAAAAATATTTGTCCCAGTTGCAATGCAAGTGTAGTATAAAACATCAGTAGTGACAACATACTTTGTGCTTATCTTTTAAGTCATTGTTGTCACCACTGTATTTATAACGTGAATTTAGGAGCTTTCCCACAGAGAAGGCAGGTGAAGTTGATAGACAACAGGAAGAAAGAAAGTTGTGCAAAGTTAGATAATATAATTGATTTAAAAACAGAATTTGTTATAATCCTTTTGTCTCTATTAACTTTTATCAAATTAAGTATAAGTTCATTCATAAACATTGAAAGTATATGAGTGTTTATATTAATCTTTAGATTTTAAAAAACACATTTGACTTCTCTGAAATTTAGTTTTTTGTTTTGTTTTGTTTTTTTTTTTTTTGCTTAAAATTACCTATAAGTTCCTTAGAAAATATATGGCTTCCCTCTCTGATAGTAACAAATCTTCCTTCATATTTCATAAATAAAGAAGTTTAAGTGTGAGATCAATATAGAGTTTGGATAGTTAGATAGAGGAATAGATGGGTAAATTTACCTTCATTAAACTTTATGTAATTATTTAATGTGAAATATAATTTCTGAAGTATGGGGGTAATTCCATTTCATTTCCTAAAGTAATATTAATCCCAGAGCATACAATAAAATGCTATAAATTTTAATCAGATATCCTTCACATTTCTGAGTTTATCAGTTAAGGATCTTCTTTGAAAAAAAACTTAAATGTTCCAAACATTTCCGAACATTTCTTGGATGCATACCCACCAAAACTGAATGTGGTACTTGGTTGGGAAATTCTTCAAACATACAATTTCTCATTTTGACTCTGACGTTTGTAAAAAATGGTGGTAAGATTGACCAACCCTCAGACTGTTTTCATTTCCAATAGCAATAATGGAATCATGGTGATATATTTATATATATTAATCATATTCCAAGTTTTATGGCTTAGCAAAATATATGAATAGAAAAAGAGGTACAGTTTTGATCATAGAACCTGACTGTAAAAGTTAGACAGATATTCCTACCTTCAGGTTCAAGTAATCCTGGTAAATTGTACACCAATAAAAAGAGTAAAACTTAACTGACATATTATAAATCCCCAAAATATGCTCTATAAACATGAAAGCATCTCAAATTGCTATATACACACACATATACAACTGTATCTCTATCTATTCATTTTTTGGTGTGTGTATTATATGTATATAATTTATAGGTTGTCCAATTTTCCTTCCCTATCAGTTTACCCACTTTATATTTTAAATTCAAAATATAGACAGGATGTTCTTTTATCTTACATGCAGTTATAAAGATGTGGTAAACTTTTTATGCCATGTGTAGTAGTCATTCATATTTAGAAAATTCTGTGGAACTAAGAAATATCAATACTATTCAGTGATTAATATTTCAATATCAATAATGTTAATAGGCAATTTCGATGATGAAATATTGCTACCTTGGAATCTCTTTTCTTCAACTGATTTAAAAATGACTGCCATGTTTTCAATCACAAAATATTTCAAGCCAGTGGATATTTCTGTTTAAATGAAAGAAAACTGTTCATTAGAAGAATCTGAGTAGACCCATACAAGTATGTATAAAACCTAGCAGCTATTTGTACACTGTAATTGATGAGACACCATAAATTATTATTCCCCAAAGATGGCAGACCAGGGTTATTTTGTTCACTGGTACATATATACAATTAACAGCACCTAATATAACAGGGTGCTTAATCAAAATATTTTGAATTGATGTGTAAACCCTTCCTCCAATTTCTGTCCCATAGTAGTGTATATGACTGGCAACACAGGTGGAGTCAGGGAGCCATAATTCCACTCCATTTGTGCTGATTTAAAATGGGCCACCAATGACTTTGTCTTGAATGACCAGGAGATGGACATATAGATATGACAAGTATTATTTATCCCAACACTCAGCTAAGGGAAAAGAGACTCTCAAAACCACTTAGTGATTCATTTGAGGGTAAATAAGTATTAAGGAAAGATATATTTTTTAAATTGTTAGTCCAATGTTCCTTATATAGCAGAAAACCAGTGTTTTCTTAAATTTTTCAAATCGGAACATTAGAAAACCCAGCCTCATAGAGTCATAACTTTCTTGAACTTGAGTTTGAAGCCTAAGATGGAAGTTTTTGCCTCAAAAATGTCAGTTTCCTCTATAAAAACAGGAACTTGTTATATGATGGTGTTTTTCACCAACATGTCTACTCTCCAGCACCAAACAGTCTGTTCCCATTATTAGCAATTTTGTGTTTGTGGATTTGTCTACTTGCTAAAATGTATGTGTAATCCTAACTCAACACTTGGAGTGTTTTGTGGTCACTTGTGGATAGGCCACATGCACAGAGCAGTGAAAAATTTGTGTTCATGTTCCCAGCTTGGGTCAAACAGGGCCACTTTCTGTCTTCTTGCTTCAGCTTTCATATTGTAAACACGTCCCTTTTGCATTATAATTAGTGTAACATTTTTGCATGTTTCTGTCTTTCCTTGTTTTGGTTGATGGTGATTCCAGCTGTTTAAGATGGCTCCTAAGTGTAGTGCTGAAGTACCATGTAGATTTTCTAAATGCAATAAAGTATGATGTACCTACAGAAAAAATAAGTATGTTTAGGTAAGCTTCACTGAAGTATGAGTTAACATGTTGGCTGTGAGTTCAGTGTTAATGAATCAACAATATGTATTAAATAAGGTATCTTTAAAGATAAACTCACATAAAACAAGATTATGCATTGATGGATTGATAACATGTTTTGATCAGAGTCTTCCAAAAACCCAACCCTGTATTTCCCCTAGGAATAAGGATTTAGTTCATTAATTCAGTGTTCTTGGTGACTTTATAGAACATAACTACTATAGATAACAAGAATTGACTGTATTTCATTTCTTCAAACTGAAAATCAAATAACTTTGAGCTCTTACCTCACCTGTATACCTCATGTGAAAAAAATATACGCACATGCACTTACTCTAGGAACACAATTTATTCAACATTTTTACCATAGTGATAAGAAGACTAATAGCTACATCTGGGTTAGCATAACTCATTGCCTTAACTATGTCATAGTTACCCTACAGCATTTTATGGGCCACACCTTGTCAATTTCAAGTAATTAAAGTTAGGGGAAAGATGGAGATTATAGTTCGGAAAACATGGAGTATAGTGAATTATTCCATTCTCCAGAGAGAACTGTGGAGACTCCCAGTACCAAGCTATAGGAGATCTTAGAGCAAGCCAATCACAACGAGAGGCAAAAAAAGGAAAACTTCCAATCATGAGAGCAATTGTGCAGTCATCCAATGATCATACTATGCTTTCTATCACTTAAAAAAGAAGAAACAATTTGAAAAGAAGCTTGCAACAATTTGCAACATGCAACAATTTGAAAGAAGCTTGAAGACATTTTGCTAAGTAGAATAAAAGTAGAAAAAGCCAGTCACATAAGGAATAAACTTTAAAGCCATTGAGACTTGAGGGTTTGTGTGCTAGTTTCGTCTTAATATCACTGTAGCTCATAAAACAAAATAACCTCTCATATTCAGATTCTGTATTATTCAAATAAATTACTTTGTAGATTTACTTTATATTGTGTGATTAGACAAGTACCTGATATCATGTTTACACACTATGTTCTTTAAATTGACAAAAACAAATTTAGTAACACAGATTTTTGATAGAATTCCATTATTCATATATATGTAATTATTTTGATTTTTTATTTCATATCAATGAACATATAGAATAGTGTCCTGCAAACAAAGGCTTTGAAAGTGTTGTAATGCCAGTGTAGATTTAATTCATGTGTACACATTAGCATTCTCAAATTCCATATTCTGTTGCTAACAACTACTTAGTATTCAACATTCAGAATCTTTGGATTTAAGCTCATAAAGCTTTTTGAATCTCTTCTGAAACTCATTGTTTTGATGTATTGATGTCAGCCCATTACCTAATTCATCAAAATGACACTACATTTTAATAGAGTACTACCGAAGTATTAGCACCTTATTTCATGTAGAGATAAAAATCCTAATAACATTCTGGTTGGGGGGAAAAAATTCCAACTTGAAGCTTCCTGTGTGAAGTTTCTGTGTCTGTCAATCTGTCATTTTCTAAGAGCACTTTGTAGTACATGCAATTCAATAAGGACAGGCAAAAACATTGTGCAAATCTATGTGACTTCATTATACTCAATTAAAAAGAGCCAGTGAAGGGATACAAATATTTGATGAATCACTTACCCATTGATCTGCCTTTTGTTTGAGAGTTTTAAAATCATATACACTTTTGCACACTTCCAAAATTTATTGTTTTATTTTTAATATTAGAAGATTACCTAATATACCTAACTCTGTACCAAATCTCTTCAGAAGAGCATCAGTAGCTGATAAATACTTCCATTTACTAATAATAGAACTTCTGTCTGAATAATATTTGAGGAAAAGAAATTGCAAATTCCACTGTGAATACACTTTCCATAGAAATCATTGTGATGGGGCCCCTGGGTGGCTCAGTGGGTTAAGCCTCTGCCTTCGGCTCAGGTCATGATCTCAGGGTCCTGGGATCCAGCCCTGCATTGGGCTCTCTGCTCAGCAGGGAGCCTGCTTCCCCTTCTCTCTCTGCCTACTTGTGAGCTCTCTCTCTCTCTGTCACATAAATAAAATCTTAAAAAGAAAAGAAAAGAAAAGAAATCATTGTGATGAACCCAGCAAGTACTCTCTACCTGACTGTAGCCCGTCTTCATCTCCTGCCTGGAAAATTGCAGAATATTCTCCTTCTCCAAAGTTCTGCAGTTGTTTATCACCAACCAGATGACAGAGATAAGAATGATTCATAGAACAAAACAAAGCCACTAACATCCTCGCTTAACATTCTAATGGTTTCTCATTGTCTTTAGGAGAAAATCCAAACTGCTTTACTATAAGTACTGCTTGCTGTCCCTTGCTACAACTCAAGTCTCAGTTTGTAGCACCTGCTCATTCCACTTTTATCTCATTAAGATGTAGAAATACTAACCTTTCTGTTAACTGAACAGCCAAGCACACCCAAGCCCTATGTGCTTGCCCACGCCCTTGTCCTTCGGCATGGTGTTCCCTCCACAACACTCACACTTGACCACTATATGCTCACATGCACATTGCTGCAACCTCCTTTCTAAAGGCTATCACTGTGCTATCCATAGTCACTCTCAGTTCACGCTTCCTATGATACTTAGCTGTTTAAGAAATCAGGCATGTCCATTTATTTGCTTAATTCTCCTTCTCCTCCTCCTCCTCCTCCTCCTCCTTCTTCTTCTTCTTCTTCTTTTTCTTCTTCTCCTTCTTTTGCCTTTCTCCTTCTGTTAAAATATAAGCTTTATGGGGTGCCTGGGTGGCTCAGTAGGTTAAAGCCTCTGCCTTTGGCTCAGGTCATGATCCCAGGGTTCTGGGATCGAGCCCTGCATCGGGCTCTCTGCTCAGCGGGGAGCCTGCTTCCTCCTCTCTCTCTGTCTGCCTCTCTGCCTACTTGTGATCTCTCTCTGTCAAATAAATAAATTAAATCTTTAAAAAAATATATATATAAGCATTATGAAGTCAAGAGTCCTTTTTTTTTTATATTTCTAGAAGACCACTTAATAAGAAATGCACATTTTCAAATGAATGCATGTGCTCACTGTGAAGACAAAACTAGCTGCTCTAAAAACACAAACCCTCAAATCTCAATGGCTTTAACGTTTATTCCTTTGGTGACTGACTTATTCTACTTTTGTTCTACTTAGCAAAATGTCCTCAAGCTTCTTTCAAGTTGTTGCACATGGCAGGGTTTTCTTCTTTTTTACGGCTGAATAATATTCCATTGTATTGATATAGCCCATGTTCTTTGTTCATACTGCATTGTGCATTCAACAATTATTAAAAGGGTAGATATCATGTTACATATTTTTACAATGATTATAAAAAAAAGTTTATTTCTCACTTGTCTAATTATCCAGTGCTTGCATCTGTAAGTGCATTTCTTTCCACCTTTTGTTTCTTCTATTGATAGTACCCATTGACCTTTCATCTTGTAACTGAGCCATTGATTAGCTATGCTGCCCCATGGAAGCAAGAATTCCACTAGACAACATATTTTTTCTAATATAGCCTCCACACCTTGCTTAGCATTTTCATTTAACTTAGACATAATGAGGATTTTATTTTTAAATCAATGACATTTAAAAATTTGTCTAGCAAGACTTCAGCTTTTGCCTCAGACCCTGCTGCAATAACACAATCAGATTTAATGTTTATTTGATCTCACAGAGATTAAAGGATATTTAATTCACTGTAATGAGTTGCCATGTGTTCTGTCTTTTCTTCAGTGCTTTCAGCCAACAAATGTAACAACATTGTAGAGATTCAGTATGTTCCAAAACTAACATAGTTAGGTCAATAATCAGAGGAAAATAGAGAAATACAATTTCATAAAACATAAAGACAAATACATTTCTTTTTGTTTGTTTGTTTGTTTTTTCAGGTTCTGCTTTACAGAGGGTCTTCAAAATTTTGGTATAGATGTTTGAAATACAGGTATAAGGCCAGGATTGTTCTAATGGCTGAAAGAGTATATAGAACATAGTAGGTGCTTAATACTTCTGAGGTCCTATGCAAATAACATGAGGTACTCTTGAAGAGTGACTCTTAACTTTGTATTAGAGAAGGCATATAAAAAGCAATAGCAATTCTAACTGAGAATTGATCTGCATCCAGATTAGAAACAGAAATTAAAAGAAAATGAGTTATAAAGGAAGAGGGCATCCTTCTCCTCGATATTCCTACCATGAAGGCAGATATAGCAGATATTTTAAGCATGCAATTAACTTCAATTATTGTCTCTGTGCTAACTGAACTTGTGATTTTAGTTCAGTCTTCTTTACATCTCAGTATAAGTAAAGCAGTCATTGACTGACTAATAATCTCCAGTTCTTACAGTTGTTGAAGTTTTTATTATAGAAATATGTATTTCTGATTTATTAAATACACATTGCTGTTTTAGGATTATTGTTGTGGTTTTTTTTTTTTTTTTTTTTTTTTTTCTGTGTGTGTGTGTGTGTGTGTGTGTGTGAAAGGTAGCCCTCCAGAGATCCTCATCTCAGGAGTAGTGGAAAGACTGAGGTTCTGAATCTATAAAAGAGAAGGTTAGACCCTATTGATTTTCCCTTCCCTTTTTTTTCTTTTACCAGCCAGCACCTCTCTTCCTTAGGAAGAAGAAGGAAACACAAGACCTTGCTTTTGGAATCTGTAAAACTTTAGATTAAGGAAATGATAACACTCTTGTTTTTAGAGGAAGGGGAAAAGACTATGGTTTCATATCAGGATTTGAAGAGACGTCTGATCACATGGCTTCTTTTGTATGATGAGGAGATAAGGTGATCTGCTAAAAGAGGGTATGGATTTCAAGATTTATGGAAAATAGAGTCATTTTGAACAATTTCTATGAAGAATGTGGAGAATAATTCCCAGGAAGTAGAGCATAACAAGGAAAAACTAGAGAGAATTTGGTAGCATATTTTATGAACTATTGAATTTGGTAACCAAGGGAGTATATTGGCTCATTCATTCATTCATTTGTCCATTTTTATTTCTTTTGTAACATACAATTCTCTTGAGAAAAGTGCAGAGAGGGCTGATTGTTAGATACAGTTAGAGTGAGGTTGTTTTGCAGGAAAGCAATCTGATAGCATTGTAGTATGGAGTTGAAAACACCAGAAGAACGATAGCAGAAGAGAAATGAAAGAGTGTAAGGTATATAATACTTTCACCTTCGTATTACAACTGTGTGATACATTTTAAGTTACCTAAATAATATTTAATCTATAGAAACTCTTTGGGATCCAATGTTTTCATGTTTAGAATTTATACTGTAGAAATCTTGCAAATATACAAATATGTAACTACTACAGAGATGTATATAAAAGTGCTTTTTGTAATAGTAAAGTGTCAAATATAATTAAATATACATTATATGGAATATTATGTAGACCCATTTGAATGAATATGAATCTCCAAGTTATAGAAAATTGTTTTATTATCCCACTTTAGAAAACTTAATATTTTTACAATACACATAGCAAACTAACAAGGAAGATACAACCATTTGTTAATCACAATTTTCTCAGAGTGAATTATGGAGAATTTCTTGTTTTTATTTTACATATTTTATCCTTATTTAAATTTGTTTATTAAAACACATGAATTATTTAAAAAACAGCAACAAGGAATTTAAAGGAATTTGGGACTTTGTGTAAGTTAATTTAATTAATCAAGTTTTTAGACACTGGGCTTCTATAGATAGATGTATCTAAATTGATGGTGGCCAGAGGGAAAGTCACATTTTTCTCATATTCATTATGGTTTTTTTTTGAATTTTCATAGAGAATTACACATCGATCTATGCTTTGTGCAATATGGAGCTAGAAACTTAGACAATAACCTGAGACTCCCCCTCGTGCTTAAAGAGTAGAGTATGAAATAGTAAGATGTTCAGCCCATCAGAAACACTTTAACCTGGATCATGACTGGCTGGTTCAAGCAATTATCTCTCTCTCTTTTTTTTTTTTTTAAAGATCTACTTATTTGAGACAAAAAGAAAGAGTGAGGGGAGAGGTAGAGCGAAAGGAAGAGAGAACCTCAAGCAGACTCCTTGCTGAGCACAGAACGGGCCTCAATCCCATGCCTTGAGATCACAGAGAGCTGAAACAGAGTCCAACTCTTAACCAACTCTGCCACCAAGGCGCCCTAAGCAGTTATCTCTTTTTAACAACTGAATACAGAACACTGCAAAGTTAGTAGAGAGTGGAATGCTCGAAATTGGGAAAGCATAGAAAACTGAATAAGCAGAAGCCAGAAAGTGTAATTAGTCATGAAGAAAGAGATCCTAAAGTAAAGGGAACACTTCCTTGATGTTAAAGTAGTAAGGAAGAATAAGGAACAGGACAGAAAGAGAGGCACTGTGGCCACAGATATGACTGTAGAATACTTTAGAACCATCGTTGCTGCCCAGGATTAGTGGTGATTATTCTATTACAGTTTTCTGTGGGCTCTAGTTTTGCAGCAACTGATCCTATTCCTTCTTTCTTCATTATATACACACACACACACGCATGATGTATCTCCATTAATAAAGTAACCTGGGTGGGTCCTTTCCCACAGAAATTGTAAGCAAATTGCAAATTTTAATATGCCTGACATAGTTACAAACCTGATTGCTTAACAGATTGACCCTTTTAAAAATTACTCCCTTTCACTTCCCTTCTAATTTTCCTATTTCATTCTTCTCTTATTATTCGCTTCATAGTTCTCTAACTTTGTCACGTATTTTGAGTATCATTTTCTCAGACTTTCAGTCTTCAGTGACATGCTTCCCTAAGTTACTGCCTCATCAGACAGGCCTGGAACAGACTTTGATGAAGATATTCTAAAGCAAATGTGTTTTTTATACATCATACTTGGTTTCATTGAGACCATATCTAGAGTTTGGTGTTTCTTCTTTAAGGATATTTAGCTATTTCTGATAAACACATTTAATCATTAAAATGCTATGTTGTATTTCATTTTCATAAGATCTGCTGACACAGTTCAAATTCACATACTGATTGTGTTGGTGCTCAAGCAAGAAGCAGAGGAAACAGATACTTAAGTTTGAGGACTATAAATTAAGAAAAGGTGTATTTATTTAATTATTTTTTAAATGATGGCAGGTACCCAATTTTCTTGGACTCCTAATCATATAAATAACTCCCCATTTATATGTAATACCTGCACCTGTTTCATATAAAGGACTGAACACCACATAATGACTATATTTCATTGTTAGGAATGCAGTAGACATTTGCTAAAAGTTCTCCATATAAGAAAAAGGAAATGATTCTCAAATGTTCACTAATACTTATAGATAATGCATTAAATGGATTTAAGTCAGTCACTACACAACCTGTGAAACTTAAGTTCTGAAAATGTACAACTTAAAATCATGGCTGCCTTGAAAATTATAATGCCTTTTTAAAATTTTAATTCCAGTATAATTAGAAATTGTAGTACCTTTAATCCTCACATAGGTAATCCACCTCAGTAATACTGAGCATACTGGCACCAGGTTTCACAATAAGGTTTCTTACTATTAGTCAATATTGGGCTCTTAGTCTTGATGTGAAATGGATTTTACTTTTTAATTCTCTTGTAGTAAATTTGTGCAAATAGGGCTTGGAATAATGGCAGTCATCCTCTTAATCTTCTCATGGTGTTTCTCTCTCCCATAATGCAATTGCAGAGAGACCATAATCATGAGATGAGTTTAATGATTTTAGCTATGCCAGGGAGCAAGCCTTGGGCTTTTCAAAAGGGCAGGAGTAGCAAACAGTAGCCATCATAAAAACACATAGTTACTGGAGTTGTCCTGAGGGCCAGAATCATTGCCATCATTAGTAACACTTTAATTTGTTCAGTGACGAGAAATCAATCTGTAAAAGGAGGATATCTATTGCTGTTTTCCAAAAGACTGCTAGTGATAAGTGTAAGGACATTGTAAGCTTGACATTGCGAAGATTTGTTTACATAGGTACACAAAACAAATAAGACAGAAGAACTGGTCAGATATGGAATTAGTGATTTTCTTGTCCACCCATAAAAAGTTGTTAAAAACAGTAAGCCCATTTTTTTCTTACTTCGCACTCTTCAGAAACTAGTGGAAAATTTTGTAAGAAGGGCTTGTCCATTTCATTCTTAAAAAAAAAAAAATTCACTGCCAAACTCAACAATATTTGAATATCAAAAGGAAAACATTACTTAAAATTTAATGAAATAAGGGCAAATAGTACATATTATTCCTTAGCTCATTTTAAATAACTCTACATGAAATTGATTCTTTTAGTAATGTAGAAAAATGCAATGTCTAAATTTTTAAACTTTGTAATTTATATATCCTTTGTGACATATTTTTGAATGGTTCTCTTAGCAGCATGTTTCATTGATAATGAAAATTATATACAGATGTCCTTAAATTCAGTCAGCAGATTTTCTAACAAGTCAGAAAATTACATTTTAATTTGCAGTTTCTTCTTGATCTACCACTAATGGAAGTTTCACTGAATTATCTGTTTAAAGGTCAAAATGCTAATTAGAAGTTTCTCATCAGTGATAATTCAGATATACAGAAAAATGATGGTATTAGCTTTTTATCTTCTTGAGGTAACTTATTTTGTATTCCATTGTCTTATCAGAGTTCTGATAACAATGAAGATAGTTTATAACATTTAATACTTCCCATTTCAATGCAATACATACATTCTTGTTTAAAGGAACACATTATATGGATCTCATCACAGTTTTCTCCTTTCCAGATGTAACTCTGTAATATATACTTTAGTAAGCTAAATTTTACAGATCACATTTTAAACTATGAGTAGCATGATATGCTTTACACCTAAATTTTATTTTTACATCTACAAAAATCAATGTTTTTAGAACATATATTGAATTTAAAAATTCTTGATCTTACAGTTCAAAGTTTCTAGATCCAGGGAGAAATAATCATTTAGTCTTATCTATTTATTATATGTACTGTATGATTTCAGAATTCATAGCATATTACATTTTATTTGTGAGAAAGCTCATAGAACATGAAAATCTATTAATGCAAGTGAACATCTCTCTGTATGTACAAACATAGTCATGTCCTGTTAAATGAAAATACACATTAAAGGATATTGGCCATATGATTAAAGTCACAAACATATAGATATATTTACCAGTATTAGAGACTCTGTGTGTGTATGTGTGTGTAATCAAATCACATTGTCTTTAAATGACACTACACTTGAAAACATATATACAGTGTTATGATCTTGGCAGTAAAGTGGTGGTATATTCCAAAGGAACAATTTAAGAGAGTTTAGTCAGTTTTGGCAGACATAAGAGGAATCAGTGAAAGATAGTGGATATTGTTGCCAGTGGTAAGCTTGAAAGAGAAAAGTCCAGAAAGAGTTTTAATTGTGGAAGAAGGCTGCCCAATAGGAGCTACACCTTGGGTAATGAAACTCACCTTCCCTCATCTTCTGCCTACTGATTTCTTATGGGTGCCCTCTTTGGCCCAAGTCAATGAGAAGCTGAAGATAAGGAAGCCCTTGACATAGTCTTAGAAATTGGTGTCCTGGATTACCAAGCAGGGGGAAGGGAAAACAGGGAATTAGAGAGGAAGTGGAAAACACCTAGCTTGTATGTTCAGCATACATTATGTTCATGAAGTAGAAGACTCGGTCCAAGATATCCATTTTCCTCAATCCATCTAAAGAGTAAACACAAACCAATCAAATTCTATGGCAAAAATGTTTGCAGAAACAACTACAATCTGAATTCTAAGATTGATAAGGAAATGCAAACTGGAATAGCCTAAAAAATCTAAAAGGTTTTTTCCAGCTGAAAAAAGAAAGCTGGAGCATCACACTCTCTAATTTTAGAACTTACTATAAAGCCACTTACATCAAGGTAGTATTATTAAAATAATGGTGGAACAGAATAGAGAACATAGAGATAGAACCATATATGTAACTCCATCTTGGTAAGAAGCTGCAAGTCCTTTTGTTGTTAAAAAAATTAATGTTCAAGGGCACCTGGATGGCTCAGTCAGAAGAATGTGAACATCTACAAATGTAGATCTAGCTCTAGATCTCAGGGTTATGAGTTCAAGCCTGGCATTAGGTGTAAGATTACTTAAATATGTAAACTTAAAGAAAATGAATGTGCAATTAAACACAACTGATCAAAACAAGATAAGTATTTCTTAAGTTCTTATCTTTATTAAATCTTAAAAGAAAATATTTTACTGAAAATATAGCTTTTAATGGAATGAGAGGAGTTTTGGTTTTTCTAAACAGTATACATATTCATGAACACAAGTTATCAATTATTAAAATAAGATTTGATTCCAGTATTAATTCTACCCTGTTCCTTTGTTTCATAACAAATATAAACACTAGGAAGTTTTGTCTCCATAAATAAGTAGAAGGAATAGAACAAACTTTTTTTTATAGCAATATAACTCATTTCTTCAAAGTGTTACTATTGCATTAGAACTTACACTGATTTATGATAAGAAAGTGTTTGGTTACTCATAAGTGGATAACTAGATTAAGAAGTCCTTCAATTTTGTTAAAATAATGATTTGAGAATAACCTAAATTGAAAAGTGCTTTGTTGCTAGTAATATGATTCATTCAATTCTTTGTATATTTACTATTGACAGGAATTATCACACTGTGCAGGATTGTGCACTATAGGACATAACAAAATAGAATCTGAGAATAATATGACATTCTTTTGAAAATCAGGAGAAACATCCCATTGTGAAGAACATGTAAGAAAGGGAATGCCACCTAGCCATAGATCTCTGCTGATGCAGATCAACTTTAGGAAGTGGGACACTTGGACCATAAAGATGTAGTCTTTTATATGCTTTGAACTTTGTATATTCCTAAAGTTATAGATGCCCCAGTCTGGAGACCATCATTCTACATAAGGTAGGAAGGCAAATGCTCTATTTACTAAGTGTATAGCCTTTTGATTCCCCAGCTTGCAAACTATCCTATGAGAACTTAATCATTGGTCATACATCAGCTGAGGCTCCAGGATTTCTTTAGTGCTTTAGGATATTCAAATTTGTAGTTAAAAGCAAATTAAAAAGTCAAAGTAATTATAAAACTATACCTTGAACAACATATAATTATTAGGAAAAGAAAAAATATATATCAGTTTGGCAAGAACCAATGAACATTGAATGCAATATTTTTTATATTATAATTTTAATTTGAGAATATTGAAGAATAAAGCCCATGAAAAAGTTACACTTTTCTCTTTTCTTTCTTACTCAACTCTTTTTACCAAAGAGGAAGAACCAATATGTGTAATTGAGTGTTTCTATATAGATATACACACGTGTACATATATATTTGTATACCTTCAGTCACACAGAAGTGCACATGCACACACACAAAAAATCTCAAGTTTCATTAGGCCTAAGGCAGCTTTTTTTTTTTTTAATTTACTTATTTGAAAGAGAGCATATGAGTGGGGGGAGGGGCAGATCAAGAGACTCTTCAAGCAGACACCCCACTGAGCGCAGAGCCTGATGCGGGGCTTAATCTCACAACTTGTGAGTTCATGACCTGAGCAGAAACTGAGAGGCTGGTGCTCCATGGAATGAGCTCCCCAGAAGCTCCAGGCCAAGGCAGCTTTAATGTAGTTAAGAATGTGGAAGAAAAATCAAAAAGAACATAGAGATTCAGGAGATATTTCTGCCAGAGAAGCTCACACTATCTTCCCTCCTTTCTTTTTCTTCATTTAATATTCTAAGTGGGAAGATCATAGAAATAAAAGTGCCACTTTTTTTTTTTTTTTTTTTTTTTTTGCTTAGTTTGGTTTCTGTTCTTGTTGTTTTATGGCCTTTTTCCCTCTTTATTTAAGATTTGTTAATCTGTAATTATCAGCTTGGAGTGCATGCTACTTTTTCTTGACAGTATCTCAGTTCTTTCCTCTTTCTCTATACACAGAGGTGAGAGATTTCTAGTGCCATGGGCCACATCCCTAAAGGTCAGGGGTCGACTCTTAGCAGCAAAATACCCAGGACATAAGAAATGAGTATAGAGAGTTGGTAAAAGAAATCTGAAGGGATTTGGGTCAGTGATAGCAGTTATCTGCTTCAGCGCCTGTTGTGAATAACTTACTCCTTAAACTCATCAGATGCCTCCATCAGAAAGAATGAACACCCACCTTTTGTAGCAACATGGATGGGACTGGAAGAGATTATGCTGAGGGAAATAAGTCAAGCAGAGAGAGTCAATTATCATATGGTTTCACTTATTTGTGGAGCATAACAAATAACATGGAGGACAAGGGGAGTTAGAAAGGAGAAGGGAGTTGCGGGAAATTGGAAGGGGAGGTGAACCATGAGAGACTATGGACTCTGAAAAACAATCTGAGGGTTTTGAAGGGGCGGGGGGTGGGAGGTTGGGGGAACCAGGTGGTGGGTATTGGAGAGGGCATGGATTGCATGTAGCACTGGGTGTGGTGCAAAAACAATGAATACTGTTATGCTGAAAATCAATTTTAAAAATTAAAAAAAATTAACATAAAAAAAAACCTCATCAGATGGTCCTACTTCTTATCTAAAGGGGGGGAACTTGTGGAAAAAGTTGTGATGAAATATTCTAGCCAAGCAAATGTTCTGGTTAGTTACTGAATTGCCGAGGACTTAAAAAGTGCAAATAAACTGATACCATAAGATATTAGAAAGTACCACAGATTTATTATATTTACAGCTATTATAGTGTTGTTGCTGGAAGGAAAAAGTGCAAGCGAGTAGTTTCATCATATTTAGAAGTGTGGGAAATCAGGTGAACTTTAAATATATCAGCAACTTTTTTTTTTTTAAAGAGTCACTTTACTAGTACATATAACAATATAATATTCAAAAAATCACTCTTGGTGCATCTTGGTGGCTCAATTGGTTGGTTTTAGCTCAAGTCATGCTCTCAGGGTCATGAGATCAAGCCCTGGGTCAGAACCTGGACTCAGCGGGGAGCCTGCTTGAGATTCTCTCTCTCCCTTTCCCTGTGCCCTTCCTCACCCTGCTCTCTCTCTTTCTCTCTCAAAATATGTATGTGTATATATATATATATATATATATATATACACACACATATATATGTATATATATATTTACATATACATATATATTTATATTTAAAAATCACTCTTGCCATAGTGTGGTTTTCCACATTAAAAAGTATAATGTGATAACCAAATTTAAAACATCAAGATGACAGTGAACTTAAGGAAAAACGAAACAAAACAAACAAACAAACAAAAACAAAAAAGCTTAAGGAAGATCACATCTGGCAATCACAGTGGTTAAAGTATAGGCAGTGGGCTAGATCTTAGGGTTTTAAACCCAGGGTTTTAAACCCTGCACTGCCACTTGCTAGTTAGTTGTGTGACCCTAGACTAATGAATTAAACTTTTTATGTTTCAGTTCTGTCACCTTTAATATTAAAATAACCTACACTTAGGAAATACAAGTTGTGAAATAACTTAAACGATGTATAGCAATCAGAAGAGTGTCTTCCATGTAGTAGTTTTTTTTTTTTTTCTAAGATTTTATTTATTTATTTGACAGAGATCATAAGTAGGCAGAGAGGCAGGTAGAGAGAGAGGAAGGGAAGCAGGCTCCCCACTGAGCAGAGAGCCCGATGAGGGGTTCGATCCCAGGACTCTGGAACCATGACCTGAGCTGAAGGCAGAGGTTTTAACCCACTGAGCCACCCAGGCACCCCCATGTAATAATTTTTCTTTTTTCTTTCTTTTTTTTTTTTTTTAGATTTTATTTATTTATTTGAAATAGAGAGAGAGAGATCACAAGTATGCAGAGAGGCAGGCATAGAGAGAAAGAGGAGGAAGCAGGCTCCCCGCTGAGCAGAGAGCCCGATGCGGGCCTCGATCCCAGGACCCTGAGATCATGACCTGAGCCGAAGGCAGAGGCTTAACCCACTGAGCCACCCAGGCGCCCTCTTTTTTTTTTTTTTTTAATATTTTATTTATTTATTTGACAGAGATCA
Organism: Lontra canadensis; assembly: GCF_010015895.1. Lineage (NCBI taxonomy): Eukaryota > Metazoa > Chordata > Mammalia > Carnivora > Mustelidae > Lontra > Lontra canadensis. The sequence continues at coordinate 1,533,157 of NW_022631056.1, read as the reverse complement.
CAAGTAGTCAGAGAGGCAGAGAGAGAGAGAGAAGGAAGCAGGCTCCCTGCTGAGCAGAGATCCCAATGTGGGGCTCCATCCCAGGACCCTGGGATCATGACCTGAGCCGAAGGCAGAGGCCTTAACCCACTGAGCCACCCAGGCACCCCAATAATTTTTAATTATTACTTTTATTATTATTAATGAAAGTTTCTAGGCAATAAGCTAAAATTCAAAATTATTTTTTTCTTACAGCAGGAGTCAGCAAACATATTCTGTAAAAGACCAAACAACAAGTAAGTATTGGCTTTGTCAAAACTACTCAGCTTTGACCTTGTAGCATCACCACCCTTTCCCCACAGAATATCATGGTAATATGAAAATGAATGGGTGTGGCTGTGTTTCAATAAAATGTTAAATATAAAACTGGTTTCAACTCACATTTGGCCTATGAGCTGTAGTTTGTTGAACTCAGTCATAAAGTAACAAATTGAAATTCCTTTTTCTACCAGAAACAAAATGTGGTTCTGTCTCTTATTTAAATATAATAAGTATTTTATGAATATGCCAAAAACAATCTACTTGCGTAATGCCAATTCTATCAATACTGATCACAGTCAAGGTAGATCATTTTGAGATTTGACTTGGGGGGAAAAATGAATTATAAACCTCAAGGAGAACATACTGGCCTTAGTTCAGGGGCAGTCAAGATATGAAATATCAGGAACACCAAATACTGAATATTTTTCTTAATCTGGCACATAGCCCATGGGCACTATGCCAAAAGCCACCAACAATAATATAATCTTTTCCCAATTAAAAAGCTGATTGACCTTACACTACTTGGCTTAATTGAAAGTTCAGTACAATGAAGAATATTACTTTCTTGGATGTTGTTATGCAATGGACAAATGATCTAATCTCAAAAACTTCTAAAATAGCAAAGAAAGAAATTCCAAGAGCCTAAAGATGTTAGAAAGAAGGAACTAAGAAAGTTGGAACTACATTGGACTTTGTGTATAATAATTTGCTCTATAATGGATCATGTGAAAAACCAAATAGGCCTAAAGAATTTTTCTGTAATTACTTAAAATCCATCTAGTAAAAACATATACTGTTAATCCAAATAAGGTGATAAACTAAGGCAAGATCACATGACCAAAAATTAGGTTCATTCAGAAACAGCAGAGGAATGGCAGTTTGGGTAATGAATGTGGTAGCAAGCTATAGGCTTGAGAGTTTAGGGCAAGCTGTGTTTATGGGCAGGGAGTACAAAGAGAAGGACATGCAGGCAAAGTCCAAGCACTAAGTTCATTGGCTTGAGAATGAGGAGAGATTCTTGGTAGATGTTCCATGGTCAGGAGAGAAGTCTTGGTCTTCTGTAAATCAGGCATTTAATGGAAATCATTCTCTCAGTTCTTAAGTTTCGGATGTGTTCCTGAAGTCCGATGCTTCCATTGCATATCATAGGGTTCCATTTAGACTGAAAGCCTTTCACATAACTATATTTATATGTTTTATGTTTTTGTGGAACTCTCTATTAAACATGACACAGTCACACATACAAATATACATTGAACAGAGGACCACAACAATTCAGAACTATACAACTGAATTTCAAATATAGTCGATTTACATTCTCTATCACATTATAGTAAGTTCCTAAATAAAGTTGGCTCTGAAAACAATGTCATTCTCTACTCACCATGGGATTATCTTATCTAAATTGAGATATCAAAATGTCTTCCTAAATAATATTTTTCTTTCATTTTTACATTTTCTGAATTTATTGATCTTATCAAATAACTTTATAAAAAGTATGGTCCTTGTACTTACATTGTAGTGAATTCTTAGGTCATCTCTAAAAACTTTTAAAAATTCAGTTTTTAAACATATTCTTCATTAACTTTACAATTTCTAAACACTGGTATTTCGGAAAAAGGAAAAAAATGATTAGAAGAGATTTGCTCAAAGATGAGTCTTGGGAGATTTATTCTCTAACACACAAAACTGCAAAACAATTTTTGTAACTGTGTTTTAACTCAGGAATGATATCTTATTTCTTTTAGACTTGTGCTTGCCACATTTTTATGTTTCTTCTGTGATAGCTTTTGATCCAGAGTTTCTGCTCCATTGAGTTTAAAGGGTCAAATCTTTGCAGCTTCAGGCCTGAGCACAGTGCCTGGCCTACAGTAGGCACTCAATACATTTTTGCTGAATAAGTGAATGCATGTCAGTGTCAGTATGTCCACTGTTTCTTATTCTTGTAGGAAAATTCACAACTAGTTCTGTTCAATTTCACCTTGACTGGTCATGGAGCAAATTTTTCCTTTCCATCAAGCCCCATCACTGTCTCCTTGTGTTCAGCATGAGATCTAAGCTAAACTGTGTTCAGAACTTGGGCAGCTTAGAGAGTAGAATGGTTGTCAAAATCCCACACTCCAGGACAGCCTGAGGCTGAGCACCATACACAGCCTTCCCAGATTTAAAGAAAATAACTTCTCATTAAACAAACCCAATATAAGCTCTTCTCCTGACCTCTCATGTTTTTCCTTTGAAGATTCAATTGGTCTTTGGGGCCAGATAACTTGCTTTATTAACAGGCATTTGAATGTTTCATCTCCTCAGTTTGGGTGTTTATTCTTCATTACATGTCTAGTATAATTATCCAGTGAAACAGTCTTTTCCCATACAACTCTCTCTTTCTCTCTCCTCTCTTTTTAGAGATCTTTTTAATTGTAAATTTAATTTCTTTAATGGTTATAAACTATTCAGATTGACTGTTTTATCATGGTTGGATTCTGATAGTTCATGGCCTCAGAGAAACTGGTCCTTTTCTGTTAGGTTGTTAAATTTATGAGCATAAAGTAGTTTGTAGTGTTAACCTATTATTCTTTTAAAGGCTATAGTATCTCTAGTGAGATCTTGTTTCATTCCTGATTTTGGTAATTGGTGTCTTCTTTTTTCATTTTTGTGAATCATGCTAGTGGGTTATCATTTTGACAGTGACTAAGTCATATAAAGTCCTGTCTGTGGACCATTATCATTTCCATTGATACTAGTTATGTACAAATTATAGATATGTAAATTTGCACAAGAAAATGAAAGGAAGAAACACTGTTGGTTGAGTCTGTTTCAAAATCTTTCAGAAATTTTTCCTGCAGTTCCCCCCAGAAATTCTATCTTCTGCTTGTTCTTCCTTTCTCTTTTTTGCTCAGTACTTGTGATGGAGAGTTACTCACCTTTTGCCCCATATTGAACCCAACGATGCAGTTGTAGCTCCAGCATTGCCATTCCAGGAAGTGGAGGCCTAAGTTGCCTGTTAAAGCAGTAAGAGTTCAGTGTTCATGATATAGATGCAGAAGGAAAATACACAGCAGCTCATGACTGTAATGCGTTCCCAGCATCAAGAGCAGAAAAGACTTAGTCTAACTAAACAGGCCATCTTCAAATTCTTGCAGGTGAAAATGACCAATCACAGTCTTACCCAATCTTATTCTGAAGGGTAAAATCATGTAATAACTTTCTCTGTTAGAACAATAGAAGTCAAGGGGTGCTTGGAAGACTCAGTGTGTTAAGCATCTGCCTCCAGCTAAGGATGTAATCCCAGGATTCTGGGATTGAGCCCCATGTCCCCACTGAGCGGGGAACCTGCTTCTCCCTCTTCCCCTTGCTCATGCTTTCTCTCTCTCTCTCTCTCTCTCTCTCTCTCTCAAATAAATAAATAAAATCTTTAAAGAAAAGAATATTAGAATTCAAGTAGAATCAGAAATATCACTTGAACACACAGGCCAACTTCTTAATTGTAGAGAAGGAGATGTATGTGTTAGAATTAGGACAAGAGGGAACCCTACCCAAGTCGTGTGCTTGCTTCCTCTGTGCTTGCAAAGCAATAGTGATTGCCACAGAAGTGATGCTGGATCTAATGAGTTTTGTGCTTCCCATAAATCTTATTTTCAAATAACATCTTATTGTGGATGCTAGTATAGTTTTCAAAAAGGCAAACCTAGTTGGAAATTAGGGAGCAGGACAATCTTAAAAAAGATTCTTAGATACAATTTTATTATTTTTACTTTTTAAAAGATTTATTTATTTATTTTACAGAGAGTGAGGGGGAAGAGAGAGAGTGTGCTGGAGAAGGGAGGTGCAGAAGGAAAGGAAAAGAGAAACCCAAGCAGACTCTGTGCTGAGCACAGAGTCTGACCAGGGGCTCAATTCAGGACCCCCAAGATTATGACTTGAGAGGAAACCAAGAGTCTGATGCTTAACCAAGTGTGCCAACAAGGCGCCCCTTAGATAGAATTTAGAATGCGCCTTCCATAAATGGTGTAGAATTTAGTTAATTAGTTCTTGAGGCATGCATGCAGTTTATAATACAGTAGTTAAAATAATTTGCATAACATAGACTGTTTTCTCTGACTTCTGATAAGATCTAATAGATAAAGCGAGACTATTTTCATGACAAGAGGGAAAAGCAAACATGCTTCATTGACATTTCATTAACATAGTGATTGTCCTTATTCTTTCACTACTTTTCAATCCAAAGTACAATAAATAGCAAACACTATCCATGTGTATAATGATGGTTGTGTCATCAAGCGTACATAAACAATAAATTTTTTTCTTTTAAGTTTTCTTTAAGTTAAAAAAGCATAATATTTATGTTTTAAGCATACAGTTCACAATAATTAAGATTGATAGTCTTAGAGAGTCCAGGACTCACATGATTTTTGAAGAAATGAAACACAATCCCGTTTAAGGAAAAAAGCAAAAAAATAAAAATAAAAAACTTCAACATTCTGTGGCATGTATTTGAAAAACAATACCTTCAGACTGTATTTAATACTCCCATTTTGGAGTTGGGCATTTGACAAATGCATCCATCTGTCCACTGTATCATTGATTTCAGAGGTGATTTCTGACTCTGTGAGGGGTTTTCTTGTGAGTTTGACAGCTGTTGATGAAAATATGAAATTAGAGAAAAATAACCTGGGCTGAGACAGATGATCAACGTTATCTGAGGCACTGAAAGTAAGAGCCCTAGTCTTGTTCTCAGATTGATGATTTACTTATCGAAATGCACTGGGGAAACTGAAGACTATCACAAGTGATGTGGAGACAAGCATAAAGGATACAAGGGCAATAAATAAATAGTTTAATTTGAACTGTGTACTCCCCAAATGTCCACTAGTACTTACAGGAGATGGAGAAGAAGGAAAATGTTAAAACGTGAAAACACACATATAACCACGCACACCTACAACAATGTAGTATGAGTAGGTGATAAGGAAAAAGAGAATTGTTAAAATATTTGATGAAATTGTAAGTTAGATAATAAGCCAGGTGACAAGAAAAGTGTTCATAAGAAAATAATTTTACTCTGTTAGCAACAAAATTGGGAGCACACTCTGCAGCCAAAATTACCCATGCCATGTTTCAGCAACTCTCAAAGCTATGAAAGTTATAACCCAGAATCTTTAGGAACTCACTGAAAGATTGGCATGTTTATTCTCACTCCTAAATAAGAAAAAATGGATCATATTTTCTAATTTATCTATGTGTGCTTCTGTTTCTCTCTCCCTTTTTAAAATATTTATTATGTATTTGAGAGAGAGAGAAATTGGGGAGGGAGGTAAAGAGGGGAAGCTGTGGCACGGGGTTGGGGGGAATGGTAGGGGCAGAGGAAAGAGTGTCTTAAATGGGCTCCACACGGGGCACAGAGCCAGAGGCAGGGCTGGCTCTCCGGATCCTGATATCCTGACCTGAGCCAAAACTAAGAGTCAGACACTTAACCAGTGTTCCACCTAGGTGCTCCTCTGCTTCTCTTTACAGTGGAATGGAATTATGAAAAGAGGAAGACATAACAAGAACCTGCTTCTTTTTTTTTTTTTTTAAGATTTTATTTATTTATTTGACAGACAGAGATCACAAGTAGGCAGAGAGGCAGGCAGAGAGAGAGGAAGAAGCAGGCTCCCCACTAAGCAGAGAGCTTGATGCAGGGCTCGATCCCAGGACCCTGGGATCATGACCTGAGCCGAAGGCAGAGGCCCCAACCCACTGAGCCACCCAGACCCCCCAAGAACCTGCTTCTTGTGCTTCCTCTTTAAAGGGATATTTGGGAAGGCAGCAATCATAAAGGGACTTCAAAAGGGATAAGGAGAAGACTAAATTTTTGAGGCCTATGTTTAAATGTTCATTTTGATTTCTTTAACTTGATAATGCTTTTTAAAGAATAATCCCTTTTATGTATCTCAGAAAGGCTGCCATTTTATATATAGAGGAAACTGATATTTTACTTTTGTTTTTGTATTCTACCTTTCATGTAATTTATAGCTTTGTTACTCTAAAATCAGGATAATGAATCAGAAGCTACTGCAACACAGCTTACTATTTCAGGTTTAAATTTACGGCACATTTTGGAGTTAATGACAATTATGCAAAATATTTATTGAAGACAGATAAAAATTGGCATCTAAATTAATGAAACTTCAAAGTTGATTTGAAGTGTGGTTCTTAAATTTCTGTGGAAATTTTGATTTTCAGGATTATTTGTTCTAAAATGCGGAAGACAGTCTAGAGCACCTTTTACTATATTAGACAAAACAATACAAATCTAGAGACACATAGTGTCTTGAGAACAACATAACTAATAAAAACCAATTACCAGAGTAAAATATTTGAAGTAATAAAAAAGTCAAAAATCATTTTCTGTTTGAAGAACAAATTTGAAAAACAATATATTCACTTAATTTTCTGTAGCTATAATACAAATTTTAGTTTAAGAAATTAAGATTCCCAAAAGTTGTTGAGTAATATCATTACAGGTAACAATAAACTGTCCTGTTGAGGTAATCAACATGTGAAACAAAATGACCTCCTACCAACAATAAACATCTTGTTTATTGTGAAAACCACTGAGAAAGAGAGAGGAATTATAGAATTTTGTGCCAATGATCTTAGGGCATTAAATTTAGCTATTGTTCCTTGATTTTGAGTTACGTCATTTTTTGTAACATTCCATAAAGATCCATGCATATGAGAATCATATAATGTGTTAGTGAGGTTTCTCCAGGGGAACAGAACACTATGATATGGGACAAAGGGAGAGTCTGTGTGTGTGCAAGAGGGATGGTGGAGGGAGTGAGGGGGTTGGGAGGAATGGAGGCAGAGATGTGTGTGTGTGTGAAAGAGAAAGAGAGAGAAAGATAGAGAGAGAGAGAGGAAGAGGGAGAGGGAAAGAAATGATTCATTATAGAAATTGGGCTCATGAGTTTATGGGGGCTGAGAATCCCCACAATCCACTGTCTACAAGCTAGATAACCAAGAAAGCTGGTGATATAATTCAGCCTTACGTTTGAAGGTCTGAAGACTGGGAGAGCTACTTGTATAACTCCTAGTCCAAGGCTGAAGGCCAAGAACTGCAGACTGTTGGTATGAGTTTCAGAGTCTGAAGGCCTAAGAATCAGAAGCTCTGATGTCCAAGGGCAGGAAAGATGGACATTCTAGCTGAAGAAGAAAGATGGGATTCACCCTTCAGTCACCTTTTTATTCTATTTGAGTCCTTAGTGGATTGGCTGATGCACACCTACATTGATGAGGGCAGATTTTGCCCAGTCGACAGAATCAAATGCTCATCTCTTCCAGACAGACCTTGATAAGACATACCCAGAAAGAATGTCTTACCAGCAGTCTGGGCATCTCTTAGCCTGTTCAAACTAACACATAAAATCAATCATCATATATAACCAGTTAACAAGACATTGATCTCAAATGTTCAATAAATTCAAGAATTCCCTTTTACCTTTTTTGTATATCATTACATGCATTTCTTATAGAATCATTTTCCATCTAGATGAAAAGTTCTTCTGATAGGACATGACTAACTAAGGAGCATTAAGGTTTTTTTTTTTTTTTAATAACTCCAAACTTAAAAACATATCTGCGTCATGTCGTAAACAATGAAAGAGGAGTCAAAGACCTGCACTCTAGTCCCAGCACTGCCATTCTACATACACTGGTGACCTTGTAAATACCATTTAACTGTTAAAACTTTTCCTTTTATATTTGCTTAAATCAAAAGCGATTTTGGGTTCTGATTTTCTAATTCTATGTTGAATGGATAATTCTTTAAATTTTGTTTAATTTTAAACATCAATCTTAGAATTGTATAAAAAATTCTTCTATCTGACAGGCCTACTCATATTTGACAATAGATTTGTCTAGTCCTGTCTTACCTTTTCAGCTTTACATTCCAGTTTCCTTTGGTTTTTGCATTTTTTAAGCCTTCTTTTTAAATTGTTGAACATATATAAGATAAAAATCCATAAAGAAAAGGTGTATATATTACTATATGGTATGTCTTAAATTAATGTAACACTGTATGTTAACAAGAATTAAAATAAAATTAAAAAAAAAGAAAAGGTATATATCTTATCAAATTATATTAAGGTGAAAAAGTGAGTAGTTACCATCTAGATCAAGGAATGGAAATTGTTCATGCCCACCCTACTATCTTGGCATTTTAAAATAATGATTCCTAGTCTTTCCTTATAATTTACCATCATTCTATTTGTTTTGGTTCTTTTACACAGAAATGTTATTTTTTACTTTATAATTCCCTTTTATTACTTTCGGTGTTATATATTGTTTTACTAGTTTGTGGTACAGTAAGTGGTTGTGATATACATTTGTGAATAGTATCACATTGTGATGGTAATTAGTAATTTTATCTTCTTGGCTAATGCAAGAGAGAAGGAATGTGTCAATTTGTTCTCTTTCTCCTTGTACTATTATATATTTTAACTATCCTTGCACTTAAAATCCTATAAAATTATTATTCCCTTATACAAGTAATGTTTATTTAGACTTAATCATTTATTTAATTTCTAATTTTTCTCTTTTCTCTTCTCTCCTTCAGGTATCCTCAGACTTCCGCCTAGGCTCACTTATAAGGAAAAATAAAAAAAAAAAAATAGTATCTCATTTGTTGCAGGTATGTAGATGAAAATTTCTCACTGTTGTTTTTTCTAGAAATGTCTTTATTTCACCTTCAATTATGAAGTACAGACTTCTGAATCAGTGGTATTTTTTTAAGATTTTATTTATTTACCAGAGGAAGAGCATAAGCTGGGGGAGAGGCAGAGGGAGAAGCAGGCTCCCTCCTGAGCAAAGAGTCTGATGTGGGACTGGATCCCAGAACCCTGGGATCATGACCTGAGCTGAAGGAAGATGTTTAACCAACTGAGTCACCCAGGTGTTCCTGAATTGGTGGTATTTTCTTTCTGCACTTTGATGTTATCATTTCACAGTGGTAACAATATGGGCAGCTATTTTAAGATGTTTTTCTCTATATTTGGTTTTCAGAAGTTTTAGCCTGGGATGTTTGGGTATGTATTTCTTGTATTGATTCAGCTTAGTGTTTATATTTCTTCTATTTAAAGAGAGATTTCTTTCACTAGTTTGTAAAATTCTCAGTCATTATGTGTCTTATACCTTCTCTTCTCTCCTTTGGGAACTCTAGTAACTCCTGTCAGATAATCTCAATGTTACCTACTGTCACTTCCTTGTCATCCACATACCTCTTTCTTTTTTGACTCTTCTCCTCATTCTTCATAAGCTCTTCCTGATACCATTTCCAGGTCAGAAAGTTTCTTATCAGCTGTTGAGGCATCCACTGGTCTCTTAATTTTAGTTTTAATGTTTTTTAGTGTGGTTGTTCTCATTCTTCTCTGAAATTAGTACTTTTGTCCTCTCCTTGAGCATAATGTGCTTTTATTATCAGTCTATTAACAAAAATGCCTCTTCACTCTCAACACCTTTATTCATCTAAATGAGGCTTGCATGATCATTTAGGTGGTCCTGTCATATGATTAATTCCACATGCTTTTCAATTGTCAGTGGATATGATCCCTTGGGGTGTGTTGTTGTTGACTTTGTTGGTATTCACATGAAGAGTTACAAAGTGCCACGTGAGWYCTTTTAAAAATGTATACATGGTTCATACAGAGTWAMTGAACCATGTATRYATACAKRGTWMATKWACYMTGTATRYATACAKRGTWMATKWACYMTGTATRYATACAKRGTTCATTTACTCTGTATGAACCATGTATACATTTTTAAAAGRWCTCACGTGGCACTTTGTAACTCTTCATGTGAATACCAACAAAGTCAACAACAACACACCCCAAGGGATCATATCCACTGACAATTGAAAAGCATGTGGAATTAATCATATGACAGGACCACCTAAATGATCATGCAAGCCTCATTTAGATGAATAAAGGTGTTGAGAGTGAAGAGGCATTTTTGTTAATAGACTGATAATAAAAGCACGTTATGCTCAAGGAGAGGACAAAAGTAGTAAATGAAGCAAGATGGGATTGGGAGGGAGATAAACCATAAGTGACTCTTAATCTCACAAAACAAACTGAGGGTTGCTGGGGGGAGGGGGGTTGGGAGAGGGGGGGTGGGGTTATTATGGACATTGGGGAGGGTAAGTGCTATGGTGAGTGTTGTGAAGTGTGTAAACCTGGCGATTCACAGACCTGTACCCCTGGGGGAAAAAATATATTATATGTTTATAAAAAATAAAATTAAAAAAAAATGTATACATGGTCTTATAGATCCTTATTGAAATTGGTCTCATTAGTTCTAATTTGTTCTGTTCCCACTTGATAACTTTTTAAAACTTTAGTTTGTCATTCAGAGTGTTTCTATGTTCTTTTATAAGACCTTTTCTTATCTGATATTATAGTTTGGCTCATTTATTATTTGTCTTTCCCACTCAAGAATGTAAAGATTCACTACTGTGAATATAACACCTAGAAAAATGTTTTGTAAGTAGCAGAAACTTGATGATATTTGAAAAAACAGTAATCTGTTGTCAATCTATGTTGTCAAAATAGTATTGGTTACAACAGTGAATAGATTATTGGATGAAGACCTAAGCCTCCTTTTTGGGAATATTTATCTATAAATAAATAACTTGCATATAATTGCTCAGAAAATTTAGTTAATAGTTTGTTCAAATTGTTTTTTCTTATGATCCTCTTTTTTTTTAAAGATTTTATTTATTTATTTATTTGACAGAGAGAGATCACAAGCAGGCAGAGAGGCAGGCAGAGAGAAAGAAGGAAGCAGGCTTCCCGCTGAGCAGAGAGCCTGACGCAGGGCTCGATCCCAGGACCCTGAGATCATGACCTGAGCCAAACGCAGTGGCTTAAGCCACTGAGCCACCCAGGCGCCCCTCTTATGATCCTCTTGAGAAGTTTTCTCAAATTCATTGCTAAAATCAAGGAACAATGCACCCATTAAACTAATTTAGGAAACTGGATTTTACTTACAATTTGATTTCATAGGAGCCCCCAGAGAGTAATGCTTCCTTTACATTTTTATTTTCTCATGTCATTTTATTTTATTACTCATTCTGGAATATTTATTGTAGGAAATTAATATCATTAGCCATTTGGTCATTTCTACAACCTCTGATTTTCAACCCAAATTCCACTTTAAAGAAATCTTGGTCTTGTTGACTTTCAACAAACAATGATAAAAATAAAAAAATTTCTAAAAATGGGGCACCTGGGTGGTTCAGTGGGTTAAAGCCTCTGCCTTTGGCTCAGGTCATGATCCTGGGATCGAGCCCCACATCGGGCTCTCTGCTCAGTGGGGAGCCTGCCTCCTCCTCTCTCTCTCTCTGCCGGCCTCTCTGCTTACTTGTGATCTCTGTCTGTCAAATAAATAAATAAATAATCTTAAAAAATTTTTAAAACAACAAAAAATTGCCCACTCCAAGTCAGGTGGTACCAAATGGAGGGAATATCTCATTTTGAACACTGGAATCTTCGTCAGTCTCACCCACCTCTATGTTCCCATAACTTCCTCTCCCCTTCACAAAGTCTCAGAGATTTATGAAGTGTTTCTATGATTTAGGCTTTGCATAATTTTAGGCCTTTGAATGAATTTCATCTGGTTCTGGACATCTGTCATTTAGAGGTACTAATACTCTTCTACTACTCTCTGTAAATAAAATAATTTGGTAGTTATGTTACATAGTTCTGTATGTTTTTCATTTATGATCTTTTAGAGTTTATTGTTGTTGTTAATTCATGTGAAGAGTTATAAAGCACCACATGAGTCTCTTAAAAATATGCATTCTTTCAGATTCCTACTTAAGTCTGTCTCACTGTTTTTAATTTATTCTTCTTCCTTTTTGATAACTTTTTAAACCTTTATTTTGTCATCCAAAATGTTTATACCTTTCTTGTTTTCCAGTGTTCTCCTTTTAACTATGTTTATTCTATCATTTTGAATTTGAAAGTAATTATTTTGGATAATGAAGAACAGAATACAATCAAGTAATTCTCTGTATCTCTTCTTTACTAAAAACATAACTCATACCACAGTACTTTTTTTCATGCTCTGAATAATGCCACAATAGCTGCTTTGCTTTGTCCTTCCCTTTCCTCAAAGGTCTCAGTTAATTCTGAGTTTTAACCTTCCAGAATATACTTACATTCTCGGCTTCTCCCTTGAATCCCTTATATGTTCCTCTTAGTCAATCTTCAGTTTATAATATTGTGTCCTTCATGGTTAGATCAGTTTAAGGATGCAGGTGAAACATGTAAAGTGGTAAATTAGAATACATAAAACAATAGAGCAGTAGTTAAAATTGCATGTACCGTATAAAAATGATGAGCCTTAAAGTATCACCCCATTAGGAAAGACCAATTAAAAGCCATGGCTCCTTCATTCTTCCCTGACGGTCATTAGACCAAAGGTTTGACAGATTGAACATTTGGTCTGAATTACCTATATTGCATATTTTTAAAATAAACCAGATACATTTTTCGACATGACAAAATTCAAACTAAATTTTTACATATTATTTAAATGTTTATAATTATACAGCAAGATCTTAAGCAAAAATGAAAAAGAGAATATACTGCTCTATGAATGATCTTTGGAATAACTTTGCTGCTGTTTCCCAGGCTGCTTATTTGTGTCATTGCTACAAAGCCAAACATTGATTTCCCCAAATCTATAGATAACTTCTTCCCAGGTAGGACCCTAGGGTCAGATGATGACTGCTCTCAGAAACAAGTTTGTTTCTGGTTTTGGAAACAAACTTCTATGTTTGATGGAGAATATTTATATTACCTGGGTTAACTTACAGAGACTGCAGAAATATCACACATCCTAAGAATGGGAGAAAGAATAACCAAGTGAGGACATGATTGGAATAAATAAAGACAGCAGCTGCTATTTAGAAGACAATAAAGTAAGGTAGAAAAAAGCAAGAGGGGAAAAAATAAAGTAGAAGTAGAAATTTAATCTTTTTTCTCCAAGTGGAATCCTTAGGGAGAATGAAAGTAAAGATAGCTGAAACATCAGTTTTCTCAAATCTCTCATCTTTTACCTAAATTCCATTGCTTATTTAGACTCTAGATTCTAGAGAATGGCATTATCAGCAAAGGTTCTGAGAATAAGAATGCTTAACTATAATATTTTAAAAACCCTGCATGATAAATTGATGCAACTGATTTTTACCATAGACATCACATCACAACACTTATGTTTTTATAAACTGTCTTATCACAACCACCCAATCCTGTAGTTCATGAAATCACAGTGGCTGTCACTTTCTTGGATTATGAGGAAAACCAAGATCCATTGGCTTTAAGAACCTCAAGAAAACTATTTCACCCAATGTTCCACATGAAGTGAAAATCAAAAAATATTTATTCTATCTATTTATTAAATAGATAGATCTATAGATCTATTCTATTTATTAAAATCAAAATCAAAATTAAAATCAAAAATATTTATTCTATCAAGAATTACATTGTTTAAACTCTATTACAGTAATAATTGTTCATGTTTATAACCATTCCTAACTTAGCCCCATTAACTTACTTTAACAATCCCCATCCTTTTAATAAATATTTACTATATGAGGAGGTGTAAGGTCATGTTCCTCAGAAGCAAAGCCTGAGCCATAGATCCTTATATAGGTGATTTTATTTTTATATAGGTGATTTTTGAGAGAGTATTTTTAGAAGAAACCTGTAAAGAGATGAGAGAAACATAAGTAGGGAACAGGAAGAGACTAAGCTAAGATGTGGGTTCAAGTGAAGGCTAGCATCTAGTCTCATCTGATCCTCTGAGTAGCTCTGGAGCATAAACCCCACCCATATATGAAGGGACTGAGTTTAGTTACTACTAGATGCTGCCTAACAATGAGAGAGAGTACATACAGTATAGTCTCCCAAGCACTGCCATCATGGGTAGTTCTTAGTGATGGATGAATGTATGAACCATTAGCTTTTCACACTTTCAGCAGCTAGTAGTAGGAGTCCTAGCCTGGTAAGGAAAGTCCAGTGGGGCCTCAACAGTATCTGCTAGTAGGAATAACAGAAGGAGTGAGTAGTAAATGGAATTGACTTAAGATTTCAAAGTTGTGTTCCCTTAAACTGAACAATTTGTATTTTTGGACATACAGCAACAATCATTTGTCACTACAAAAATCTGCAAATAGATGGAGCCAAGCCTTCTCAGAATCATGTTTCAAATGTTATCTGTTAGAGTCATTCCGGACTTCCCATAAATCCCACATCACATGATATGAGCTTAATATCAAGCAAACCAATCATGGATTCTTTTCCATAAAACTGGGGAAAAATAGAGAGACTCAGCCTTATTTATGTAACTATACCTTAATCACAAGACAAAACAAACCTTGCTAGACAAAAGGCAATGACAGTGGCCCACTGAGGAAAAGAAAAAACAGAATAAAAATGTAGGTGAGGTTAAAATCTCTTCTTATATCAGGCTTCTGCCCCTGAAGTTGGGGACAGACTTTCAAAAATTCATGCTAGAATTTTTATTGAATAGTCTTCTTTAATGTTATATGAAAATCTGTGTATCTTAAAAATGAATTTTTGTTCATTTTAAAGATCTAGTTGGCTTTTTAAAAATGATTTATGGGGACGCCTGGGTGGCTCAGTGGGTTAAAGCCTCTGCCTTCAGCTCAGGTCATGATCCCAGGGTCCTGGGATCGAGCCCGACATCAGGCTTTCTGCTCAGCAGGGACCCTGCCTCCTCCTCTCTCTCTGCCTGCCTCTTTGCCTACTTGTGATCTCTGTCTGTCAAATAAATAAATAAAATCTTTTAAAAAAGGACCAAATATTAAGGTTTAAAAAAAAATGATTTATGCATCAGGCAGCATCCCATCTAGCAAGTAAAAGGGGCTCCAAGGAGTTGTCAAAAAGGGAAGGTTTTATAGGCAGGTAGGGACAGCAAAGTTATTAGCAAAAGAAAAGCATTCTTCCAGGAGGGCTGCTTTCTAAGGGATCTTAAGTATGCATTAAGTCAGTCACTTGAAGAAACTAATTATTCAGCAATTGTCTATGATCAAACTTTGGCTAATAATTTGGAAAGTAAAGCACACACGCACCTTAATACAATAAAAAATGCACAAACTCGACATTCAATACGGACAATATATTCAGCTAGTCAATTTAAACAAGAATACTCAAAACAGAGACAATAAAGTATAAAAGGGACAATGGAATAATAGTTCTTTGATGTTAAATATAAAATCTCCTGGGGGAAAAATAGGTGGTTGTGAGCATACATCAAATATAAAATTTGTATTTCATTTGATTATATATACATATGTGCATATATGTATAATATTTACATATATATACTTTCCAAAGCTGAGTTTTGATCATGCCCCTCTGTCAAGGAGGGGAAAAACAGACTGTGCAAAGTGTGCTCATTTTGTACTCCAGTGCTTTGAGGCAGGTTCCTCTTACTGTTACTATGGCTCTCACTTTAACAGACAAATTAATCAATGTTTTAGAAAGTTGAACATAGTGAAGGTTCTGCATACAGACTCTACCCAGTTTCACAACACAGAGCCTCTTAGCATAGGTGTTTCTATAACTGTGATAACAGTGCCAGGTCTGATTTTGTTTATGGTGCCATAGGGACCCACCACAGCTTGTGGCTTCAGATGAAGCTGCATCTGGCACTGTGTGATGGGAGGGAGGAATTCTACTCATAGACTACTAAAATGTTTGCTAGCAAAAACCTGTGCAGGGTTTCCTTTTCTTCTTCCCCATCGTACTTTTGTCTCCAGTTATACAAATTGTAAATGGGTTAAAAGACCCATGTATCGAAGAACCACAAACATCAAGATGAGAGACATAATTTAAAGCAATTAGTGCATTCCTTACCAAAATGAAATGATTTCCTCTAGAGCATTTGAATTTCTTTTCATTCATTCAATTAGGCATTATTAAGCACTCAGTGATCCCTTAATTATACTGAACATTTTCGTAATCAGGTATTTCTATGATACATTTTTTTTTAAAAATTTATTATGTTCAGTTAGCTAACATATTTTTTTTTAAGAAATCACATTTACAAGCTATGCCTTTTTCACCCCTTTTAGAAATAAAGGACTTATGCCCTGAATACTGTTCTTGCTATCCTTCTTCAACCACTAAAAAAAATATACAAAAGTAGTGATAACATACAATAAAATGCTTTGTACAAATTAAGGTTTATTGAAGTAAAACAAAGTTTGATATCTTTGAATATTATTCCATTGAACTACATGGTTCTATTTTTTCCTATACCATTTTGCTCTAATTGTAATCGTAATTTATTTCTACAGTTTCACACACTCAGCTCTCCTGTCTATAAATTATATTGAGTTATATTTGATATTTTGAATATTTATAAATAAATACCAACCCAGAAGAAGCAAATGTTATTTTCCAGTCATAAACACAAGTTGTAGAAAAATAAAGCAAAGTCATTATGAAGCCAACCCAGTGCCATATCTTCCTCAATGGCCTCAAGAAGCATTTTCTTGTTTGCTGCCACTTTGCAGCTTACTTTTTTGGCCTTGTTGTTGAACAAAGAGACATAATTGCCAGATTCAGGAACATATCTTCTTTACTGATATGTTTAGTTTGGCTTTTCTAGTGTTTAAAAGAAGTTACAACTAACATTTAAAAGTTGGAAGACTTGATATAAATGCACAAAAATACAACTTCTCTTGAGCATTTGCAAGTGTTGGTGGCAATGAACACTAATTTTAACTTAACAACACTTGGCTGCAGTTGAGTAGCAACTGCTTGCCTTAGTTGGCAGTGCTCACTCTAGTGTGTAGTCACATAGAAAATGCATATGAACTTAAACCCAGCTAATTTTACTCATTTAAATAGCCAACAAGACCCTTGTAGAGATTTGAATTTGAGAATCCTTCCCAAACCAATTTTGTTATTGTTGTGTGTGTGTGCGTGTGTGTATGTGTGTGTTTTGCTTCTACTTCTACATAGTCTAAGGTAATTACCCTGCAATTCAAACAAATAGCAAAGGGTAGCAGTAAGTTTCATGATCAGGCTTCCTGAAAAAGCAGGTGAATATTAAAAATTAAAAAAAAAATCAAAATTAACTGTTTGCCTTCCTTTAATTTTATACAGTTTTTCTTAAAAATAATCATTAGTAAAAATGAACTAAAACAAAGAAATTTAAAATTTTTAAAATACATTGTCATCCATAAGGAACATTTTGATGTAGGATATATTAGAGCATTCATATGATTTAAAATGTATTTTAAAATGACAATAAGATAATGTGTTGGTAATGTCATACATACACATATACATACATATATACACATATCACATATACATACATATATATGCATATTATACACTTACATACATATGTACATGCAAAAACACACACATATATATAGTTGCAGATATATATATGCAACTATTGATTTATAACATATATTTTCACTGAAAATATAAACACAGTACATGCCAAAATAATATGTCTCCATTTTCATTCTAAAGGTTATGTAATATTCTATTTCATGGATATTGAAAAGAGAATTAATTAATTTAATTCAAGTAGTGTTTCACTATTGGGTGTTTAGATTTTGTGAAGGCTTTTTCTATTATAAACAGTGTTTGCTAGACAATATTAAAAAAGCATTTCCCCGCTTATACTTAATTATGATGAAGGCAGATTCTTAAAAGAAGATTAGTTGTACAAAAGTATCTATATTTTAAAAATTTTAGGGGCACCTGGGTGGTTTAGTGGGTTAAGCCTCTGCCCTCGGCTCAGGTCATGGTCTCAGGGTCCTGGGATCGAGCCCCGCATCGGGCTCTCTGCTCAGCAGGGAGCCTGCTTCCTCCCTTTCTCTCTGCCTGCCTCTCTGTCTACTTGTGATCTCTCTCTCTGTCAAATAAATAAGTAAAATTAAAAAAAATTAATGTTTATTATCAAACTGGTCTCAGATATATAACAACTCATACTTCTACCAACAGTATATGAGAAAACTTATTTCCTATCACCATATAGTGATATTAACTTTCCACTAAAATACATTTTTCCATTTAATGAGTTTGTTTTTTTAATAGAGAAAACTAATCTGTAAATAGTCTCTGTTCTTTCAGCAGAGATGTGATCATTAAAAGTCAATGGGGTCCAATCTTTCATTTAATACCATTGCAAGATGATCAATGCCTAATGCTTAAGGATGATTTCTGGATATAGTCTGCCTGGGTTTTAAGTCTAGTACTACTACTTATTAGTAAGGTTATTTCAGACTACTTATTTTGTCACTCTATGCCTCATTTGGAAAATGGAGAATGTCTTAGAATGAAAAGTAAATATAATGGAGGAAAGTTTATAATTTAATATTATATATCCATGACATGTATTACTTAAATTCTATGAAGTAGGTATGTGCTAAGACCAGTTGCATTTCTGAAACAACATGGTTCAGAGTTATAAAAAAAAAAAATAGCAAACAACAGAGTTAGACTTAAATCAAGATCTTCATGTGTCTGAAGCCAGTTATATTTTCTGCTTCTATGTAATTGATGTTTCTCCTTGCAATAGTTAGGACCCCACCTTCAATGGCACACACAATTTTAACAAAACCTTAAAAGGGGTTGAAAAAGAGATTTACAACAGATTTTAAAAAGCCAGTGATATGCTAGTAACATCACCTACTTAATATTAGCCAATAATTTGGAATTAATTTCTGTTAGTTGATAAAAAAAAGTAAAACATTCTTTAGATTCTTTAAAGCAATTGCTTTAATAAACTGTCCTACTAGGTTCCATTTATCCTATGAGAAACATAAGGGTAAGCTCCTTGACATTGGTTTTGGATATGACTTTTTGGATTTGATACCAAAAGTAAAGACATTAAAAGAAAAACTAAATAAGTGGGAGTTCATAGAACTCAAGTTTCTTTAAAGCAAAGAATACCATCAACAAAATGAAAAGGCAACCTGTGGAATGAGAGAACATATTTGCAAACCACATATTTGATAAAAGACTAATACCCAAAACATATAAGGAACTCATACAATTTGACAGCAAAAAATATAAGAATAAAATAAAAATTAAAAATTAAAAAATTAAATTAAAATAGCACTGCAGAATATGGTAGTGTCTAGCCATGTGTGGTTGTTTAAATTTGCAAGTGTAATAAGCAAAGTTAAATTAAGTTAAACTTTTACTTTCTTAGGTTCATTAGCTGTATTTCAAGTGCTCAGTAGCCTCATGATGGGTAGTGCATTTATAGAACATTCTCCATGATTACCGTGCTTCATTAAGGCAAAACATTTAACAAAAGGAAAGCAGCATATCTATCATGGTTAAAATATCATTGCCAAATCATCACCTTAAAGTCCTTTTATCAGGGAAGATGCAAGAAATAAAAAAATCAAAGTAAATATGAATGCAAAGTACATTAAAATATAGTTCAAATAAAAGTCTTAAAGGAGTTATTGATAGAGAGATAGATGATGATGATGATGATGATAGATAGATAGATAGATAGATAGATAGATGATAGATGATAGAAAGTTGCAACATAGGATTGTTTTGAAAATTAAACAAAACTAAATGTAATAATGGATATAAAATGTGGCTAGTACAAAATAAATACTTGAAAATGGGAGTTCTTTTTAATATTAGTCAATGAATAAAAATATTAGGTGAATAAAATGCAATTCTTGAGATTCAGTGAATCTCAAGATTTCATTTGAATGAAGGGAGAGTTGAGGAAAATTTTCATTTGAATGAAAGGAGAGTTGGGGAAAACTTATTCTAGACACAAAACCCTATTGCCATCAGATAGTAAATATAGTATTTATTTCCTTAGTATTTTATGGATGGAAAATCTAAGCCTGGAAGCAAAAGGCACATGCATCAAAGTTCTACATTTAAAGGCTAGAAAGGGTCTTGGAGGCTCTAATTCAGCTAGTTTAAATAGTGATATTTATACTGAAGAAAATTGAACACTGGCTTCACTATAGCAAAAGATACTACTTATAAACAGAGTTAAGTCTAGATACCAGATTTTCTAGCAAGCTCTGACAAATATATACTCAAATGGTATTTTTGGACACTGCGACTTTAAGGAGTAACTTATTAATTCAATATATATTTATTATCTGCCTAATATGTTACATGCATTCTGCATGCATTTATTAATTGGCCAAAACTAAAAACAAAACAAAACAAACAAAAAAAACCTCTATCCTTTTGGGGCTTACATTTTTATGAGGAAGAAGTCAAATTAGTAAGCAAAATTTGTAAGTGAACGAGATAATTTTAGATTGCAATAGTAGTGCATGGCTGTGTTTACATGAGGAATAGAGTTGTTCACATGGAGATGGGGCTGGGAGTGGTGAAAAAGGAAATTCTTATACTTGCTGTCCATTTATCCTGATAAAAAGTGGCCTAACAGATAATTTGAAGTAGAAACATGCCCCCTAAAGTAGCATGCCATTAAGTATGAGTATGAAATATGTCTTGGATCAGCTGGAAATTAATCACCACAGGGAGATATTAATTAGTTCAATAGCAGAATGAGACGGAAAATATAAAGTAACTATTATCATTTCCAGTAATGTCACTGTTCACATATTGCCTGATATGAAGAATTATACTTAGCAAGTACTCTGAACTTTATAGTCTATAATGCACTTTCATATACATTGCCAATAGTGATAGACAATACAAGGGCTGAGAAATGTGCAAAGATTTGACAAAGCTCGTGTTTTGGTCAAGTGGGAGATCTGAGTATTTAACCTGAAAGTTTTAACTACACACATTGTTTTTTAACACAATAATATACTTAACCCCAGGATAAGGCATCTGGAAGAAACAATTGGAGAACTAATTCATATATTAATCTTTTTTTTAGAAGATGAATATATTACCCAGAAGGGATAGTTCCTTGTTCTGTGCCTAAATTCTTCATAAATGAAGACCCATAATTTAACTTGGAGTATGTTTCATGACTGTACAATGCAAGCATTCAAGATGATACTACATCTAAACATCCAACTTTAAAGTAATTTCATTTATACTTTATTTCACTCCTGAGGTCTTTAGTTGCATAGAACAGAAGGAACCATCAGTCCATGCAAGTGTTTTGTTCCATTTTCCTACGTTTTAAATTTGTTTTATAGTACCATATTTTCCCTTTCATCCCTCATTCCCAGTTTCATATCTTCATATCCCCTGAGGTGCCCATCACATGCCCTGAAGCTTTTCTTCCAACGTGTTTTTCTATACATTTATTTAGATACCTATTTATCCTTGAAATATATGTGCTATTTTTATTAGAAAATATGTTCCTGTATTTAAAATTAAATAAAGGATATTAGGATTAGAGAATTTTTTTAATCGTAGGTGTACATCACTAAAAAAAATATGTAAAATATAGTAAAAATGTGTTCTGGGAAAAAGATGAAGCATCATACTTTAGTGAAAAGGGCTGAGATTGGAGGCACATTGTTCTAACTGATACCTCCTGTGTTTTTGAGAATTATAGAACATATTTTGTTAAATTCTATATTGTTTCTGTATTGTTGCCGTAACAAATGACCACATATTTAGCAGCTCAAAATAACATGTATTTATTATATTGCAGATCTCTGGGTCAGAATTTCAACGCTGACTCAGTGGACTATAATCAATGTGTTAGTAGTGCCGCATTCCTTCTGGAGGTTCTAGAGAATAATCTGCTTCTTTGCTCATTCAGGTTGTTAGAATAGTCCACCTCCTTGTGTTTCTCAGCTAGTGTCTGTTCCCAGCTGCCAAGACTACCCAAACCCTTTAGCTCATGGCTCCCTTCCTTCATATTCAAAGCCAGAAACAGTGGGATGGTTCCCTCTCATGTTTGAATCTTTCTTGTTTCTTATTCCGTGTTTACTTTGACTCAATCCTGGGAGGGAATATTCTCTAGTTTTTATGTGGTTAGACTGGAATCACTTGGATAATCCAGGATAATCATCACATCTCATGATCCCTAATCTTAATCACATCTGTAGAGTCCCTTTTGCCATGTATAATCATAAAGTCCCAAGTTCCAGAGAATATATTATAGATATATTTGGGGGATAAAGAAGTCATTATTTAACCATCAAACCTCCTTCTTCTCCCCCTACCCCACTCTTTATTTTTTCTTCTCTTAATTAATGGACTTTGTTTTTTAGAGTAATTTTTGTTTTACAGAAAAATTGAGTGAAAAGTACAAGGAGTTCCCACAGATGGTTTTCATTCTCTCCTGCTCCCCTACAGTTTTCCCTATTATTAAAATCTTCCATTAGTGTGGTCCATTTGTTGCAACTGAGGAACAAATATTGACGCTTTACTGTTAACTAAAGCTCATAGTTTACATTAGAGTTCATTCTGTTGGTTTTGACAAATGGATAATATCATGTATCCACCATTACAGGATCACTGTCCTGTCCTAAAAATCTCTTCTGCTCCACTTACTCATCTTTTACTTCCTCTTCCCAAACACTTTGCAACCACTGATCTTTTTCACTGTCAGTATACGTTTGCTTTTTCCAGAATGCCTTATTGTTAGAATCTTACATCATTATAGCCTTTTAAAACTTCACTATTTCACTTAACAGTATGCAACTAAGTTTCTCCCTTTGTCTTTTCACGGATTGCTTTCTTACTTATTTTTAGAGTTGAATGTATTCCACTGGGTGGGTGTACTCAGGGTACTTGTCTATTCACCTATTGGGGAAGAATTTGGTTGCCTCCATCATATGGCAATTATGAAAAAAGCTGCTATAAATATTCATGTATAACCTTTTATAAGGACATACATTTTCAGCTCATTGAGAAAATACCAAGTAGCCTGATTGCTGGATCATTTATATACGAAGACTATCTTTAGCTTTATTTTTTTAAAAAAAGTCAAACTGCCTTTCTGTGTGGCTGTAGCATTTTGCATTCTCATCAATGGTGAGTGAGAGTTCCTGCTGCTCTACATTCCTGTCTGCATTTACTGTTATCAATGTTATGGACTTGATCCATTCTAATAAGTGTACAGGTCTATCTTGTTTTAATTTGTGTTTCCTTAGTTTTAAGTGATATTTTTATATAATTACTTGATTTCTGTATATATATTTTCACAATCGCTTTATTGATTAATAGAAAATCAGTTTATGTTCTGAGAAGTAAGTACATGATATTAATGTACTGATTAATAACAGTTACTTGTTATTATCTGCATGGGGAATCTGAAAATATCAAATCCTAAACTGACGTACCTTCAAAACTCTCAAATTCATTACGATCAGCCACTAAATCCTAACAACAAAAGAAATATTGAAGATAAAAGCAGGTAGATTGTGAGGAAGTTACAAATTTGGCTAGATCTAGAATGCGATGGATGGCAGAAAACAATACTAATTTTTACTATAGACATTATCCGTCAGTACAGAGTCTAACATCTGGAGATTATCAAACTCCATAGTCAGAGAAGAAAGCATGACAGAAAACATATGTACTACATACACAAGAGTAGCAAAGCTGGGGTAGATGGTATTGGGACATTTCCTGCTCCAAAGATCTGCAAGATAGCAGAACAGTTAGCGTGGTTCCTCTCCATGGAAGCTGGAGAGCACTAGCTTTTGCCCCACAGCAGATCAAGAGAAATTGAAAAGTTCACAGGCCCCTCACGTGCCACAGAGGTAGATACTTATGAGTTGGCACTCCTTTATGTGCTACAGAAGCTATTCCTGAGAAGAATCCAGATAATTGAAAACTAACAAACACCCAAAATAAGCAGCTGGCACCTAAAAGAAAGAGCAGAGTTTTTTGTATGTGATTGAAATTGAGTTGAGAGTGCCTGTCAGGCTGCTATAAAATGTTTCATGTAAGCCTAATGGTAACTATAAAGAAAATAACTATAAAAGATACACACAAAAAAGAGAAACAAATTAAATCATATCACTATAAAAAATCAAGAAGACCTAAAAGAAAACAGTAAGAAAGGAAAGGAGAAAGAACTACAATCAGAAAAAAAAAAAGTGGCAATAGTAAGTCCTTACCTATCAATAATTACTTCAAATGTAAATGAATTAAACCCCTCAATCAAAAGACATAGAGTGGCTAAATGAATTTAAAAAATAAGATTTATCTATACATGGTCTACTGGAGATCTGCTATAAATTTGTGGAAAATGAAGACATGGTAAAAGATATTTCATGTAAAAGTGATAGCTATACTTATACCAAACAAAATAGACTTAAAGTCGAAGTCTGTCACAAGAGACAAATAGATAACAATTGCAAATATGTATGCACCCATCATCTGAAGGGAGAAATGGACAGCAATGCAATAATAATAAGGGACTTCTATATGCTACTTCCAATAATACATTGTCGAGACAGAAAATCAATAAGGAAACATCAAACTTGAACAACACTGTAGACTAAATGTACATACCAGACATATAAAGAGTTTTCTTCCACATTGAAGTAGGAGAATACACATTCTTTTCAAGTACACACAGAACATTCCCCACGACAGATCACACATGAGGTCACAAATCTTACCAAATTTAAGAAGACTGAAATCATACTAAATATCTTTTCTGACCACAATGGAATAAAATAAGAAATTAAAAATGGAAGGGAAATGGGAAAATTCACAAATATGTTTAAATTAAGCAAAATGCTTTATTTTGCTTAATAAAGAATAAATCAAAAGGGAAATTTAAAGATTCTTTGAGACAAATGAAAAAAAAATCAGATTTACAGATTGCAGCAAAGGCAATACTGAGAGTTTTTAGTGCTAAACACTTGTATTAAATAAGAAAGACTTCAAATAAGCCATGTAACTTTACACTTCAAGGAATTAGAACACAAAGAAAACAAGCCAAAAGTTAGTGAAAGGAAGAAATAATAAAGATTAAAATAGAAATACATGGAACAAAGAATAATAGAAAAAAGTCAATGAAACTGAATCAGTTTTTTGAAAAGATAAAAAAATTTGACAAAGCTCTAGGTAGACTAAGAAAAAAGAGAGAAAATTAAAAAAATTATAAATGAAAGAAGAGACATTATAATTGATGTCACAGAAATAATAAAGATCATAAGAGACTACTATGAACAATCATACATTGTCAAATTAGATAACAATGGAGAAATTGGTAAACATATGAGCTACCAAGTCTTAATTAGGAGGAAATAGACAATATAAACAGGCAAGAAAGAAGAAAGAGACTGAATCAGTAATCAAAAATTTCCCAATGAAGAAAAGGTCAGGGCCAGCTCATTTCATTGGTGAATTCTAGCTAACATTTAAAAAATAATCATCAATCTTTTTCATATTCTTCTAAAAAAATCAAAGAGGAAGGAAAACTTCCAAACTCATTTGTATGGGATGAGCATACCTTGATACTAAAGCCAGACAAAGACAGTACAATAAATGAAAACTGTAGGACAATATCCCTGATGAACAGAGACACAAAAATTCTCAACAAAATACTAAGAAACCCAATTCAAGCACACATTAAAAGGATCATGCATCATGACCACATGGGGTTTATTCCTGGGTTGTAAGGATGATTCAACATGTACAAATGAATGCACCACAGCAACAGAATAAAAGATAAAAATCACATGATCATCTCAATAGATACAGAAAAAAAATTTGACAAAATTCATCACTCTTTCATGATAAAAACTATAAACTAGATACAGAAGGAATTTATCTCAACATAATTAAGGCCATAAATATGAAAAGCTTACAAGCTGGCATCATTCTCAGTGGTAAAAAACTGAACGTTTTCCTCTAAGACGATGAACAGGACAAAAATATTCACTATCACCATTTCTGTTCAACATAGTATTGGAAGTCTTAGCCAGAAAGAAATAAGCAAGAAAAGGAAGTAAAAGGCATCCAAAATAAAATATAAATCTCCCTTTGTTTGCAGATGACATGATTTTAAATGTAGAAAACCCTAAAGATCACACACACACACACACACACACACACACATCTGAATGTCCAAATATGATGGTATTTGAGGTGGGACCTTTGAGAATTGATTCTTCATGAGCATAGAACCCTCAGGAATGGGACTTGTGACTGTATTAAAGAGACCCCAGAGGCCCCTGAGTGGATCAGTCAGTTGAGCATCCAACTCTTGGTTTGGCTTATGCCATGACAGTCCTGGGATCCAGCACCACGTGGGGCTCTACACTCAGGGCAGAGTCTGCTTGTGATTCTCTTCTCTCTCTTTCTCTGCAACACCCCACCCGCCACCACTCTCTAAATAAATACATTTTTTTTTTCCATTTGTTTGAGAGAGAGAGAGAGCACAAGCAGGGAGAGGGGCAGCAGGAGAGGGAGAAGCAGACTCCCTGTTGAGCAGAGAACCCCCCACCCCCACCCAGTGTGGGTCTTGATCACTGGATCCTGGTATCATGACCTGAACCAAATGCAGATATTTAACCAACTGAGCCACCAAGGTGCCCTTAAATAAAATCTTAAAAACAAAACAAAACAAACAAACAAAAGAGAGAGAGAGAGAGAGAGAGAGAGAAAGACACCCAGAGAGCTCCCTCTTTCTGCCATGTTAGGTAACAACAAAAAGGGAGCGGTCTATGAACCAGGATGTGGGCTTTCAGTGGACACTAAATTTGCTGACATTTTGACCTTGGACTTCCTGGCCCTCCAGAAGAGTAAGAGTAAATTTCTGTTGTTTATAAGCCACCCAGTCTATGTGTACTCTTATAGGAGCTTGAACGGACTAAGACAACTCAATATAGAGATGGTATGAGTGTAAAATCAGGTCAACTTTCCAGAAGGTCACTTGGCAGTCTGTATTGAAGTTTAACAAGATACCTCTTCTATTTCCACTGGTAATTTGATCTCCTGAGTTATAAATCAAACCATAGTGCAAAGATACATGAAGAGCATTACAAATATATACATATATGTACATTAATACATATCATATGTATGAACTTCTGACCATGGTCTTATTACATATGAATAGCATGTGGTAAGAAACTACATTTTTTTTTTAGAAACTACATTTTTAAAACTAATAAATGTGTATTTTTATCTAGTGATAAAAGTTTAAGTCTACAAATATATACACAAAATCTTAACAATATTTACTTCTAGATGGATACTGATATCAGCATACATCTTGCTTTCTTTTTTTATATATTTTATTATCTGATTTTAAGTCTATATTCTATTTATAATGGAAACAAATTTAAAAAGTCAAGGAAAAAATATGCTTACTCAATATACCTGACATAAACCTTATAATAGAGAGAAGAACCTTCTTTATTTGAAGAATACTTCAGAATATTTACCTCAGTATTTTCTTCTTTTGGTATCCTCAACTTCTGGATAATAGAAATGAATGAACTATCAAAATATAGTCCAAGAACACTGAAAATACATTTTGATTCACTGTGCCACCGCACATTTAAAAAGAAGACACATTTAAATTTGCTTTTTTTTTTTTTTTCATTTTCAGACTCAGAATTTTAAATAATCATACTCTATTAGGTCAGAAAGTGCAATCTTTAAATAGTCATACAAAGTAAAATTTTACACAATCACTATATGATTAATGTCACTGTGTTTTTTTTCAGAGTACTCAAATAATGAATGTGAGATAATCCTCAAAGTTCTATATTTAAGAAATGAAAGATTCAGAAAAATAGACGAAAATCCAGATTATGTTCTGAAAAAACATATGAAAAATAAAGATCTAGAAACCTATTAATTTTTTAATTAATTTTATATCTTATCCTATAATTAGGGAACTTATCTTTTTCAGCTCAAATGGCCTGTATGTTTGTGTTTTGTTTGTTTTTCGCTCTCGACCCCACCTATATGATCCCTTCAATGTTACAATGTATTGTACTTTTATTACTTAATTTACATGAAAATCTTTATATACATTTAGTATTATATGGCACTTTCAAACACTTCACTGAAAAATAGCCTTGGGCTAAAAAAAGAAAAAAAGTTTACAAACATAAGTAATTATTTACTATTTTTCATCTATTTTTTGTTGTTTATAAGTCTGTGTATTTTTATAGGTAATACTTTCATCTGTTTCAAAGTTACCTCTAAAAAGGGTAAACAGTTAATATATCCTGCTTATATCTCCTCCCCAAATTACTCAGTATTTTTCCCTACTTAGGCATCCAAATTACTTTTTTTTAAAGTAAACTTACAATGATAAGTTTACATTTTTTTAAGTTTACATTTTACATAATTTACATTTTCATGCAAAATAAAGAAATACACATATTTTTATCCTTTTTTTGAAAAAAACAAAACAAAACAAAACAACTACCTTTCATATTGTTCTGCATCTTGGTTTTTAACTTCATATTCCTGGGGGATCATTCCATATCAGTATCCAGGGATTTCATCATCTTTCCCATAAATATGCATTATCTATGCATGTAGCAAATCGGTTTGATCAGATCCCTAGATGTAACATTTAGTCCACTTCCAATTTTAGCCATTACAAATGATGCCACTATAAGTAGCATTATAAATTATCATTTCCCACATATCTAAGAATATTTGTAAAATAAATTCCTGGAAGTGAAGTTACTGGGTCAAGTTTAAATTCTTATGATTTTTACATTGGGTCTGTATTATCTCAAAGGAAAAATAATAATAAGCTTTATTTTTAAAAACAGAAGTGTAATCATTATTATTTATCAGCCTATGACTTTTATCAAGTCACTTATGCAAGATAAATTGAGGCATCTGAATATCTCATGCCATGTCTCAGTTTTACCTTTATTTTACCAACTTGTTTCTTTAAAAACTGATGCTTAGAATGGATTTTGAATCTTATTACACATTTATGAATAACTAAATATTTGATAATGGCTTATATTTTAGAAGGAAGCTGAGAAAAAGTCATCTTTTAACAAGCCAAAACCTTAAATTAAATAAAGAAATTGGGTTTGTAAAATTTATATTATATAAATAAATTAAGGGAAAATGTTTTGGAGGTAAAAAAAAGAGTCAAAGCAGAATCTTCCTGATACACCTGAATTCCTAAGGGATGTATTCAGCATTTTATTGCTATACCAGACCATAGAAATCAACTTTTCTATGGTAAAGATCTTTATAGCAATCTCCCGCAAAAGAAAGAACACTGGCTTTATAAAATGTTGGCAGGTTTCCATTCCTACTCTTTCGATGATATTTTGTTCATATAGTATGTGGGTAAAGCATATGCAATCTTTTTTATTTTATTTTTCTCTCACAGGAACATTTATAAGATGCCTAATTATCAGTACTTAGCTCCCAGTGTTTTACTAATGAGAAGAATCCCATGTTTGTTTCATGAATATTTTTCTTTGTTTGCTTAGCAATCTTATTTCTGCTCCAAAAAGTCCAAGTCATTTAAAACATAGGTACTGCATAAATAATCATAACCAAATAGAAGAATTTAACTATTTATATATTAACTAGTATCAGAGATTTAATAGTAAAATGAGTTTCTTGCACAACGTACTGATAATAGAGTCAGGTTAAAGATTAAATTAGCCTTCTTCACAGAGGTTTCTAGAGAACTGAGTTTTGTTTTTTTTAATATTTTATTTATTTATTTGACAGAGAGAGAGAGAATATGCAGAGCAGTAGGCAGAGAGAGAGGGGGAAGCAGGCCCATGCTGTAAAGAGAGCCTGATGTGGGGCTCGATCCCAGGACTCTGGGATCATGACCTAAGCTGAAGGCAGAGGTTTAACCCACTGAGCCATCCAGGCACCCGAGAACTAAGATTTTTTAAAATTTACTTTGTGAAATGCCTAATATTCATGTGTTATATATGTTGGTCTTTTCATGAAAACAAATACCAATAAATTTATAAATTATTGAGTAAACTGTTCTAAAAAAAATTTAATGCTGTTGGGTGTGGTGCATAAATAATGAATTTTGGAACACTGAAAAAAATTAAATTAAATTAAATTAAAAAATAAATAAATCGGGTTGTCTGGGTGGCTCTGTCTTCGGCTCAGGTCATAATCTCAGGGTCCCGAGATCGAGCCCCACATCAGGCTCTCTGCTCAGAATCTTGTGATTCTGGTGACACAGAACAGCCTCGGGCTTATACCAGATACTTCCCTGCAGACCCATAGAGGCAGTTCCATACAGTAAAGAGCTTCCCACAGACTTCTCCATCAACATTTCTTCCATGTTCCCATTTCAGAGACCAGCGTGATTGCCAGTGCGACACATAATAAAATCTAATTCCAATCTCTCCTTATTCACATCATAATGGCTCTGTTTGCCCAAGTGAACTCTAAATGATACTAATGTTAAGACCCTAAACTAATTTAAGAGGTTAAAGTTTGGCCATAGTTAGAAATATGTTTGTAATCCCGTTAGATAACAGTATGTTGAAATAAATTTCTAGGCCTTCAACGGAGCCCCTTCAGCCTGGAGTCTATGCCAGCAAATGGAAATTTAGATAACTTCTGTGTCCACGTAAATGCTCCATTTGACCAGAGACACAGTATACCCAGTCAGCCAGTCTCCAAACACCCAGCCAGCTCTGGCCTTCTCACTCTAAGCTGACTGTGGCCCCAAATAATCAGAAATTTTATCTTTTTCTCTTCCTTGTTCTTTATTTTTTATCCTATAAAAGCTTCTGCTGCCCCACTTTGCGGTTTTTTGAGGGACTGTCTGCTTCATAAAGTATTAAATAAGTTTTTTTGCATCACCTAAATTGCCTTCTTTATCCATTTTTAAGTTTCTGGTGACAAGGAGCGGGATCTGAAGGAGGCATGCAGGATGAGAGGCATAAGTGAGGCATCTGTGGATTCCTTTGAGTTCCCCATTCTTGTCATCCCTGAGGACTATGGGTAAGTCACTGCTGGATTTGATATATATATATATATATATATGTAAAAAACTATGTATAACTATATATATATAATTGATATATGATATATTGATATATATATCAATATGATATATTGATATGAAAATGATATATATATATATCATACTGCCAGAAATGTTTGCTCTTTGTCCCAGCTGAAATTTAGTATATATAGTATAACTATATATAGGTATACATAGTTATATATATATGTGTATATATAGTTAGTAAGTTAGTTAGTTCATTCCCATTAAAGTTCTGGGTTCTCAAAAGTTTCACAGGGTTTGTTAAAGTTCTCAGAAAGTTTCTGAGGTCCTGAAAAGACTTTGGGATAATTATAGTGGGAGTCTGCAACAGGCGGCAGCCATTAAGGAATTCACAAAGCTTTGAGATAAGTCCATGGCATAAACTGCTGGGGTGCTTGGGGAAGTAAGACAAGAAATTTGAACTGTGTTGAACAAGGATGTATCAAAATCTAAATAAGTACAAGTTAGGCTATTAAAAGCCATTATGGTATCTGCTGCTATAAAGAAATCTTCAGGTGAAAAGAATGATAGATCTGTTGCTAATGGGAATCTCAGAAGACAAAGACACAAAATTGGTGGGCATGGTGAAACATTTAAAGCAATTAGAGTGCTCACCACATAACTCTAAGACTCCTGTGCTAGGGTAACTTGATCATGGAATGGGTTAGATTAACACTAGGTCACCTGCAAACCTCAAGAAAATTTCCATGCAATGAGGCACACACTCATGCCACTGAATCCCCAGTATCAGTTACTACCTCTCAGGTGTTGTTTGGTTTGGAGAAACCCAAGACTTGGCTAAAGAAATGGGATGATTAAGTTTCAAAGAATTGAGCACAACACCTTTTGGCATACCCGCTTATGTTATGTGATCATGGAAGCTGTAGATGTCTACAAAAATGGAAGAATCTTATTAAGGTAACTTAGAATTAACAATGACCATTATGGGGAATGTTCAAACTAGATAAGTCTTCCATTTAAGAAGTTCAAGGATTCTCAAATTAACAGAAAGAATGGGTTATCTATGTTAATGTACATGCATAAGTCTCTATAAGTCTTCAGAATTTCAAAATTTCTTCATTGAAGCTTTCACTGCAAAAGACTAATTAAAATTAAAACATACG
Source organism: Lontra canadensis (assembly GCF_010015895.1). Lineage (NCBI taxonomy): Eukaryota > Metazoa > Chordata > Mammalia > Carnivora > Mustelidae > Lontra > Lontra canadensis. The sequence continues at coordinate 1,500,779 of NW_022631056.1, read as the reverse complement.
TGGTACCTAAAACTAAAGACTCTAAGACTGACATGGTTCCTACTACTCCTAACTATGCTCTTTTACCTGAGCACTCATGGTCTACTAATCCTCTATCTGAATTGTCTTTCCACTCTGAAGAGACCACAAGACTATTAAAAAAAAAAAAAAAAGTCCACCAACTTAGTGGCCTTACAATTACAATAGTGCCAAACCCAGAAGTCTGAAACACCTAGCCCATCCACCTCTATTGTACCCTCTAGTGGCCCATCATAAAAACACTGGCCCGGAAATTGGGGTTTCATTCGTAAGCAACTAGGCCACTGGAAGAAAGACTGTCCTTGAAGATTTTATCAGATTCTTCTACACCAACTCAAATGTCCCCATAACTACCCTCAAAGGAAGTTCCCCCAAATGGGCCCTTTTTAGGGTTGAGGGATTCCAAAATATTCTTTGGTAAACTCCTACCAATTATCCCCTTAAAGATCCAAGGGGAAACTAAAATTAAAATTAATGGAAAATCTTGCCAAATTTGGAGAGGTACTATGTTTTCTGGCTATATTCTCTACATAAATTCACCTACTCTAGAGCTTGTGGATGGAATCCTGGAAAAAGTAGCAGAAACTTGAAAAGGGTGAACATTCTTACTAGAGTCAGTTCTCCTGAATCTGTATAGTGCCTGGTGGAGAAAGGAAGGCAAAATTTTACATTGTCCATTCAGTTCCAAATCTGTATTCTTGTGAGTTTGGGTTTGGCATACTCTTTGGTTGTAGATCCTTTCTCTCCCAGGCACAGTTGTTGTCTTCTTGTTTTGCTCCTTTTGTGTCCTGAGAATTTGGCTTGATTATCAGCCTGTCCTGGACATGCAGGTTGTTGGTTCTTGTGTAAGCAGACAGCTCAGCCATCAGGTTGTGGGCCCCAAAATAGGGCCAGACAGAAATGTGGATTGCACCTCATTTGCAGCAGGATCCTACTGACTGTTAGCTCTCAGAGGAAGTCTTTCTTTCTTTTGGTTCTCTTTGGAGTGACTCTGGATCTTGGGACGGCAGAATCTGCTGCAGGCTCCTTAAGGGATGCCTTTTGTGCACATGAGGTTTTCAATACTGCCAGAAATGTTTACTCTTTGTCCCAGCTGAAATTTGACAAGACACTTCAAGGCTAATTCTGTTGGTTTATTTTTTTGTAGCTCCATGGTCAGAAATTGGCCAATTTAGAAGGTGATTCTCAGATCATGATAGAAACTTCTTCCCTAGGCTAAAATGAAACTATGTACTCAAAGGGAAAAATAAACATTCCAGAGATAACTCTAAATCTAGAACATTAGGAATATTTGATTTCTGTTTAGTTGAAGATCTTCTTTCTGAAATAAAGAAGCAAAATTCAGTTGGTTGATATTCAGTTTGCAAGCTAATTTGTTGAGGAAAATTTGTTTTACAAATTGAGTTTTTACAAGAACAGAAAATGCCCACTTATCCTTTTTACCAATCCCAAAACACCCACTATTTGTCTCAAAAAAACATATAAGCATTGTAAAAATTCTGGACTTGGCAAAAGAAAATCCTTTTTGGAAGAACTTGCATCTTTCACTGAGCCTTTGAGATACATATTTTCTACTTGGCGTTCTCTAGGAAGTGAGGGCCATCTTTTTGAAATCCAAACTTCAGGGAGATAAATCTTATCAGAGAAAAATGAAAAGGGGGTGACTATTTAAAAACTATGCAAATGAAAAATTTTAAAAATCTTTGTCACAAACATTAACGAAAATGTGAACCCATTAATTTATTCCATCTGCCAGAAACACATTTTGGCTCCAACTCTCCTTTTATACAAACTAGTGAGTTTCTGCATTATCATATCTATTTCATGGCTAAAATTTTAAGACAAAAGTAATAAGATAGTTTTTGTATCTATGTATTTATATATGTTTATGTATGTATGTTATAGATATGTGATATTTGTTTCTACTCTAAATAGTATTGTCAAAATTAATTTATAAACAACTATTTTAGCTGGCTTTAAAAAATTAAGCATTTATAAGAATCAAGTATACTTTCAGAAATATAAAACTAACCCAAATGTTTTTCAAGTTCACAGGATCTACAATAATCTTCAATAAGTAAAAGCTAACTAAGTTTGATGGTTTAATTAAAAAAGCATGCCTTTAGAGTTATCAATATTAAATAAAATGCAAACATATAATTTTATTCTATATAGGTTTACTAAAAGTCAAATAAGCTCATGTTATCTCTGTCAGGAATTTGTCAACAAAAAAGATAACTGAAGATTATTAGCTACTTAATGTCTCATGAAATTTTCATGAGCAGTCTAAACATTATTAAGAACAAGTAAATTAAATAGATGTAAGCAAGACAAAAGTTTATAAATGAACTTTTCAATTATAATTATGCTTTACAGTATGTCTACATAAAAAGTTTTGAAAATTTTTTTTGGAAACTTAAAACTTTAATGTTATAATGAGGTAAGTTAAATAATAGATATTCATTGAATAAGGAAAACATCCACATTCAAAGAATTTAGATACTTTTGGCAATATTGTTAATTAAATAATGATGTGTAACCTTCTTAAGTTATATTTGTATGTGTATATGTTATTAATTTAAGTGTTCCAAAACTTTTATAAAATTCCTTAAAAATCTGATATGTCCTGGTATAATATCAGTCATAATTTTAGTTATCATCTTAAAATATTGTTTCTTACAGTAATAACCAAATTTCCTTGTCAATTCCATTATAATAAACTTTCATCAGATCTTTAACAGTGGGCATTTTTAAGTCTTTCATCACTTATAGGCAGTAATTATCTTACTTATGCTTTTGTAAAAGTGAGATTCATGGAAAGGAATCTTTCAGTACTTTCTCCCACTTACACTGCTGCAAAATTACAAGATGTCAAATTTTGGGTGCATATTTCACAACTGACAAGGGCTCTACTGGACATCTGGTCCTGCGTAAATGCTGGAGACCTCAAAATCAAACTGACTAGGAAGACTAGTAATACTGAGGTAGATTGCTTCCTCCCAAAACATCAGATCAAGAATATTTCTTTCCATTTCTCTTTCCTTCTCTGAACATCCTTTTCCTAATCCTTATATTATTAAGGTCTTTATGATTCTTTGTCCACATTTTATCTTGCCCTGGCCTGGAAAGATAATGCCATTGTTCACATATCTCAGGACGTTGCACTGAGGGTTAGTCCAACCTTGGAGAGTGCTCTCCAAACCAGGGGTATTATTTTGCTGCTACTAAATTATTATTGTCTCCTTAATATGCTACATTCTCTCAGAAGTTTTAAATGCATTGGGCATCCATTGGCCAGCTGATAGATGGTTTTCCTAACTAGAACGACAAAAGAGAACAGAAAAATGTAACCAGCTCTAAGAATAGGAGTCTGGCATCACTGCTTGTTAATACTACACTGAGACCCAAATAAACAATAGTAACTGGGAATCAAGCTAAGACTGCTATTTTTGATCAAACTTCTTGAATGGCTAAGAGGATGATCAAAATGGGGAGACTGTCGAAATAAATTTCTAAGCCCAAGATGGAGCCACTCCTATCTAGAATGCCATATCGGCAAACCAAACAGATGATTTTATGTCCTTTGAAATCCTCCACTTGACCAGAAATGTAGTGTATCCAGTTAGCCAATCCTCAGAAAGCTGGACTTTCTTGCCTCAAACATAGTTAACTATGTAACCCAGCCACTCAGATAGTTTCTCTTTTTCTCTTGCTTGTTCTTTATCCTATAAAAGCTTCCTACCTTCTGCCCCCATTTTGCACTTCTCTGAAAGGATACTGTCCACTTCATGTAGTATTATATAAATTTTGCTTGTATCATCTAAATTGTCTTCTTTAATCATTTTTTAACAAATAGAAGCCTATGATATCAGTTAACTTTAGATGGTACTGATAAGAATCTGTAGAGACTAACAGGGAGAATTGCAGTCACATGTAAGATGTTATCAAAGCTGTATTTTAAAGCTCCAATGTCTTAAATAGTCACACTATACAATCTGTTTATTTTCTTTCTGTCTGTTTTTAGCCAATACAAATTTTACCTCATTTAACTAGATAATCAGCAATACACATGTAGTACCAATGTTAAATTCTTTGATGTTAGGTAATTTCCTTTCAAACTAGTTTTTTCCTGCTGTGGTAGAGTTTATTTTTATGAGAGAAAAATCCCAACTGATTGTGAAAGCATCAGTTCAGAATAAATTGGCCCTTTCTCCTGTCATTTTGTTTCTACTGTAAGGAAAAATGCATAATAAAGAAGAATGGTTATTAAAGAAAGAAGAGAAAAAAAAAGAAGGAGAAAGAAGACAGAAAACATGGTGCATAAACAATGAATTTTGGAACACTGAAAAAATTAAATTAAGTTAAATTTAAAAAAAGAAGAAAATAAACAAGGAAGAAAGGTATAAGAATAGAAGATGAGAAATAGACAAAAATTCAAGATATGGGAACATTTCTACAACCTTAGAGAATAGGAAGTCATTAAAAAAAAAAAAAAACAAAACACCTAATGTAAAGGATAGACATTAAAAAAATAAAAAAGTGAAGAAGGGACCTGGGTGGCTCAGTCTTTAGGGTTCTGACTCTTCATTTCAGCTGAGGTCATAATCCCAGGGTTTTGAGATTGAGCCCTGTGTCAGGCTCCATGCTCAGCAGGGAGTCTGTTTGAGATTATCTCTCTCCGTCTGTCCCTCCCCCTGCTCATGCTCTCTCTCTCTCAAATTAAAAAAAAAAAAAAAATTAAAAAAATAAACTGTACAGAATTTATAAAAATGACAGTACATATAAAATCTATATATATTAGAGATCATAAAGTGTATTCTACATAGCAAACATTAAAACAGGAAAGGACATCTCTCAGGAAAGAAAAAGTTGGAGATAAAATCATAAAGGAGAAATTGACATGCATTAAGACTGAGAAGAAAATGCTTGATTTTACTGAAAAAGAAACTGAATATATAGACAATAAAATGTGATGAAGACTTAATTTTCTAAACTATTGACTCATTAAGATCAAACAAGTTTAATATCAAGAGAAAACACTTCAGTTAATTTGGATAAAATAAATATATTTAAATAATACCAAAAAATCCAAATTTTCCAAAGGAGCCAATCAATTTATGTGGAAAAAAAGAAAAGTATGTTGGGTTTATCCTCTGCCACTCAAAATGTTGAAGGGCAGAAGGGAAATTGCTATATTGTTTTGAGAGGGAAAGTTTATGGTATAAAAATTCAAAACACTACTGTTTTGTTATTCATGTGTGAAGGTAATCAAAAGATACTCCTTAGATATGCAAAATTTGAGAAAATATATCATCCACATAAACTTCTTGAAAAAAACATGTCTTCATTACAAATTCTAGTCAGTTGAAATTTTCTTTTTAAAATGAAGACAGTATAAAAGGGCTGTCAGAGAATATTGAAAGATTTTTTAATATATATGGCCTATAATTAATTTTATATATGTTTACAAATAAAACTCCAAAAAATAAGATGTCAACAAAACCTTGAAGATAGAAAACTGGATAAAATATCTATCTTTGTGAACTTACATAAAAAGCAGGCTATTTTATTTTACTTTATATGTAAATAATTACATAACCACAGATTTAAGTACACATTTTGTTTTTTTGGTTATTTTATGAAATATTTTTACTTATAAAAATAACATATTATCAGGCAAAAATTTAAATACCACAAAGTGTATGAAGACACGTTTGTTTGTTTGCTTTTCCTTTTTTTAGTAATTTTAAATTTTAATTTCATTATAGTTAACATACAATTTTATATTAGTTTCCGGTCTACCATATAGTGATTCAACAGCTCCATATATTACTCAGTATTCATCATGATAATTGTACTCTTAATTCTCTTCACCTATTTCACCCATCTCCCCACCCACCTCATCTCTGGTAACCATCAGTTTGTTCTCCACATGTAGGAGTCTGTTATTTTGGTTTGTCTCTCTCTCTCTCTCTCTCTCTCTTTCTGTTTTTGTTTATTTCATTTCCTTTGTTCATTTCTTTTGCTTCTAAATTCCACACGAGTAAAATCATATGGTATTTGTGTTTCTCAGACTGGCTTATTTCAGTTAGCATTATGCTCTATAGATCCATTAATCTGTCTTCCACATGAATATAATTTCATATCCAAAATAAAATCAGTGTTCATCTCTCTTTATATTTCTTATCATAAATATTTTACACTTGATCTTAGCCAAAAGGCTGAGAAGCGATCTTATCATAAATATTTTAATAATTAAAAGTGGAAATCTCAAGAAGAATCCATTTATAGTTTGTGTTCAAATAAAATAACAAAAGAAATACTTTATCAACATTAATATCTTGGTAAGAATTTCACCACAGGAGTGATGTCCAGGAATTACTCCTAGGTAAAATGTTATTGGATCAAGTTTGAAGAATTAAGTAAAACAAAGATTGATACTTTCTTTTCATGAGAAACCAGATATTCCTAGAGAAACTAAAAGATATTGTAAACTAAATGAAACTAAAAGTACAACTTATCAAAATTTGTGCAATTCAGCAAAGTGATAGGAATTTACAGCATTCAATGAACATATTATAAAAAAAGAAAGATCAAAGTTAAATAATCTAAGCTAATATGAAAAAGAGAGAAATTTAAGCTTAAACAAAAAAATACAGTAGAAATCAATGAAATTGAAAACAGGAAAATCAAATGTGATTGTTCAAAAACATTTTTATAAAAACTGATAAAGGTTTTTCAAAAAAGATTTCTAAAAAACTCTAGCCAGGATAACCAAAACAAACAAACAAAAAGATATATCCTGGTATAATGTTATCAATCATAATTCTAGTTATCATCTTCAAATGTTGTGTGTCACAGAAATAACCAAATTTCCTTGTCTAGTTTTCCAAAAATGAGTGTTTTGCACTTACTGGATCCTACCTTGTGAAATAGGACACAAAAGGAAAAAGTATACAGATTTGAATTGATTCTACAAATCTGGCTATTTTAGGTATTGCATGTAAGTGGAATCATACAGTAGTTGTCTTTCTATGAATGGCGTATTTACTTTAGCATCATGTCCTCAAAGTTCATCCATGGTGTAGCATATTTCAGATGTTTCTTTTTTTATGGGTAAATAGGATTCTGTATATGTATATACTACATTTTCTTTACCTAAAACAATCTTATATGCACCTCTAAGTTAAAGTATTAAAAGTTAAGATGAAGTACATTTTTAAATAGAAATGTGAACTATTTACTTAAAACTTAGGCAAATACCCATAGTTCAATTTTTTTTTTATTCTGATAAAAAATTACTTTGAAGAAACTTTCAGCCCTAGATGCATTTATGAGTGGAGTCAATTCAAACATTTATGGAATATATATACTCTAGAAAGTGTTACAGAGCATAAAGGGAAAATTTAAAGCTCACTTTGAGGGCGCCTGGGTGGCTCAGTGGGTTAAGCTGCTGCCTTCGGCTCAGGTCATGATCTCAGGGTCCTGGGATCGAGTCCCACATCAGGCTCTCTGCTCAGCAGGGACCCTGCTTCCCTCTCTCTCTGCCTGCCTCTCTGTCTACTTGTGATCTCTCTCTGTCAAATAAATAAATAAAATCTTAAAAAAAAAAAAAAAAAAAAAATTTAAAGCTCACTTTTAAGCCAGAATAATCCTGACAATCACACATTAAAGATATGAGCTCAAAAACAAAACAAAACTAAATCAACAGATTATTGAACCATTGTCTATTATGATGATGCTATAATACTTGTGTGATAAAATAGCTCTCAAATTTTCTTCCCATCTGATATATATACTGTGCATAGTCCTTTAGAATATGATAATGATGAATCATACTCCCATGATTATGTTATACTGTATGGCACAGTGGACACTGATAAAGGGAAATATCCAAGTGTGCCAAATCAAATCACAAGACCTCATTAAAGCAGAGAATTTACTCTGGCTGGTATTAAAGAAGTCAGATATTTGAAAGATTTGGCAGATTGAAGATGGCAGGGGAGGTGCACATCATAATGAATTCATGTGGGTTTTAGAAACTAGGAGAAGCCACCAGCTGAGAGCCTAGAAACAGGGACTTTGGTTTTACACTGCAAGGAAATGTATTTAGCCAACAAAAAGGATTAATGTGGAAGAGAGATTTTCCATAGCACTTCCAGATAAGAACTGAGCTCAGCCAACATCTTGATTTCAATCTTTTGCTGCCCTGAATAGAGAAGACAGCCATGCTGTTCCAGCAAGACTTTAACCTCTGAAACTGTGAGCTAAACTATGAGTGTTCCTGTAAGCCACTACATGTATGGTAATTTGGCACATTGTGATAGGAAGCTAATATTAAAATCAATGTACTCTTTTATTGTTTATAAATCCATCTTCATAAAGGTTGTATGTGTAACTTCATTCTTTAGAGGTTGCAAGTGAGGAATTTATTAAGACAAAATGTTTTAGGGTACCTGGGTGGCTCAGTTGGTTAAGCGGCTGCCTTCCGCTCAGGTTATGATCCCAGAGTCCTAGGAACTGACAGCTGTGTTGGGCTCTCTGTTCAGCGGGGAGCCTGCTTCTCCCTCTGACTGCAGCTCTGCCTACTTGTGCTCTCTCCCTCACTCTGTCAAATAAATAAATAATATATTAAAAAAAAGAGTCTAAAGGTTTTAAATAGTATAATTAATGAACTTCAGCTAACACTTATGTAGAACATAGGATATTTATAAAAATCATCCTTATATTAGCTGTACAGTGAATATCAACAAATATCACAGGACATGTCAAAGGCCAAACCATTTGGTCCAATGTAGTTAAGTTAGAATACAGCAAAATGTTAATGAACAAAATCTTCACACAAAGGAAAATTGAAAGAAAAATTAAATAATTCTTGCAGATACATAATGAAATGTTAGGAGGCATTTCAAGATGTGAAAGTTTGGATAAGAAGTAATATCCAGGGTGCCTCAGTGGCTCAGTTGCTGAGCATCTGCCTTTGGCTCAGGTCATGGTCCCGGGGTCCTGGGATCAAGCCCTGCATTGGGCTTTTTGCTCTGCAGGAAGCCTGCTTCTGACTCTCCCACTCTCCCTGCTTGTGTTCCCTCTCTCACTGTGTCTCTCTCTGTCAAATAATAAATAAAATATTTTAAAAAAAGAAGTAATATTCAGAAACTGATGGGGTTGTCACCAAAGACCCTGAATAACCAAAGCAATCTTGGGAAAAACAAAGCTGGAGGTACCACTATTCCACATTTCAAGATACACTACAAAGCTGTAGTAATCAAAACTATCAGGTACTGGTATAAAAATAGACATAGATCACCAGAACATATTACAGAGCCCAAAAATAAACCCATACATATACGGTCAATTTGTTTATGACAAATAGGTAAGAATATACCTCAGGAAAGAGTCTTTTCAATAATTAGTGTTGGAAAAATGGACAGCTACATGCAAAAGAATGAAACTGGACCACTTCCTAACACCATATACAAAAAAACCCTCAAAATGGATTAAAAAGCTAAACGTGAAACCTGAAATCTTAAAGATCCTGTAGGAAAGCGCAGTCATTTGCCATCAGGCACAGCAACATTCTTCTAGATCTGTCTCCTAAGGCAAAGGAAACAAAAGAAAAATAATCAATTACACCAAACTAAAAAGTGTGTACACAGCAAAGAAAGCTATCAGTAAAACAGAAAGGTAATCTATTGAACAGGAGAAGTATTTTCAAATGATATAGCTGATAAAAAGTTAATATCCAAAATATATAAAGAACTCACACAGCTCAACATAAAAAAAAACAAAAACAAATACAAAAACAAACCACTCAATCCAATTAAGAAAGGGCCAGAGAGGGACACCTGGGTGGTTCAGTTGGTTAAGCAGCCAGCTCTTAATTTTGGTTTAGGTCAAGATCTCAGGGTTCTAGGATTAAGCCCTCTGCTGGGCTTCATGCTCACTGGGGAGCCTGCTTAAGGATTCTCTCTCCCTCTCCCTATGACCCCCCCAAATAAATAAATATTTTATACAATGGACAGAGAACTTGAATAGACATTTTCCAAAGATAACATAAAAATAGCCAACAGACATATGAAAAGGTGTCCAACATCACTAATCAGGAAAATGCATATCAGAACCTCAGTGTGATAGCATTTTATATTTATCTGAATATCCAAAATCAAAAAGACAAGAACAGCAAGTGTTGGTGAGGATGTGGAGAAAAAGTGACTATTGTGCACTGTTGATGGGAATGTAAATTGGTGCAGCTACTATGGAAAACAATATGGGGGTTTCTCAAGAAACTAAAAATACAAATACCATGTAATCCAATAATTTCAACTACTGGGTATTTACCCAAAGAAAACAGACATTGATTTTAAAAGATGGATGCACCTCTATATTTTTTGCAACACTATTTATAATAGCCAATATATAGAAGTAATCCAAGTGTCCATTGATAATGAATGGATAAAGATGTGGTATACACAAATACACACACACACACACACACACAGGAATGGTGCACAGCCATAAAAAGGATGAGATCTTGTCGTTTGTGACAACATGGATGGAACTAGAGCACGTATTATGCTAAATTAAATAAATCAGACTGAGAAAGACAGATACTATATTTCACTCATATATAAGATATAAAACAAAACAAAACAAATGGATAAACAAAAAGCAGAATAGACCTGTAAATACAGAGAACAAAATGGTAGTTGCCAGAGGGAAGGGGTGGGAGGGTGGGAAAAATGGGTGAAGGAGAGTGGGAGATAAAGGCTTCCAGGAATAGAATGAATACATCACAGGAATAAAATGCATGGCATAGGGAACATAGTCACTGATATTGTAATAGCATTGCATGGTGACAGATGGTAGCTACACGTGAGGTGAGCATAGCACAAGGTATAGAGATGTTGAATCACTATCTTGTATACCTGATACTAATGTAATAATGTGTGTCAACTATACTTTGAATTAAAAAAAATTAAAAGAAAATAAAAGTAATGTATAGGGTTGTATGTGGAAATGAAGTTGGAAGAAAATTTCAGTGTCATGGAACCCAAATGAGTGAGTCTGAGAACTGATATTCAATCTTAGAAGTAATTTCATTGTGCGATGCCATCAACATCCTTATACTTTTTCACCACCTGAGAAAAATGTTAATTTACATTGTGACTGCTTTAGTTCAAGTATGTCCCTCGTCATCTTCTTTTCTTTCATTTTTCCCCCAGAAATTAATGTATGTTTTAAATGAGGAACTCTACAGCCTTCAGTTGTAGATAGTGGCTTCTGGTTTATGAACTGACATTTAAATACATTACATATACGATATATGATCTATTCTTTCTGAAACATTATTGTTCCTAAGACTCTTTATGATCAATTCACAAATGTTATTTGGATGTAGGAAAATATATTATAATTCTAAGCAATTTTAGGTATTTACCCAAAGTCCTTTTATATTACATTCCAATTTCTAACTCATTGGAATTCATATCCTTTTGATCAGAAATTACCTGTTTACCATCAGGAACATTTCTTCAAGCTCAAATTCCATTTATGCCCAGCACTTTGTTTACAGCTTTCATTTCTTTGGGGTCAGAAGATGGGCTTTGATATTCTGGGATATTTAATTTTCATTATAAAAGATCTACATGATTATTCTTTTTCTTTCTTTAATTACATCAAGTATATTTTTTTTATCTCCTACTCTTTCAAATATTTAGTTCATTTGTATTTGACTCCAAAGAAAACAATTAGAAGGTGATAATTTATAAAGATGTCCTTTTGACCATTAAGAGATTAATAACAAGTGCCTATTTTTCTTATGTTTACCTTCTTAAAAGTGCTTTTTATGTCCTTCAAATGGTTTCTAAAATTTGTCCCTAAATCATTCTTGGAATTACAGGTTTTTTTTTTTTTTTCTTTTTAAAGATTTTATTTATTTATTTGACAGAGAGAGACACAGCCAGAGAGGGAACACAGGCAGGGGGAGTGGGAGACGAAGAAACAGACTTCCCATGGAAAAGGGAGTGTGGTGCAGGGCTCCATCCCAGGACCCTGGGACCATGACCTGAGCTGAAGGCAGACGTTTATGGACTGAGCCACCCAGGCACCCCAGAATTACAGTTCTTGACAATTCACTAAAATGTATTTTATATACCTCACCAGCAAGTTGCCTTGTCTCTGGTCCTGAAAGTCAGGTCATTAGCTTTATATACCCCCCAGAGTGGCCCAATAAATGAGTAAAGGAGGACAGGTGGCACTGGGTTAATTCCTGTGTTTCCACTTTCTCCTCTTTTTTTCTTTTTTAAGTTTTCTACTTACTTGCAGTAGTTCTCTTTTCCTGAGCTTAGTGCCTAAGCATTATTCTCTGACCTCTGTCTTTATTTGATTTTAGCCTGTAACGTTCACTCTCTTCATGTTGAACCTCAGCAGTTGTGCACATTTTTAGTTTTGATAACTGTATTCAGTCATCCAACTATTTTCCAAGCACCTACAAAGCATGAGGAATTATTAAAAAAAAAAAAAAAGAAAAAAAGCACAATCTCAGTTCCATTATGTTTTGTGAAGAAAAGATCTTGCATTTCAGCCAACAGTACATCAAACACACACACACACACACACACACACACACACTCTCACACATGCGCACATGCACATACACACACACTTCCTGAGGTGATGGAAGAAGAAGTTATAAAAAATTAAATAATGTAATATGTATTTTCTAAGCGGTGTTGATGGCAACATGAGTACTCTATAATGTCCTGATATAACTCAGGTCTTGGTTCCGTATCTTCCTTTCATTTCTTTGAAATCCTTTTGCTCCATACTAGAAAATCTTTGAGTTAAAATTAATGATCCTGGGCATGTGGCTGGTGGACATTTGCTAAAACTTTCAGAGCATTTTATTAATGTAGATTGATATAATTGAGCAGGAATCATTTAGAATGAATTTACCTGCACAATTTTAATTCTAGAAATACATGACCTCATCAGTAAAACTTCTGAGAAAGTAGAGTAAAATGATGCTACATAGTTCTCACAGCCGACTAAGCTGAACTTCTCTAAGTACTTTCAAAACAAGATTCCAGAAATTATTCTTTTTATGATTAATTATACCTAATTACCTTCATTCCTCATGGAAGTTGGGAAGATAACTTGACTGGGTTTGGAAACATCACCACATTACTCTTTATAGGAACTATGGTTATATACTTTGAAATAATTTTTAATAAAACACAAAGAAAAAAAAAATCTTCTGAAAGTCAGTGCCTGACTAGAATTCCAGATATTTTCAAGAATAAGAAATCCATGACTTACCTTAACCAAATTAAGCTCCAACTGTAGACAAAATAGCCTTGTTATACAGAATCAGTTGGTAAAGGCCACTAAAGTATGCCCTCTTAGGAATAAGAACATTCCAATTAGAGGCATTTTTGAACCACTTCACATAAACCAAATAAAACAGAATCAGACCACAAACATAGTCTCCGTTTTCTAGGTCACATTTTTGTACACTATGCATCCCAATTTTTCTTTCACTTTTCTGCCTAATCAGGACCATTGCTTCATCTGTGGCTTAGGCAATATGTAAAAACACCTACAGATGTAATTTTCATATCTTTCTCTTCTTGAAGTCCCCATCCTTCAGTGTGATCCTCTGAGACTTAGTCATAGATTATAATTTTCATCTTGGAATTTTGGCATTTCTTTATAAGAGAGTTTAATCCTTATTTCCAAAGAATATGACCTAAGGAAGTCCAACACCCACACTATCAGTTTTTAATTTTCAAATAGTATAGACTCTTACTTTTAATCACAAAAAGAAAAGCTCATTTTTTGGTTTTAATGATTACTTTGAAACATGCATCACAATAGATGTTTTCTCCAGAATATTTCAGAATGATTTCATAAATATCTTAACCTTTCTAGCTCTCTTGTCATTATCTGTTTATAAATCAGCTAAAGTAGAAATGATGTATGCTAATAGTTATAGTTTCAGGCTTTTAGCCAAGAAATTGAATAACAATAGAGGGACAGAATTTAAGGATCATTTTTTCCTGATACTATTTCTATTTTCTGATGAGACCAAGATTTACATAAACACTTACACACACACATATATGCACATGTACACATAAGTACACACACACATAAAATGAATATGTGAGCAGACTCTCCAAATGCAGTGAAAAGATTTTACCAGGAGTGGGAGTGCCTGGGTGGCTCAGTGGATTAAACCTCTGCCTTCAGCTCAGGTCATGATCCCAGGGTCTTGGGATCAAGCCCTACATTGGGCTATCTGCTCAGTGGGGAGCCTGATTCCTCTGCTCTCTCTCTGGCAGTCTCTCTGCCTGCTTGTGCTCTTTGTCTGTCAAATAAGTAAAGTCTTAAAAAAAAAAAAAAAAAAGATCTTACAAGGGACTAATTTTTAGTAATTATTTCATCAATCGAGTGGGACTCGTACTTCTATTTCCACAACTGAGCAGAGAAAATAGAAGTAGGATAGGTTTAAGGGAATATTCACAATCATCAGGAAACCAAATTATTGATTAAAAGTAATTACTATCTCTTCTATCATTCTGTCCAAAGTTATGCTGGACATTTTACACTTAAGCATAATTTACTGCAAAACACTAATGTACCCATTTTGATTCACACACAGAAAAAGAAATGTAAATTTATGGGGAAAAGAATAGTGGTATAAAACAAGGACCACTTGCTTCCCAAATCAATATTCTAAGGTCTAAAATTTTAGAGTTGTTGACTAAAACTGTTCTTTCCATCAAGTATGTCTTTATTTTTTTTTTAAGATTTATTTATTTATTTTGGAAAGAGAAAGAGAGAGATGGGGGCGAGGGGCAGAGGGAGAGGGAGAGAAAAATCTCAACAGACTCTCTGCTGTATGTAGAGCCTGATGCTGAGTTCCAGCTCATGAACCTGAGATCAGGACCTGGGCCAAAATCAAGAGCTGGACCTTAAGCAACCAAGCCACCCAAGCACCCTTAGTCCCTGATCAAGTATGGTTTTATTTACTTTTTTAAAGATTTTATTTATTCGTTTAACACAGAGAGAGAGATCACAAGTAGGCAGGCAGAGAAAGAGGGAAGCAGGCTTCCTCCTAAGCAGAGAGCCCTCGGGGCTTGATCCCAGGAACGTGAGATCACACCTGAGCCAAAGGCAGAGGCTTAACCAACTGAGCCACCCAGACACCCCCAAGTATGTTTTTTTTTTTTTTTAATTTATTTTCAGCATAACAGTATTCATTGTTTTTGCACCACACCCAGTGCTCCATGCAATCCGTGCCCTCTCTAATACCCACCATCTGGTTCCCCCAACCTCCCACCCCCTGCCCCTTCAAACCCCTCAGATTGTTTTTCAGAGTCCATAGTCTCTCATGGTTCACCTCCCCTTCCAATTTCCCTCAACTCACTTCTCCTCTCTAACTCCCCTTGTCCTCCATGCTATTTGTTATGTTCCACAAGTAAGTGAAACCATATGATAATTGACTCTCTCTGCTTGACTTATTTCACGCAACATAATCTCTTCCAGTCCCGTCCATGTTGCTACAAAAGTTGGGTATTCATCCTTTCTGATGGAGGCATAATACTCCATAGTGTTTATGGACCACATCTTCCTTATCCATTTGTCCGTTGAAGGGCATCTTGGTTCTTTCCACAGTTTGGCGACCGTGGCCATTGCTGCTATAAACATTGGGGTACAGATGGCCCTTCTTTTCACTACATCTGTATCTTTAGGGTAAATACCCAGTAGTGCAATTGCAGGGTCATAGGGAAGCTCTATTTTTAATTTCTTGAGGAATCTCCACACTGTTCTCCAAAGTGGCTGCACCAACTTGCATTCCCACCAACAGTGTAAGAGGGTTCCCCTTTCTCCACATCCCCTCCAACACATGTTGTTTCCTCTCTTGCTAATTTTGGCCATTTTAACTGGTGGAAGGTGATATCTTAATGTGGTTTTAATTTGAATCTCCCTAGTGATGATGAAGATTTTTTCATGTGTCTGATAGCCATTTTTATGTCTTCATTGGAGAAGTGTCTGTTCATATCTTCTGCCCAAGTATGGTTTTAAATGAAAGCTAACAGAATGTTGAGAACCTGAAACCAAGATCGAGTGCCTTATTTATTTTGGACAATCAAAGATTGATTTTTTTTTGTCCTTTAAAATATAATAAGAAAGAAAAAAAAGACAATACCATAAATAAAACTCATATCTCCAAATCCATAAATCTTTTATATTCTAATTTTTAATCTTGTTTTGAAATTTAATATACTGATGGAAAAATATATGAATCATAAATGTTTAGGTCTGTCTTCTTTAAGAAAACAAACTCACCTATATACCTAGCTCCCAAATTAGGAAACAATATTATTAGCAGCCCAGAAGTGTTCTCAAGCTTCTTCTCAATCACTAAAGCCAGGGAAAAGTACCTATTAACTTGTCTTCCAAAATTCTAAATGGGTTTTATTTTAAAACTATGTAAGTAGAATTATAAAGTAGTTATTTTGTTCCTTGCTTCTTTGCTAAAGCTTAAATTTTAAAATCCATACTTATTATATGTTGTAGCAGTGATTCATTCATTTTCAGCAATGCATACTAATTTTTATGAATTTGTGTATGAATTTTCTATAATTTACTTGACTATTTACATTAATGATGATATTAAATACCTTCCCATTTATAGCTATTATGACTATTGCTGTTGTGAACATTCATAAAAATGTACTTTCGTAAACATATTTATTCATTGTTTTGAGGGATGTAAATAGAAGTGAAATTCCTGAGTCTCCCAAGGTCTGATTTTGAAGAAATTGACAAACTGTTTTCTAAAGTTGTTTTAACAAATTGTACTCTCCCATCAACAGTATTTGAAATTTCCAGTAGCTCTGTATCCTCATTCACTTTTCCTGTCTTCTATTGTTTCTTTTAGTCATTCTGTTAGGTGGCTAATGAATTTAGTTACCTTTTAATGTGCCTCAATCACCTTGGCATCCTTTTTTTAATGGGTGATTATGTTTTCTCTATTTTTCTACTGAATTACCTTTATTTCTCAATGATTGTAGGAGTTTTTTAAATAGTCTTTTTACAGTATTGGGGCTTATATAAGTACTATGTATTGTTAATATCTCTCCTACTTGGTGGCTTACTGTTCTCTCAGTAATCTCTTTTAATCAGAAGTCCTTAATGAAATCCAATATATCTGGTTGTACTTTTATGGATCACAGTTTCTGTCTAGTTTTTAAAAAATATTGCCTATCCCAAAGCCAAGAAAGTATCCTCATATTTTTCTCTAAAAGCTTGCTTTATTTACCTTTGACCTTTAGATCAATAATCTACTTGAGCCTGATCTTTCTTTATGTGAGTTTGAGTACAAGCTTTATTTTTCATATATGGCTAGTCAGTTGACACAGCACTATTTACCACCCTTTCCACACTGCTCTGCAGTGTCAGCTTTGCCATGAATCAATTTGTAATTTAGGCATGGGTCTATGTGTGGATCATATCCTGTGTCATTAGCCTACTGAGGCTAATGTGCTAATTCCACACTACCACACCATCTAAGTTCTTTAGCTTTTTAATCCTCAATGTCTGATAGGTTCTGCCTTCAGGTTTTCTTGCTTAATCTTTCTTTCTTAGTTTTAGATTGATTATTCTTGGCTACTTGTATTTCCATGTGAATTTTACAACCATGTTATCAATTTTCACAATACCAACTGGAGTTTTATTTAGGATTCATTGAAAATGTAAATCAGTTTTTGATGAAGGGGCATCATTATAATGTCCATGGTGTAGGCTATGTTATTTAGTTATTCTTGCAGTTTCTGTAAATAAATTATTTCATCACATTCTGAAAAGGAAGTCTTCATAAAAGTTTAAAATTCATTACTTCACCCAAATTAGAGATCTTTAAAAATATATTTCAATGGAGGTACATGAAAGTTAGGGCTTTCAGGTATCAGGCAATTATATAAGTACAAAGGTACTGCATCCCATGTCATAGTATACATGGATGAAAATATGTGGAAGCTCACATAGTATGTAAAATTTATTTCCATTGTTTAGCTTTATTCTTATCTGGGATCTAAAAAAGTACATTAAGTGCCAGTCAAATCACCAGAACTCAGAAGAGTCACCTGGAGAAGACAGAAGATAGAAAAATTTATTTAGCTACTTTCCAGTGAAGTAAGCCCTACTTATTACTAAACAGTTTAATTGGACTCTACAAGGAGAGAATAACAAAGTTAATTCTATTAGAATACTCTGTAATCTGCTACATGTTAGGAAAGAAAATAGAAAAATATGTAAAAAAAAAAAACAAACAAACATGCTCTTTTCAGTCCAAATTGTAGTCCCAAGAATTCGTGGCAATATTTCATCTGACCAAATTATCTAACCAAATTATATAACCAATTTTATAACCAAATTCTATAACCTGATATAATGGACAAGAAGCAGCCAAAAGTTATGAAAAACTAGACCATTTCTGAGAATTACTCTATTCTCTTGTATCAGCTTGAGAATTTTTAAGAAATAACATTCTTATCATTTTCACTTATTTCTTGAAAGCTCCTGATAATATAAATATAAATCATCTGTAATTCAAATTGTGCAATCTAACTCAACATATTAAAAATGGTATCAGTTCATTTTGCTAGGACAAAATTACAAAAAAACATTTTTAAGGTCAAATTTCTAATAAAAAGAGAATAAAATGAATTTTTCAAGTATATTTAACATTTTATTGCCTACTCTACTTAATTCTTTAGATTAATTAGGTGTTTTCAGTGCAGCAGCAACAGACAAGAAGATTTTTCCGCCTTCCTGATGACAGTCATTTTATCTCAACCAAGAGAGTTCACTGAAAACAATAGGGACCTGAAATAACGACTCAGGTAGTTAAGGGAACATTTTCCATTTTTATAGCTTAGTTGGTTTATCAAAAGACAGACCTATTCACAAGTAGGTCTTGCATTAAGAATATACAAGTGATTTTTTTAATTAATGCAGTTGCTTTACATCATAAGCATTTCAGCCAAAAAAAAAAAAAAAAGTCTCTTCTGTGGCATTTGGAACAAAATCATGGGTCTCAGTTATATACCTATCAAAGTACTTAGACTAAAATCTCTTTATTTGAAGGGAAAACAAAATATGTGTTCCATACTCACAGGAATCCATGATAACCATATGTCTAAGTGATTGATCTATATATGGATCTCAGGCTCCTAAATCTTTAAAAGTTAGTGTTCTGCCCTACTTATATCTAAAGTGCATTTGGCACTTTGGGCACTCTTCTCAGAGATCAGAACAAGTATTCCTGCTATGAAGCAGTATGGCATGGTAGAAAAAGCAATGAACAGAGAGCCAGAGGGCATTCTGTTTGGTTATAAGTTGTCATTTTCAACTGTGGATCATGGACAAGAAATGTACCCACGTTAAAGAAGCTGTATTTGAGCAAAGTCTTAACTGACAAGGACGTGACAACCAAAATTTGTGTAAAAAGCTGATATACAACACACTGTGTTTTATGTTGCTACATGAATGGAGTTTATAAGATATATAATTTGTGATTTAGATGGAATTATTAGTATGCTATTGGTTTTTTTTTTAATTTTATTTTTTATAAACATATATATATATATTTTTCCCCCCCCAGGGGTACAGGTCTGTGAATCTCCAGGTTTACACACTTCACAGCACTCATCATAGCACATACCCTACCCAATGTCCATAACCCTACCCCCCCTCTCCCAACCCCCCTCCCCCCAGCAACCCTCAGTTTGTTTTGTGAGATTAAGAGTCACTTATGGTTTGTCTCCCTCCCAATCCCAACTTGTTTCATTTACTCTTCTCCTACCCCATTAACCCCCCATGTTGCTTCTCCTCTCCCTCATATCAGGGAGATCATATGATAGCTGTCTTTCTCTGACTGACTTATTTCGCTAAGCATGATACCCTCTAGTTCCATCCACGTTGTCGCAAATGGCAAGATTTCATTTCTTTTGATGGCTGCATAGTATTCCATTGTATATATATACCACTTCTTCTTTATCCATTCGTCTGTTGATGGACATCTAGGTTCTTTCCATAGTTTGGCTATTGTAGACATTGCTGCTATAAACATTCGGGTGCACGTGCCACTTCGGATCACTACATTTGTATCTTTAGGGTAAATACCCAGCAGTGCAATTGCTGGGTCATAGGGTAGTTCTATTTTCAACATTTTGAGGAACCTCCATGCTGTTTCCCAGAGTGGTTGCACCAGCTTGCATTCCCACCAACAGTGTAGGAGGGTTCCCCTCTCTCCGCATCCTCGCCAGCATCTGTCATTTCCGGACTTAATTTTAGCCATTCTGACTGGTGTGAGGTGGTATCTCATTGTGGTTTTGATTTGTATTTCCCTGATGCCGAGTGATGTGGAGCACTTTTTCATGTGTCTGTTGGCCATCTGGATGTCTTCTTTGCAGAAATGTCTGTTCATGTCTTCTGTCCATTTCTTGATTGGATTATTTGTTCTTTGGGTGTTGAGTTTGCTAAGTTCTTTATAGATTCTGGACACTAGCCCTTTATCTGATAGGTCGTTTGCAAATATCTTCTCCCATTCTGTCAGTTGTCTTTTGGTTTTGTGAACTGTTTCCTTTGCTGTGCAAAAGCTTTTGATCTTGATAAAATCCCAATAGTTCATTTTTGCCCTTGCTTCCCTTGCCTTTGGCGATGTTCCTAGGAAGATGATGCTGCGGCCGAGGTCGAAGAGGTTGCTGCTTGTGTTCTCCTCAAGGATTTTAATGATTCCTTTCTCACATTGAGGTCCTTCATCCATTTTTAGTCTATTTTCATGTGTGGTGTAAGGAGATGATCCAATTTCATTTTTCTGCATGTAGCTGTCCAATTTTCCCAACACCATTTATTGA
This sequence comes from Lontra canadensis, assembly GCF_010015895.1. Taxonomy (NCBI): domain Eukaryota; kingdom Metazoa; phylum Chordata; class Mammalia; order Carnivora; family Mustelidae; genus Lontra; species Lontra canadensis. The sequence continues at coordinate 1,479,834 of NW_022631056.1, read as the reverse complement.
AGAGGCTGTCTTTTTTCCATTGGACATTCTTTCCTGCTTTGTCGAAGATTAGTTGACCATAGAGTTGAGGGTCTATTTCTGGGCTCTCTATTCTGTTCCATGGATCTACTTGTCTGTTTTTGTGCCAGTACCATGCTGTCTTGATGATGACAGCTTTGTAATAGAGCTTGAAGTCCGGAATTTTTTTCAATATTCCTTTGGCTATTCACGGTATTTTCTGGTTCCATATAAATTTTAGGATTATTTGTTCCATTTCTTTGAAAAAAATGGATGGTACTTTGATAGGAATTGCATTAAATGTGTAGATTGCTTTAGGTAGCATAGACATTTTCACAATATTTATTCTTCCAATCCAGGAGCATGAAACATTTTTCCATTTCTTTGTGTCTTCCTCAATTTCTTTCATGAGTACTTTATAGTTTTCTGTGTATAGATTCTTAGTCTCTTTGGTTAGGTTTATTCCTAGGTATCTTATAGTTTTCGGTGCAATTGTAAATGGGATGGACTCCTTAATTTCTCGTTCTTCTGTCTTGTTGTTGGTGTAGAGAAATGCGACTGATTTCTGTGCATTGATTTTATATCCTGACACTTTACTGAATTCCTGTACAAGTTCTAGCAGTTTTGGAGTGGAGTCCTTTGGCTTTTCCACATATAGTATCATATCATCTGCGAAGAGTGGTAGTTTGACTTCTTCTTTGCCCATTTGGATGCCTTTAATTTCTTTTTGTTGTCTGATTGCTGAGGCTAGGACTTCTAGTACTATGTTGAATAGCAGTGGTGATAACGGACATCCCTGCCCTGTTCCTGATCTTAGCGGAAAAGCTTTCAGTTTTTCTTCATTGAGAATGATATTTGCGATGGGTTTTTCATAGATGGCTTTGATAATATTGAGGTATGTGCCCTCTATCCCTACACTTTGAAGAGTTTTGATCAGGAAGGGATGCTGTACTTTGTCAAATGCTTTTTCAGCATCTATGGAGAGTATCATATGATTCTTGTTCTTTCTTTTATTAATATGTTGTATCACATTGATTGATTTGTGGATGTTGAACCAAACTTGCAGCCCTGGAATAAATCCCACTTGGTCGTGGTGAATAATCCTTTTAATGTACTGTTGAATCCCATTGGCTAGTATTTTGGTGAGAATTTTTGCATCTGTGTTCATCAAGGATATTGGTCTGTAGTTCTCTTTTTTGATGGGATCCTTGTCTGGTTTGGGGATCAAGGTGATGCTGGCCTCAGAAAATGAGTTTGGAAGTTTTCCTTCCATTTCTATTTTTTGGAACAGTCTCAGGAGAATAGGAATTAGTTCTTTAAATGTTTGGTAGAATTCCCCCGGGAAGCCATCTGGCCCTGGGATTTTGTTTTTTTGGAGATTTTTGATGACTGTTTCAATCTCCTTACTGGTTATGGGTCTGTTCAGGCTTTCTATTTCTTCCTGGTTCAGTTGTGGTAGTTTATATGTCTCTAGGAATGCATCCATTTCTTCCAGATTGTCAAATTTGTTGGCATAGAGTTGCTCATAGTATGTTCTTATAATTGTCTGTATTTCTTTGGTGTTCGTTGTCATCTCTCCTCTTTCATTCATGATTTTATTGATTTGGGTCCTTTCTCTTTTCTTTTTGATAAGTCTGGCCAGGGGCTTATCAATCTTATTAATTCTTTCAAAGAACCAGCTCCTAGTTTCGTTGATTTGTTCTATTGTTTTTTTTGTTTCTATTTCATTGATTTCTGCTCTGATCTTTATGATTTCTCTTCTCCTGCTGGGTTTAGGGTTTCTTTCTTGTTCTTTCTCCATCTCCTTTAGGTGTAGGGTTAGGATGTGTACCTGAGACCTTTCTTGTTTCTTGAGAAAGGCTTGTACCGCTATATATTTTCCTCTCAGGACTGCCTTTGTTGTTTCCCACAGATTTTGAACTGTTGTGTTTTCATTATCATTTGTTTCCATGAATTTTTTCAATTCTTCTTTAATTTCCTGGTTGACCCATTCATTCTTTAGAAGGATGCTGTTTAGTCTCCATGTATTTGGGTTCTTTCCAAATTTCCTCTTGCGATTCAGTTCTAGCTTCAGAGCATTGTGGTCTGAAAATATGCAGGGAATGATCCCAATCTTTTGATACCGGTTGAGACCTGATTTAGAACCAAGGATGTGATCTATTCTGGAGAATGTTCCATGGGCACTAGAGAAGAATGTGTATTCTGTTGCTTTGGGATGAAATGTTCTGAATATATCTGTGATGTCCATCTGGTCCAGTGTGTCATTTAAGGCCTTTATTTCCTTGTTGATCTTTTGCTTGGATGATCTGTCCATTTCAGTGAGGGGAGTGTTAAAGTCCCCTACTATTATTGTATTATTGTCGATGTGTTTCTTTGATTTTGTTATTAATTGGTTTATATAGTTGGCTGCTCCCACGTTAGGGGCATAGATATTTATAATTGTTAGATCTTCTTGTTGGACAGATCCTTTGAGTATGATATAGTGTCCTTCTTTGTCTCTTATTATAGTCTTTGGTTTAAAATCTAATTGATCTAAGGATTGCCACTCCTGCTTTCTTCTGATGTCCATTAGCATGGTAAATTCTTTTCCACCCCCTCACTTTAAATCTGAAGGTGTCTTCGGGTTTAAAATGAGTTTCTTGTAGGCAACATATAAATGGGTTTTGTTTTTTTATCCATTCTGATACCCTGTGTCTTTTGATTGGAGCATTTAGCCATTAACATTCAGGGTAACTATTGAGAGATATGAATTTAGTGCCATTGTATTGCCTGTAAGGTGACTGTTATTGTATATTGTTTCTGTTCCTTTCTGATCTACTACTTTTAGGGTCTCTCTTTGCTTAGAGGACCCCTTTCAATATTTCCTGTAGAGCTGGCTTGGTGTTTGCAAATTCTTTCAGTTTTTGTTTGTCCTGGAAGCTTTTTATCTCTCCTTCTATTTTCAATGATAGCCTAGCTGGATATAGTATTCTTGGCTGCCTGTTTTTCTTGTTTAGTGCTCTGAATATATCATGCCAGCTCTTTCTGGCCTGCCAGGTCTCTGTGGATAAGTCTGCTGCCAATCTAATATTTTTACCAATGTATGTTACAGACTTCTTTTCCCGGGCTGCTTTCAGGATTTTCTCTTTGTCACTAAGACTTGTAAATTTTACTATTAGTTGACGGAGTGTGGACCTATTCTTATTGATTTTGAGGGGGGTTCTCTGAACCTCCTGGATTTTGATGCTTGTTCCCTTTGCCATATTGGGGAAATTCTCTCCAATAATTCTCTCCAGTATACCTTCTGCTCCCCTCTCTCTTTCTTCTTCTTCTGGAATCCTAATTATTCTAATGTTGTTTCGTCTTATGGTGTCACTTATCTCTCGAATTCTGCCCTCATGGTCCAGTAGTTGTTTGTCCCTCGTTTGCTCAGCTTCTTTATTCTCTGTCATTTGGTCTTCTACATTGCTAATTCTTTCTTCTGCCTCATTTATCCTAGCAGTGAGAGCCTCCATTTTTGATTGCACCTCATTAATAGCTTTTTTTATTTCAACTTGATTAGATTTTAGTTCTTTTATTTCTCCAGAAAGGACTTTTATATATCCTGAGAGGGTTTCTCTAATATCTTCCATGCCTTTTTCGAGCCCAGCTAGAACCTTGAGAATCGTCATTCTGAACTCTAGATTTGACATATTACCAATGTCTGTATTGATTAGGTCCCTAGCTTTTGGTACTGCCTCTTGTTCTTTTTTTTGTGGTGAATTTTTCCGCCTTGTCATTTTGTCCAGATAAGAGTATATGAAGGAGTAAGTAAAATACTAAAAGGGTGGCAACAACCCCAGGAAAATATGCTTTAGCCAAATCAGAAGAGATCCCAAATCGTGAGGGGGGAGAAAGGGGATAAAAAGAGGTTCAGAAAGAAAAAAAAAAAAAAAAAAAAAAAGAAAAAAGAAATAAAAAAAGAAAACCAATAATGAAAAAATTATAAAAAGGAAAAAAATATATATATATATTAGAAAAACTAGTTAAAAAACATTAAAAAAGAAAAGGGTAAAAGTTAAAAAAATTTAGCAGAAGAGGAGACAAAAAAATTGAAAAAGAAAAAAAATTAAATTAACTGCAAGGCTAAAGAATCATGGGGAGAAAGCCATGAGTTCCGTGCTTTGCTTTCTCCTCCTCTGGAATTCCGCTGCTCTCCTTGGTATTGAAACCGCACTCCTCGTAAGTGAACTTGGTCCTGGCTGGGTTTCTTGTTGATCTTCTGGGGGAGGGGCCTGTTGTAGTGATTCTCAAGTGTCTTTACCCCAGGTGGAGTTGCACCGCCCTTACCAGGGGCCGGGCTGAGTAATCTGCTCGGGTTTGCTTTCGGGAGCTTTTGTTCCCTGAGCACTTTCCGTAGAGTCCAGAGGACGGGAATGAAGATGGCGGCCTCCCAGTCTCCGGCCCGGAGGAGCCGAGTGCTCGGGGCCCCACTCCTCAGTGCGCCCTCAGAGAACAGCGCCCAATTACTCCCGTCTGCTTGGCCTCCGGCCGTGCTCCAAGCTGACCGAGCCTGCGACCGGTTCAAGGTAACCCCGAGCTGTGAGCTCACTCCTCGGCTCCGTCTCTGTAGCCGGCTTCCCCGTTCTAATACCTGCAAGCCCTGCGACACTCAGACACCCCGATCCTTCTGTGACCCGGCGGGACCTGAGGCCAGGCTGACCCCACGTGGGCTTCACCCCGGTTAATCCTCTGGAGCGATGTCCCTCAGCGGAACAGATTTTTAAAAGTCCTGCTTTTGTGCTCCGTTGCTCCGCCGCTTGCCGGGAGCCCGCCCCTCCCCCCGTGGTCTATCTTCCCGTCGCTTTGGATTCACTTCTCCACCAGTCCTACCTTTCAGAAAGTGGTTGATTTTCTGTTTCTAGAATTGCTGTTCTTCTTCTCTTCGATCTTCCGTTGGATTTGTAGGTGTTTGCAATCTTTAGATAAGCTAGCTAGCTGATCTCCCACAACCTGAAGTAGTCTCAGCTGCTACTTCTCTGCCATCTTGACTCCTCCCTATGCTATTGTTTTTTAAATGTATTCCATTCCTCCTCAGTAATCATGATGTTATGAGCATACAGTACTGGAGTCAAATTTAGACACAGCATTAATCATCATATTAAAAAACTATATTTCAAGTGTTTGTCTTCTCTACAGTATGGAAAATACCAGCATGAGAGGGCCATACTGTCATATTTTCTTCTAGCTTAAGTGTGCACTAGCCATCTAAAGGCTATTCCTATAACTCAGAAATCCTATAAACAAATCTTATCATGTCCCAGCATCATCCAGTATTGATTTGTTTAACTAAAGTTTTGTATCTTTCTCTCCTTTTGTTAATCTTTAATTCTCTGACCAGCCACCCAAATTATGACATTGGAGCATCTTAGTGTTGTCTTTAAAATTATCACCTTGTTGGAAACAGAAATTTTGGGAATGTCGGGAATAGAAAACAGAAGTTTCATCCGAACCTGATGACCCTATTTAGTTTGCTTCGCAGGAAACTAAAAATGTTTTCTTTTGTATACATAGTAGATCATAGTAGAAAACACATTTATACCATCTTGTGACAACATATCCAAGGTTATAAATACAGCTAATATTTTTTCACTTAATAAGAAAAATTGTTATCCTGTGTTCAGTATAGTGGAAAAATACTATTCAAGCTATAATTTTAACTACATTGTAAAATGGAAAATAATCTGTTTGCCAAAATAGAAAAGATGTTTCAATAACATTTATACAATTTAAATTTTTGCATTCTATTACCTGTATTGAAAGTTCTCTCAAATCACAAAGCAGAAATTACATAATTGGCAGACTGACTTTGGTTCCACAAGTTACATTTCAGATGCTATGAAATAGTGGTGAAAGCCTTGTTTGAAAGAGGAGCACCATTAAGTGTTAAGAACAAGCCCTTCTATTGTCTTCTACCTGTTGATAAAATAAGAATAAAGAGGTGATCAAAATAACACAAGAACAAAAATTATAACTTGGACCTCTCTCTAAGGTTATCATCAATGGTTTGCCACAATTTCTTCTTCCTGGACTTCCATTCCTAAGTGTCTACCAGTGGAATAGACTTTTGCCAAAATTCATCATGATTTTCTAATAAAATAGTCCTCATATAAGCCAACTGTGCTGTGATTGATTTTAGTGAATCATTTACATACTTTTACATACTTTTACATACAAACAAACATGTTTATGTTTGAGTTACAATATGCCAATGTTGTTGATTACTAAGTTAGGGAAAAAAATGCATGAATACAAAGGAACTTGATTATGTATTATTAGTTTAGTGGAATTTGATATAAGGCAGACATATTCTTGACTAATCAAAAAGTTGTAGTATTCAATTAATAAAGCTCTTTGGTATTAAATATTATATTATTTACCTATATCTTAAAGTATAACATGAGGTTCCCTTGGAAATGCAATTTTATTTCAATTGCAAATGTCTTTTAAATGTATTTTGAAAAATAATTACACACATTGATGATATTTCAATCACTTTGAAATTCTATGTATTTTTAAAATCAGGACTATGCACTGGATTTTGAGTAGATTAATATTCACTGTATGAAAAAATTAAATTTAAAGTAGTTACATTATGGACCCAGATAAAGAAGTTGAATTTTTAAAAAGATTTTTACCTGTAGGTATATGTCACAGCATGAGCCAAAAGTATGACACTGTGGCATAGTTCACTGTTTTGTCTTTTGTTTTAATGTAACAAGACAGAAAACAAAAATGATTGGAATGATTAGAGCAAGAGTGGAATAACCAACCTATAGTACAATAGGATTTGGTCCAACACGTAAAATACTTTGGTTACTTACAGTGGATTAAAAAAAAAAGTAAATATTTGAATTTAGAGGTCATTTGCAAAATCATCAGACTTAGAAAGATTGCAGAGAGAAAGGCTAATGCAACTGCAAACCTACCACCAGCCTAGAACTTTTCAGGCACTGGAATATTCCAAAGAGCATGGCTCCAGCAGTAATGTTGGGCTGTTGATCCCCTCAACTCTTACAGTAGGCAGCGGGGCTTGGGGCTTCCAGGATCCACAGGATTGTGGTTTTTACTAGAATTTGCCTCTTCCATTTATCTAACACATTATTATTTTCTCAGTGTGCTGTGGTGTGAAAAACTCCAGTAAAAACAAGTTGCTAAAGAAGACAGAGAGAGATCCCAGCTCACATTATGAAACTAAAAATAGTTAAAATCTTCTGGGATATATTGCCATGCCTTCAAAGGTCTTGAAATATCTTACTTCTCTGCATTCTGGCTAGAGAAAAATCTCTTTATCTGCCCATCTTTATTTTCACCTTCTCCTTATTTTTATTTTCCAATATTGATCAAAACAGACACTTAACCTGTTTCTATTCTTGAATAACATTTAGTTCTACATTCTGGCATTCTGTATTTAAAATTACAAATATGATGTTCATTATTTGCATTGTTTAAAAGGAGAATGGTAGTTGGGCAGTGAAGGCAGAGCAAGAATATCTGATCTTAAAAGAAAGACTTCTGTACTTCTAAGTTGAATCAAAATTCTAAGAAATGAAATGCCCCTGGGGCACATGGGCAGCTCAGTGGGTTAAACTCTCTGCCTTCGGCTCAGGTCATGATCCCAGGGTCCTGGGATGGAGCCCAGCATTGGGCTCTCTGCTCAGTAGGGAGCCTGCTTCCCTTCCTCTCTCTCTGCCTACCTCTCTGTCTACTTCTGACCTCTGTCTGTCAAATAAATAAATAAAATCTTAAAAAAAAAAAAAGAAAGAAATGAAATGCCCCTAACCAAACATCATCAGATTGGGGCACATTGCCTAATAGTGAACAGTATTTTAAGTGTGGATTAGGTTGCATGCCCACAACTCTGTCTCTTCTATGGTATCCTATCTGTATCCCCAACAAAAATTATTAAACTAAAGAAGATAAAGCATTAATACAGAATATAGTGGGTCAGAATTAACGTGGCTGTGTTTGTTGTTAGCCTGAGATTGGAGAAACCAGAACGCTAGAACAGAGGGGGCTCTGGACACACTGAATCTCATAGGGGAGCCTGCCCCTTCAGCTGCCTTGTTTTACTTTGTTTTGACCACTCTTTCTTGCTGTCCCATGTGTACACCAGACAGGGTCACAGTTTAGGAGTCATTATTTTTGCTTTGTTTTCCCTGTTATACGCTAAGGACCTTGGACAGTGACTGACATGACCTGAACAGAAGGCAGAGGCTTAACCAACTGAGCCACCCAGGAGTCCCCAGTCACATAATTTATAACAGTTTCCATCATGCCATTACAGGCTGTGTACTCAGATAGATATGGTTATAGTAAAAATAGTCACAAATCTGACTTTGAAAATTTCATAAAGTTTAGTGATCTTAAAATGAAAAAAAAGGTACAGTGCAATGTCACAAATATAGCTTTTAATCACTTTTCTTAAAAACATACGTGGATGAGCTATCTTTTTACCACTTACTTATTTTGCAAGCCCTTTTTAATTCTTTCCTAGTTTATCTCACTACATCATGTTAATCCCATACCTGAGTCAACACTAAAGATCTTTAGCATGAATGGCAGTAAAAGGGATGCTTTCTTTTGAGATCTAGTCATTGGATCTGCCTTCTAAGTCCAGGCTCTTGGCTTTTGAAGATGTAAAACATGGCCAACTAGCGTTCAAGATACATGTACTCCCAACAAGTTTGCATCATGGATATTTCTCATTTTATGACTGCCATATTCTAATACTCTCCATGTTCATTTAAGAATGAAGTTAGAATTATATTTATCCTACATAGAAACCTAGTGGCTTTTATTCTAATAACAATTATTCCAACAATAAATCACAAATATGGAATTATCTATAGGGAAAAATACGGAATGGAAAAATTAACCCCCTCCAAAATGGAATTACCCATTATAAAAAAATATTAGGAGACAAAAAGAAGCAGACTATAAAGTCAGTGAAGTTTGTGATTGCAACCTAATCAAATACCTATAGTAAACCAAAATTTTCCAAGGAAAAACAGAACACTGGACTCTATTCTATCTTTGCCACATAAACTGGTTGGTAGTACAGTTTACCCCACTTCCTTCTGTGTGCCCATCTTTGTAAACCTCTACAACAAAAAAGCTCTGAATACTCTGACAAAGAAGTCTGTGATTTCCATGAGATAACATTGTGAATGGACTAGCGATATTTTGATGCTTTTTTAAAATAGTTTTTCAACAATATTTTTGAAATTTTAAAAGATTGCTAAAAAATAAGTGTGCTTTTATTTGTGGCTCTTGACTATTTTTTTTTTTTTCCTATCAGACAAAAGCCACTCATAGGAAGAAAGTTCCATGGTTCACATCATGTATTCATGTATAGATAAGTCATTAGATTTGCCAAATAATATACATCTACTTCACATTTTTGTGATTTATAAAAAACTCATGGATTTTTTTGAATAAAGCTATGTCACTGATATTAGAATTGGCAGTCTTAATGGGATTTCTTTTATTTGACAAAACATACTGTGTTCAAGGTTAATAATACATTTCAGCAACATACATAGTGCACTTGGCAGACGTGTGCTCAGTTTCATTATCGTGATAGGCAGATCCCATTCTTTTCCTCTTCATAATAAGTAAAATCCTGCCAAATGTCAATGTTCTGAATTACTTTAAAATTCATTTTAATGTAAATTTGGATAGAATGCTTTTTCTCTTGTTATAAAACTAGCCAGTTTCTATAAGAAAACTGGCTGACTGGAAAAGAAGTTCATGATTTTAATAAGAAACTTACTATGAAACAATGAATAGGATAAAATTGTACTTACACATTTGGTGGAAAAAAATTGAAAAAACTTGTTTTTTAGTTGGGAGAGAAAAAGTGTTATTGAGACTATCACATCTAAAACAGAATTCCAAACTGTCTTTTATTAATAAAAGCACTACATTAAATTTCTAAATCTTTCAAAGATGATTAGTACTGACTTAGTCCTAGGACATTACCAAAAAAGTCACAGATTTTTAAAACTTAGCTATTTCCAAATAATCATCTTGTGCTTTGCTACTGGGATTGATCATTAATATTCTTTGTAAAAGTGCTCTTTTATACCAATTCACACATGAAACAATGTCAAAGCTCAACACTTTTCTCTTGATTAAAAAAATTTCAAATTATCCTCTTCCATGCAACTTAAAATAAGGAGGATCATTTTGACAATGTTGCAAAAAATTATCTATAACAAATTAACAAATATTTATTAGCCTTTACAGTGTGCAATCTACAGTGGCAGTTATTGGGAAACAGATTCACTACTATGAGGGTCTTATAGACTATCTAGAGAGTAAATCAATAAAATCAGCATAATGTAATTTGTTCTATGATAGTTTTGAGAATGTTTGGAGGTATAGGCATAAAGGAAATTATCTACATTGTATTATTGGTTTCAGAATATTTTTTCAGAGGTACCTGACTCTTGCAATTATTTCCAAACAATGAATAATGATCACCATGCACTGTGAAAGAAAGAGGAAGGCTTTTTGTTTGGAATGGATCGTGGACTTGAGACAACATGTACCCTTTGGGTTATTAGATTGGTTTCAATGGCCTAGAGCAAATATTATTTATGAGGGAGATAATGGAAATAGGACTGGGGAGGTGAGCAATAATTAGATGATGAAATAACTTGTGTACAAAGTTGATTGTGCAAGTTCTCATAAATGATATGTAGAATCATTAAAGAATTATAAGCTCAACAAGTTTGGGTCATTTTTGATGGACTAGTTTCTCCAGTGGTGGACCTGTAGAGTCAATCAACTTAAATGGTTTTGTCACATAACAGAGAAACAATCTGTCTAGAACCAACTGAAATATTTATTGTAAGTTTTCAATCTCTTTCTTTTTGTCTTTCTCTCTTTGTCTCTGTTTCTCTCTCTCTCTCTCTTTCCTCCTGCCTCCTTCCCTTTCTCCCTCCCTCATATACACACATACCCTCCAGTGATAGCTGCCATTTTTTTTAAAAAGAAGTACAAAACATCTTACTTTCTTTTGCTAAATATCAGAAATAATGAAGATAATCAAGGACATTACAAGGAATTCGTTTGTAGCCTTAAAACGGACATGATTTTAGTTTCACAATGACTACTATTGTCTCCTATAACCAGAAATATTATAAATAGAGAAAATATTAAATAATTATAAAATATTGAAAAGCCAAATACTTATATACACACAAATGCCGAACATTGAGTAAGAAGCAAGAAGTCATGCAGAAGCTCATCTGTTCTGGCCTTAATAAACACGATGATATGTTCTTTGAGAAGGAGTCAAATTTTCTTTTGTAAATTCTGGACAAGAAAACTATACTTTCACAGTGTTTTATGCAGACTAGAATATGCATCAGGCCTCAAGTTACTCAAGTTACTGAGTTGCGACCTCCCAGGAGCTTGAGTCTGTCACTTCCAACTTTTCCAGGTTATCTGTCTATCTAGTGAAAAACCTCAGGACAGGCTAACAGAACACCTCTGTGGCTGAATGAGTTAATGCAGTTTCCTAAAGTGCTTACACTTCATCTCGCACTGGGAAGCCTGGCTCATTGCACATCCAAAATGTGCAAAGCAATTTAAGTCTGCAGCAAAAGCCAGATGGACTGCCTTGAAGGCAGAAGTCCCTTGTTTACAGACAAAACAAGTGCAGAAATGCAGCCTAATGCCAAATGCCCACAAACTCACCAGGCAAACTTCAGGTGGTTAAATCCCCAAACTAACATGATATCCCAAGAGATTTTTGTATTAGAATTGTTGTAGTGCTTATGATAATTGATTGTATTCTATTGAAACAAATCATCTAGCATGGATTAGGAAGCCCTTTATAGAGATAGGCCATGAAGGGAAGAAATAACTTTGATATACCAAATAAGAAGAACTAATTTTGAAATGAAGATTATAATACATTGTAATATTATGTAGAAATTACTGGAGAAGCCAATATAGCATTGTGCAAAATGAAACCTTGACAAGACAAATGTCCCTCTTCAATTTTTTCTAATTATTCACCAAAAATCACCTTTCACATTTTCCTAGAATAAGGATTTGTTCTCTTCTTCCACTTTAAAATGATGTGGAGATGAAAAGAAACATCATTTGTATAGATTTAAAATTATACACCTTATGTCACTGAAATGAGACAAAGTGCATAACAAAGTATCCCACCCTTGTTTCTTAAAAAATTAAAAGAGCAGCATCTTATAAGATCAAGGGTAGAATAGTAACTGTCAGAGATAATGACTTGGATTTGAAAAATCAAATTGTATTTTGTTTCCTATATAAATCTTGGGGCATATTGCTGCATACTATATTCTACAATTGTTTCTTCTATTTCCCTTTTAATGCATCTTTTCTAGCAAGTTAGGATCTCTTGAGTTTGGGGAAATGTAATCAACTCAGAATCACTCAACAGTACAGAACATTGCAGTGTTTATGGAGTGAAAACACAGCCAGCTGGGAAAAGTTGTATCTCTAAAAAAGTGATTTAACTTAAAAAAAATTAAAATTCTGGCCTTGGAGTTATAGGCCTCTGTGTGTGCGTGTGTGTGTGTGTGTGCGTGCGTGCGTGTGTATTCATTTGCACATACATAAATATGCCTATTAACAATGGCCTGTTTATCTGACTGTAAACTTGGTATAAATCCTTGAGGATTTATTTACTAGATAACGAGTAAAATTTTTAAAATTCTAGGATATCATTATTATAAGCATTTTTTTTTTTTCTTTTAGAGGAGAAATTTTGTCTGTATCTATATCTGAATCAAGTCTGTTAAATTACAGCCATTGTTAAAATGGCTAGTCAAAAGATGTTTGCCTTCAATTATATTTTCTGAATTTCAACTCATGACTGGCAAAGCAGTGAACAGCAGGTGATATATTTTGAAGATAAGAATAATCCCATCTTTTAAAACAATTGAACACTATTCTAATTTCATTAAGAAAAATAATCTACTTGCACAGAGAAGCCTTAATGGAATCCTCACTTATTGAAAACCTACTAAGTGCAAGTGATTCTGCTTGACAATGTGGGGACCAAGGGAGAAATGTAACAACATTCCTCGAATGAGTGTTCTCAGCTTTGTACGTTAGAGGCACCTGGGGATTCTTGCCCAACCCTGAAGTTTAGGTCGTAATTTAAGTGCAACTAAATCAGAATTTGAGGGGTGAAACTCAGGAATTAACTCTCCCAAGTGACTGATGTGCAACTCACCTAGGAGAATACTATGTTAGAGAGATTCTTTTCAAAATTTAGTATTCCTAAGAATCACTTGGGAATCTTGATAAAATGCATATTCTGACCAGGTAGGTCTCAGGAGTGCCTTAGAGTTTATATTTAAACATTTCCTTAGAGCCAGATGAAGCAAATATGACTTTCTGCTGGTTTTGCTGGTAAACTTCTTGTGTATAATCACTATTTTTTAATCGTGAAGTCTTCTTTTTATCAGATTTATCTGTGGAAGTTATTTGATCCAGTAATGGTAGATTCCTACAGAAAGAAGTATGTTTCAACTGCCAAGTCCCTAGTATACCATCCATCCAGAATCATTTTAAATGAACTTGGTTACTTTATGGTTTCTTATACCATCTGAACAGTGAATATCAGCTTCAAATCCACTTGTAGACTTGCTTGAGGATTCAGCCTCTCACAGATTTTCCTTTTTTCCCGTTTTCCAAGAAAAGTTTGTAGTTTTGAGTGTTTATTATTTTTTTTAAGATTTTATTTATTTATTTGTCAGAAAGAGAGAGAGAAAGCACACTAGCTGGCAGAGAGGCAGGCGGAGGCAGAGAGAGAGAGGCAGGCTCCCTGCTGAGCAAGGAGCCTGATGCAGGGCTTGATCCCAGGACCCCAGGATCATGACCTGAGCTGAAGGCAGCGGCTTAACCCACTGAGCCACCCAGGCGTCCCAGTGTTTAGATGATAGTACACAAATAATCATTTCTGTAGCAGCTACTCACCAAATGCTTTCAACATTTTTCCCAGACACATACCTACATATATTTCCCTCCTGTCTTAAATTAGATGTACGTGGCTATGTGGCTGAATTTGAGTAAATAAAACATTAATGGAAGTGACATGTAACAATGTTTATAAAAATTTCCACACATAGCCTTCCATGCTTTCCATTATTTGCTGGCATTTGCAGTGTCCTTTCTTCCCAACACTACTACACTGCACATATGAGCAGTAACCTTGAAAGTTTTGAGCCATTACACATTATGCTAACCAAGACAGTCGGATATTCAACTCCTAATCTTGGTTGGTCCTGAGTTTCATTTTCTGTCTCTGAGGTATCAAAAGTCTCTTTAAACCTGTTATGGGTTAAATTGTGTATCTCAAAAAAGATAGGTTGAAGTCTTGGCTTCTGGCACCATGAATGTAGCCATATTTGAAAATAGGGTCATTTCAGATGTAATCAAGTTGAGGTGAAGTCAGTCGGGCAGACCCTGATCCAATATGGCTGGTGTCCTTATGAAACAAGAAGGGATATAAAGACAGACAAGCACAGAGGGAAGATGATATGAAGAAAACCAGTAGGAATGTTATATAGGGACAGAGGTAGACATTTGGAATGGTGCAGCTACAAGCCAAGAACACTCCTGGGGAAAGGAAATGGCAGGGCAGGATCTCATCCAGAGTCTCGGAAGTGGGATTCCATACTGCTAGCCTCTAGAACTGTGAGAAAATACAGTTCTATTAAATCATCCAGTTTTTTGATAATTTGTTATGTGGGCTCTGGATAACTGACACAAAACCAGAGCATTGTTTTACATGTTTGGAAATGCCTGAGAACCTCAGTGAGTTCAGTGATCAGTTTTCTTCTCAAGGAATCTTAAGGATCAGTTTTCTTTTTTCCTTTGGCCAAATGAGTCCCTGCTAAATATTCAGATTTATAAAGTTTACATAGCCTGCTGTCTTTCCTAATGATGAAAACTGAGAACTGAAGTTACCTGTATCTACTAGTTTTATAGTCTATATTAACAGAGCTTTACATTTCCCTGTCTCGATCATCATGCTTTTGTTACTCCAGGCAGTTGCCAATAACTGAATTGTTCATTCCTGGGACATCCAGAAAATTCCATTTGAATAAACAATACCTGAACAGAAAACAGAAAATGGCAGTTTTACTTCCCAAGACTATCAATCCCCTTACCTTAAGATCATTTATCCACCAATGCTAAATTATGATATCATTTAGATACTGGCCTTTAACCAGACTCCAAAATCTCATCAGTCCCTCAGAGGTACCCTCCCAGTTTCTGGATGCTTACAAGACTCTGTCATGTAGTGATCTCCTTTGCTACAATAAAAATAAACTGAGCTTTGTATTATGAACAGATAGTTTTTGTGGCAGCAGTATTTGAAAATCTAGGTTGAAAAATTTAGAATGGGGGACAGAACAAGAAGACACTGTGAATGAGTTAAAAGACTTCCAACTACATAGGCTACCTGAGTTACTTAGAAAAACTAAACTAGGGAAAGATCTTTGGAGTCTACCCTCAAAGCCTTTCCTCTGTTTTAGTCCCACAAGAAGCAAAAGGATACATGTTTTGGGGAAATCAAAGATAGAAGCTCGTTTGGAGAGAAAATTCAGTAGTGGACCCTGAAACATATGTGACTGGTTTTCTCCACTTTCTGTGTATAGTGTTGAACCAGAAAAGGGATTTAATACACAAGCAAAAACTAGAATGAATTCCATCGCCAGACCTACAGTACCAAGTCGAACATTTTGAAAAAGACTAAAAACAAAATTAGAATAACTCTTAGAATTGTGAACCTATAGAGAACAAAAACTTCATGTCCCCACTCCATCTGGTAAATACAGCAAGATAAAGGATTCTTTTGTTAAAGATTCTTGTAGCTGATATATAAACAGAAAGGACTTCGAAAGAAAGAACTAACCTGCGTTATTAAGAAGCTAAAAAAAAAAAAAAAGTCAATGAAGGTGCTCAAAAGGAGGAGGCATCAAAAAACCATTTTCCTGTTTTATCCTGAAACTTGTGGGAGATAATTCTCTAAATATTAAAATACAACCTTACAAAATTGTTATTAATGCAGATGTTATGATATCAAACTTAAGTCTACCATTACACAGCTTTTTATTGAGAATCAACAAACTTTACACGTGGTAATAGTCCTGGAGCTTAACAGATACCATGCAAGACCTTTACCTGGACAATATTCTTCCTATGTGAAACTAACTATACCTACCTTAACAATGAGGGATCCAAATGAGAATAGCCACAAGAGGGCGCTTCGGAAGTTCTTGATCTTGAAATTTCTATCTATAAGAGGTCAAAGCCAATTTTGAAATGAATGTACCAATATGCCTAAATCAAGAGCAAATTAAAGACATCAAGTTCGCTAGGACTTCTTGTGGTCAAAAAATTCATTACATACAGACAGGAATATTGGGCCTGAACACATTTTCAGCTTCAGGTTCACCCATTAAAAATTCTATCCAAATTCACAAAATAACCTCTAAATCTAAAAGATAAATAAGGAGAAAACCAATAGTGAAAAGACTTACCATACCCTGCAACATTCCTTGTAACACACCTCTACTTCTAGTCAGAAAACTCCAGAGCACTATTCTCAAGTCCTCAACCAGAACTTGTAGAAAAGATTTTAAATTTCCCTCTGATTCTTGTTTTACACAGCATAGGGAAGAAAGACCTTTTGTAGTATTCTAAAAATGAGGTGAGCTTTGAGACTGAGTTCATCTATCTCCTTAAAGTTTCACTTCAGAAAAAGTAAAATGTTTCTAAAGATGAGTGCAAATTATGTCCAAAGTTCATAACCTAGGACATAATTTATAGAGCAGCAAACCACAATCCTGGCACTTCTCACTTCCCTGTAATGACAGCAGAGGAGCTGAGGGAGAAGAAAGGAGCATGAAAGAATGAATTCCCTAAGTCCCTCTGGAATAGTGATGCTCTCCTTGCTTCTTAGTAATTGGACCCATGTTTTTTCCTTTTTATTTTTTTTTCTAGAAGAAATAAAGGTAGCATGAAAAAAATGTATTCAGACCAGTCATTCTTTGTCAGAATTCAGCATAGATCCACACATATCAGAGCAACTGAATATTAAATAGGACAAGTTTGAGCATGTCAACTTTAAGGGTATAGTATTGTACCTCTTGCCTCCACCAATTCATATTTCAACATATGAAGCCCTAACCCCCCCATACCTCAGAATGTGACTGTATTTGAAGGTACACCCTTTAAAGAAAATGAATGTAAAATGAAGCTGTTAGGATAGACCTAATCCAATCTGACTGGTGTCTTTATAAGAAGAGGAGGTTTGAACACACACACACAAACACACACACACACACACACACACACACAGATACACACACACCAGGGATTCAAACACATGAAGAAAATGCCATGTGAGGACACAGCAAGGAAATGGCCATCTGAAAAACAAAAAAAAAGAGGCTCAAAAGAAATCAAGCCTGCCAACACCTGGATCTTGGACTTCTAGCATCCAGAACAGTGAGAAAATAAATTTTGTTGTTTAAGCCACCAGTCTATGATATTGTTATGGCATCCCTAGTAAACTATATATACTGTTTATCAGCTAATTGACTATATTTATCAGGAGTATCATTTAGCATTCTTTTTTAATCATCTCTGAGTAAGATAGACCTGATTTGGCTTGTTGCAATGGGTTTAAATTGGCCTTATCTTTTGTTTAAATAAAGGCAATGAAGACTAAAAACAGAAGTGCAACATTTCATGAGAAATCAATTGTGTATTATCAATTACATATTTACTTTTAAAAGGAAAGAAGATTACTATCATACCATGTAGTATTGTAAGGGTATTGAAGGGATTTTTTTCTACCTTTGAAGAATATTGTACATTTATATTTTTATTTAAAACAGTCTTAACAGGGGATAAAAAAAGTATTATCAAAAATTTAGTTTATTGAACAGGACTAAATACACTTGTTTTCCTATTAAGCATCAAGTGGTAACTTTTAAGAAAATCAATGTAAAGTATCAACAAATTAAAAGCATTGGGTATTTTCTCTGCATATCAGAGTTGTCAGGTGATGAATTTTGAAACCTCCTTCTACATGTTTATTATTATTGTTGATTTTCTCAAATCCTAAATGAAAAAATAATCTATTATTAGGGACTAGTATACTCTTAGGGTCTTTGTGTAGTTTACTGATACACTGTTAGCACCTAGACAGAGCCTGAGTATAATAGGTACAAAATTACCATTGTTAAATAAGTGAATCAATATTTATTGAACACTTTTTGCTTCTTTTGTAAATAATCTCTTTCCTTTTAATGCAGGTATTTTAGAATGTATTTTTAAATTTTTATTTACTTATTCATGAGAGACAGAGACAGAGAGAGAGGCAGAAGCAGAGGAAGAAGCAGGCTCCCCAAGGAGCACGTAGCCTGATGTGGGACTCGACCCCAGGATCCCAGGATCATGACTTGAGCTGAAGGCCGACGTTTAACCATCTGAGCCACCCAGGCACCCTAATGCACATATTTTAAAGTTCATATTTATACATTAAAATATTTGTCTCCTCACTGGAAAATTATGCTTTCTTTAACATATGGACCTTGAATATCAACTAGACAAAAAAGACAGTATTTCCAGTAAATCCTGTCATATAAAACAAATGTATTTACTAAACAAAAAATGGAACACACTTAAGTACACATATGCTTCAAAATAAGTTTCATTTTGACAAAATAAACACCAATGGAAATAAAAATCCACAGATAATTTCTATGTTTACTCTCCATCGAAATACTGATAGAACGAGGAAATTTTTAAGCACTGTGAAAACAGAAAAGTGAGTAACACATGGTGTTTTTAAAAATCTCAAATAGCTCACAATCTGCCCAGTGAGCAATATATATGGATAAATATTTCCAGGATAGCAATGATAATTATCATTCACTGATCATTTGACAAGTGTCATGTATCAGTCAAAGCATTCATTTGTATTTCTTTCTTTAATTAGTACACTGTGGTTTATTATCTTTACTCCTGCTTTATCAATGGAAAAACTTAACATCTTGAGAGCCCAGTAACTTGCTTCTGGTATAGCACTTTGAAATTTCCAAACTGGTACTCAAATCTAGGCCATCAGACCTCAGTCCCCCTTGTCTTAAATGTACCCCAGAATGCAAAGAGAACACTTTTAAAATCAGGCAGTGCTGGGAGGTTAGATAGAGTGGAACACTGTTATATGGCTGACTTCTCCTTAGAAACAGTAGAGATTAGAAGACAATGGAACATGTTTATGGAGTTGTGAAAGTTAAAAACAAAACTATCTAGTGGGACAGTTTTTTTTTTTTTTAAATGATGCTAAAACAAAAGCATTTTGTCAGATGAATGCCTTAGAGAATTTGTCTCCAGCAGAAATCCAGATGTACAGAAAGAAGAACACTAGAAAAGCAAAAGTTGATGATAACCATAAATGACCTTTATATGATCTTTTATGAGCATGTATGAATGTTCACATATATAAAAACTTCTTTCAAATATTACTGATAAAGAAAAAATGATACAAATATATTCTGGGGGTTATACCATAACGAGAAGTAAAATGTAGGAATACAAAAGTACAAAGGACAGAGAAAGGCACAAATAAAATCATACTCTCTCTGAAGTTCATGTACTGTCGTTAAAATAGTATAATATTTTTCAGAGATCAAATATGACAAGTTAAATATATTCATTATTCACTCAAGAATAACACTGTCCATTAGAACTTTCTGTGATGATGAAAGATTCTATTAACCTATGCTGTCCAGTCCTGTAACCACTAGCTACATATGGTTAGTAAATCTTTAAAGGTGGCTAGATCAGCAGCAGAACTGACTTTTTAATGATATGTAATGTTAATTTAAATTTTGTTTAATGGCTATAAGTGGGGAGTCTGGGTGGCTCAGTCAGTTGAACTTCCAACTCTTGATTTTGGCTCAGTTCATGATCTCAGGGTCCTGAGATCAAGACCCACGTAGGACTGGGTGAGGAGCCTAGGATTCTCTCTTTCTCCCTCTCTCTCTACCCCTCCCCACCCCTCTCTCTCTCAAAACATATGAATAAATAAATAGATAAATAAATAAATAAATGGCTATATGTGCCTAGTTGCTACTCTATTGGGCAATTTAGATCTAAAGCAACAAATACAATTAAAAACAAAGAAGTATAACTCAAATATCTATAGAGTAGATAAAAGGAAATAATAAAAGATAATTATTCCAAAAAAAAAAACAAACAAACAAACATGGGGGAGAATTGAGGGGAGAAAGGAACAAAGAACTTTTATAGCTAAAATTTAACAAATATGAAGATGTTAGACTTAAACAAATGCATACAATAATTTGATCATATAAATAAACACTGCAATTAAAAGACACACATTCTCAGGTTTGATAAGCAAGTAAAACTATAAGAGCAAAAAACCAAATGTGCAACAAACCATCACGAACTTGAGATTCAAATACACAAAGAGATTTCAAAATAAATATTGAAAGAATATATACCGACTATAAGAAACTGCTATAACTGTATTTATAATAGAAAAATATTCTTCAAAAACTCACCAGAGATAAAGTAGGGCATCCCTTGATGATAAAAGTGTCAATTCATCAGAAGATATAACAAAACTAAATTGGTGTTCACCTAATGATAAAGGTTCAAATATATGAATCAAAAAAACCCCAACAAATCCATAGCCATAATCATATATTTTTAATTCCCCACTATCAGTAATTGATAAAAAAACTAGACAAATAATTATTAAGGAGAAAGGATCTCATTGGCTTATTTGACGTTAATAATATATTACATCCAAAAACCAGGGTCACGTGTTTTAAAATAAACATCAAATAGTCAGCAACACAGGTGACATTCTGAGCCTAAGTTGCAATGAATTGCAAAAGATTGATCTTATTCAAAGTTTGTGATCTGAATGCAACAGAATTAAATTGGAAATCACTGAACGTAAGATATCTAGAAAGTCCTCAAGTGTTTGGCAGTGAAGCCATATATTTCTACATAAATTATGGGTTAACTATTGAATATAAGAAAATGTATAAAATGTTTCACACTGAAATATTATCATGAAAAGTATCAGAAAAATATTTTAAAGGTACATTTTAGGAGTGCTGAGTGGCTCAGTTGTTAATTTTCTGCTTTTGGCTCAGGTCATGATTCCAGAATCCTGGGATTGAGCCCCACATTGGGCTCTCTGCTCAGCAGGAATCCTGCTTCTCCCTCTCCCACTCCCTCTGCCTGTGTTCCCTATCTCACTGTGTCTCTCCTGTGAAGTAATAAATATTTTTTTTTTATTAAGGTACATTTTAAAACTCTGTGAGAGACTGATTTCTTCTATTGTAGCTTGCTTGGAATTCTCAGGACACTGAAATATTACAATATACATGAAGGAAAATTGAAGTATGGAAATAGAAGCAGGAAGTATAGACTAGTTTTTAAAACAATATTTTAAAATTATTTTAATGGTTAGAATAGAAATACTATAATTAGTCAAGGAGGGGATTTGTTGAAATGTACAACATTCAGAATTTAAGATGTCCGAGTTATTTCTTATGTGGATTTAAGAAGGAAAAGTCCCTACTGAAGAATGATTGATTGAATGCAAATCTTCAAGTGGTAAGAATTGTTGAAATACATGATAAAAGAATGTGAGATTGTTTACATAAAAAGCATGTGTAGAAGAGTTAGCTTACCCAGAGTTCAAACAGTATTTGTCTTTATAATATCAGAGGAGATACAGATAAAAATAACTATACATTTAGAAGTAGAATAGAGGACATTGGAGAGGTTTGAACCTAGGTTCTTTTTTTTTAATTTTTTTTTTTTTTAATTTATTTGACAGACAGAGATCACAAGTAGGCAGAGAGGCAGGCAGAGAGAGAGGAAGGAAAGCAGGCTCCCTGCTGAGCAGAGAGCCTGATGCGGGGCTCGATTCCAGGACCCTGGGATCATGACCTGAGCCGAAAGCAGAGGCTTTAACCCACTGAGCCACCCAGGCGCCCCTGAACCTAGTTCTTAAAGACATGAGATATTGGGCCATCAGCTGAGATGTTTGGAGCAGAGGTAAAAGGACAACAACTTTATAACAAGAGAGGGACTCCGGTTTAGAAGCACTACTATGACATGAGACCATCAGCTGTCTGGAATCATATATGAGGATCGTAAGATAGAGTGAAGCATTAGGCCATAAAACAAAGCAAAAGAATGTCCTATAGAAATCCTGTCATTTATTCAACCTTTTAAAATTAAGGAAAAATTTACATTGAAGTATTACCTATGTAAACATTTCAAAAATTCTATTTGGATCTTATAAAGAAGTACCAATCTTCATTAGAAGGATTATAAAATGGACAACTGTCAATACGTATTTTCTATCCCTTCATTATTGTGCTTTATAGATAGCCAATTTCAGACTCTAAAAAATGATTTAGTCCAAAATGGATTCTGTTTTATTCCAAAGACATTGGTGGAAATGTGGTAATTTTTTTTTAAACTACATGTTTAGTTTTCAGCATTTATTGTGATATTTCACATAAAATTCCAATTTTTGGCTTTTCTCAATGGGATCCTAAGCTTGTCAATACTATCTCTAAAATACTCTCAGATTCTAGGGGCAATTGTTTGGAGATAAGCAGGAGCTACTGCCTTTAAAGGGGCCTGTGGTCAACCATTTACCACATCTCACTGCCCACAGCTCAACTTGTTTCATCATTTCTCACAATTGTTGAACTGTTGTTGAGATCATGATATATTTAGGGAAAAGGAAATGATGTCTTGGTTCTTTGGGTTGGGAAGGACGTGTGAGATGAGATTTCATTTTCATTAACAGGCAAAGCAGTAGGTCTGTATAAAATTCATGTACACACATATTTATGTGTGTGCATATACACATATGCATCCATGTACACTTCCTACACACATGTGCACGCGCGTGCACACACACACACACACACACACACACATAACTTTGGGCTATGAACCCATTCATTCATTCATGTTACTTCCATGGCCCCATTGTTGCAATTTTTCCTTTAAATCTCTATTTTGCTATACAAAATACATGTAAACATATGTAAAGACACAGGTAAGTTTGACAAAGACAACAAACAATAAGATGAGAGCTGTTGATCTGTTCTGTCTTCTAAGGACATTGGAATATTGCCTGCAACAGTCAAGGTCAATTCTTCTCACATATTTGATTAACACAGATATAAATAACCTGTTTAGAACATTAAGAAGACAATAAGCAGATTAAGAATTCCTAAACAAAAAGCTTTTACAGTTTGCATCCAAATCTTAATGTTGCTAATTAATGCTGACTTCTCAGATATAAAATAAGGGTAATTATGAGAGATTAAGCCCTAAGATCTTTACATAATTCAAATATAAAAAAATAGTCCCTAAGCATGCAACTTTCTCAGTCCTGCAAAGAAATAATAGTAATAGTAATAGTCATTATTATATCTAACATTTGGAAAGTGTTTCTGTGACTGGAGATGTTCTAAAGGCTTTCTATACAGTAAATCACTGACTACTCACAAAATGCTTTGAAGTGATCACAATTGATCTTTATTTTAAGAAAAATAAAATGAAGAATAAGTTAAGGGGCGCCTGAGTGGCTCAGTTGGTTAAGCGACTGCTTTCAGCTTGGGTCATGATCCCAGGGTCCTGGGATCGAGCCCCACATCAGGCTCCCTGCTCAGCAGAGAGCCTGCTTCTCTCTCTTCCCCTCTCCCTGACGCTCTGCTTACTTGTGCTCTCTCTCTAACTCTCTGTCAAATAAACAAATAAAATATTAAAAAAAAAAAAAAGAATAAGTTAAGGTGTACCCAGATCAATCAGAAAGTAATAGATAGAGTCAGGGTTTTGAACCTAGACATCTTGTTGGGAAAGCCAAATATAATTGATTCTTGAACAACAGGAGTTTGAACTGCACAGGTCCACTTATATGCAGATCTTTAAAAAATAAATACAGCATAGTAGTACAAATGTATTTTCTCTTAAGATTTTCTTAAAACAGGGGTGCCTGGGTGGCTCAGTGGGTTAAAGCCTCTGCCTTCGGCTTAGTTCATGATCCCAGGGTCCTAGGATCGAGTCCCGCATCGGGCTCTCTGCTCAGCAGGGAGCCTGCTTCCTTCTCTCTCTCCGCGTGTCTCTCTGCCTACTTGTGATCTCTGTCAAATAAATAAATAAAATCTTAAATTTTTTTTTTTCTTAAAACATTTTTTATTCCCTAGCTAATTTTATTATAGGAATACAGTATATAATACACATAACAGAAAAAAAAATGAGTTAATTGTCTGTTTATGTTATTGGCAAGGCTTCCATCAACAGTAGGCTATTAGTAGTTAAGTTTCTGGAGACTTTTCAAAAGTTAAGTGAGGATTTTCTAGTTTGTGGTGGCCCAGCACCCCTAACCCCTGTTTTGCTCAAGAGTCAACTGTATAAGGTCTCTCTTCAAATCGTGAGGTTTTACCCAGATTTTCAATGAAAATCAGACTGCTGGTTAGGGAAATACCATCTTCTGGTATTTGGGACAGATCAAATCTTTTTTGTATCAGATTTATTCATGCCTTGTGGAGTATTTAACACCACACTATATTCCAGAATCATTCTCTTATTTAGTGTGAAAAAGACTTAAAATTTTCCAAATTCTCCCCTCTTGGTGATATTGCCACAGATTGGACAATCATTCTGGATCTTTTTCCACCCTCAAGTATGCAACAGAGCAATATACAAGCTCTGTGGAGATGCTCTCTTTATTTGAACTTCTTTTCTGCCCACATTTCTTTCCATATCCCTGTAGCCCTTATTCATGTCCCTTTTTCTTTGTTGAGGTGACTTTCACACTTTCCCCAAGAATGTGATTACAGACCGTGGCAGAAAAAACAGTGATCAATAAAGAAATGCTAAAAAATAACATCCATGTGGATACAGGCTAGTCAAATCATTGGTTATCAAGTTAAAAGGTAACCCCCCAGAAGACTGTGCAAACATATACCCCTCAATTCCATTTTTCATCACTGTAGGTTACACCAAGTATAGTTAAAATCACAAATGCTACCTGGTCATGGTGGATAATCTTTTTAATGCACTGTTGGATCCTATTAGCTAGGATCTTGTTGAGAATCTTAGCATCCATATTCATCAGGGATATTGGTCTGAAATTCTCCTTTTTGGTTGGGATCTTTGACTGGTTGGGGATCAGGGTAATGCTGGCTTCATAAAAAGAGTCTGGAAGTTTTCCTTCTGCTTCAATTTTATGAAACAGCTTCAGGAGAGTAGGTATTATTTCTTCTTTGAATGTTTGGTAGAATTCCCCAGGGAATCTGACAAGTCCTGGGCTGGGCTCCTTTTTTTTTTTTTTTTTTTTTTAAGGGGGTTTTTGATCACTGCTTCAATCTCCTTATTAGATATTGGTCTATTCAGGTTGTCAGTTTCCTCCTGATTCAGTTTCCAGAGAAGGGCTGGCTCTCTCCTCCCAGAAGCAGCTGCCAGCCAAGCCTAACTCCTCCTGGCTGCCCTGGGACACTCTCCTCGGGCTGGGAAACCAAGCAGGAGCTGGGCATCCTTGGGGAGAAGGCTTGGCTGGCCTGGAGGCCTGCTCCAGGAGGGGCAGGGAGCAGGGTGGCCTAGAAGCACATCTCCAGGTAGGAGAAGGGAGGGTCCCATGTCTCAGCTCCATCCTCAACACTATGTGTTGGTCTTAGGCTGACTGTTTCTCATCTCCTCTCCCCCACCCCAAACTCCAGGCCCTCTGTGGGACTGTGAGGGCATTCCCTGGCTCCTGGAGGGCTGAGTGCCCTAGAGCAGATCCCTGGACCTGCCTGTTGTGTCCGCCCCCACTCCGGTGTCATCCCTGCCGGCCACTGCAGTCACTCTACACTGGTGACCCAGTTTACCTTGTAAAGCACTACCTTGCATGCTAGTGGGGCAGGGGACCCTGGGGAGACAGTGTTCCCCTTGGCAGCAATGAATCAGATGTCCCAGGCAGGGCTGTCCGTGGGCTAGGGCCAGGGGCCATGGCTTTCAGGTCTTCAATAGCCTGAGATTAGGTTCTGTCCCTGGCGGGGGGGAGGGGGCTGTGGTGTGGCCCTTGTGGCGCCATGGGATTGGAAGCATTCTGGGTTAGAAAGGGATGTGCCTCCTGGCCCACAAGTGCCCTGGCCTGGGTGCTGGCCATAGCCAGTGCAGGCACGTGGACGTGCATCCACATGGGGTCTGTGATTTATCCATGGGATGCAGGGGTGGTTCAACATTTGCAAATCAATCAATGTGATAGAACAAATCAATAAGAGAAGAGAGAAAAAAACACATGGTCCTCTCAATTGATGCAGAAAAAGCATTTGACAAGATAGAACATCCATTCCTGATTAAATAGATTCAAAGTATAGGGATAGAAGGAACATTCCTCAACTTCATAAAATCTATCTATGAAAAACCCACAGTGACTATCATCCTCAATGGGGAAAACTGGCAGCCTTCCTTTTGAGATCAGGAACACGACAAGGATGTCCACTCTCTGCACTCTTCTTCAACATAGTATTAGTATTAGAAGTCCTAACAACAGCAATCAGACAACAAAGAGAAATAAAATGTATTCAAATTGGCAATGAAGAAGTCAAACTCTCTCTCTTCACAGATGACATGGTACTTTATATGGAAAACCCAAAAGACTCCACCCCCAAACTACTAGAACTCATACATCAATTCAGTAATGTGGCAGGATACAAAATCAATGTACAGAAATCAGTTGCTTTCTTATACACTCACAATGAAAATACAGAAAGGGAAATTAGAGAATCAGTTCCATTTACTATAGCACCAAGAACCATAAGATACCTGGGAATAAACCTAACCAAAGAGGTAAAGGATCTGTGCTCCAGGAACTACAGAACACTCATGAAAGAATTTGAAGAAGACACAAAAAGATGGAAAAGCATTCCATGCTCATGGATCAGAAGAATAAACACTGTTAAAATGTCTGTACTGCCTAGAGCCATCTATACTTTCAATGCCATTCCAATCAAAATTCCACAGGCATTTTTCAAAGAGCTAAAGCAAACAATCCTAAAATTTGTATGGAACCAAAAGAGACCCCAAATTGCTAAGGAAATGTTGAAAAAGAAAAACAAAGCTGGGGGCATCATGTTGCCTGATTTCAAGCTTTACTACAAAGCTGTGATCACCAAGACAGCATGGTATTGGCACAAAAAGAGACACATAGATCAGTGGAACAGAGTAGAGAACCCAGATATGGACCCTCAAATTTATGGTCAAATAATCTTTGAGAAAGCAGGAAAAAAAATATACAGTGGGAAGAATACAGTCTCTTCAATAAATTGTGCTGGGGAAAATGGACAGCTATGTGTAGAAGAATGAAACTCAACCATTCTCTTACACCATACACAAAGATAAACTCAAAATGGATAAAAGACCTCAACAAGAGGCAGGAATCCATCAGAATCCTAAGAAGAACATAGGCAGTAACCTCTTTGACAAGGGGCAAAGCAACTTCTTTCAAGATATGTCTCCAAAGGCAAAGGAAACAAAAGCAAAAATGAACTTCTGGGACTTCATCAAGATCAAAACTTTCTGCACAGCAAAGGAAACAGTCAACAAAACAAAGAGGCAACCCATGGAATGGGAGAAGATATTTGCAAATGGCAGTACAGACAAAGGGCTTATATCCAAGATTTACAAAGAACTTCTCAAACTCAACACACACAAACAGATAATCACTTCAAAAAATGGGCAGAAGACATGAACAAACACTTCTCCAAAGAAGACATACAAATGGCTAACAGACACATGAAAAAATGTTCATCATCATTAGCCATCAGGGAGATTCAAATTAAAACCACATAGAGATACCACCCCACACCAGTTAGAATGGCCAAAATTAACAAGATAGTAAACAACAAGTGTTGGAGAGGATGTGGAGAAAGGGGAACCCTCTTACACTGTTGGTGGGAATGCAAGTTGGTGCAACCATTTTGGAAAACAGTGTAGAGATTTCTTAAGAAATTAAGTATAGAGCTATCCTATGACCCTACAATTGCACTACTGCGTATTTACACCAAAGATACAGATGTAGTGAAAAGAAGGGCCATCTGTACCCTAATGGTCATTGCAGTAATGGCCACAGTCACCAAGTTGTGGAAAGAACCAAGATGCCCTCAACAGATGAATGGATAAAGAAGATATGGTCCATATATACAATGGAATATTATGCCTCCATCAGAAAGGAGGCCTACCTTTTGTATCAACATGGACAGGACTGGAGGAGATTATGCTGAGTGAAATAAGCCAAACAGAGAGCGTCAATTATCATATGGTTTTACTTACTTGTGGAGGAATAACACGGACATCGGGAGATGGAGAGAAAAAGTGAGTTGGGGGAAATCAGAGGGAGAGACAGACCATGAGAGACTGTGGACTCTGAGAAACAAACTGAGGGTTTTGGAGGGGAGGTTGGGGGTTTGGGTAAGCCTGGTTGTGGGTATAATGGAGGGCATGTATTGCATGGAATACTAGGCATGGTGCATAAACAATGAATTCTGGAACACTGAAAAGAAATTGAAAAAAAAAAGATACACACAAAATCACAATACACAAAATCACAAATACACAAAATCACAAATGCTAAGTATGTGTAAGGCAGGATGTACTGCACAGTCTGTGACATGCTGCCTAGTTTTCATATTCTATGGATTACTCTATTTTGAGCCCTATCTGTTCTTGTTAGCTGCCTTTTAAAAATCTGTTCTTGTAGTTCTCTCTGTATTATGGTAATGCTCAAAGTTTTAAATTAAGGAACTAGAAACAGAGTCATTAGAGAAAAAAAATCCTATTTCCTACATGGAGCATGATAATAGAAGTCCTGGCTCCCAGTGTAATCCTACTTGACATCCCTTTACCCAACACACATATGGACACACACAGCACACACAAATTGACACACTCTCCCTCTGGTCAAAGATGATCACTGTTAATATCATCATTTTCCCCTCTGTCAAATGTGGGACTACAAAAACATTCTTATGTGTCTTATATTTATTCACTATAGTGCTTCTTTTTCATTTTGTTGGGGGGTATTTATGCTGTAAAAGAAAATGCCAAAAAATGCAATTACACAAAACAACAACAATTTTAAAGTGCTCACAGTTTTATGGGTGAGAATTTGGACAGTTCATAACAGAGGACTCATCTGAACTTAGGTAGTTCCAACAGTTGGAGCTGAGATGGCTGTGGTGTCTTCACTGGAGCCACAAGTCTGGGGTCTTGGTTCTTACTGTTGGATCCAAAAATGTCATGCTCAGTCATATGTTTGGTACCTGATCCGTCAGCTGACCTGGTTGGACCAGCTGAGACTCCCTGAGCAGGAGATTTCTCTTCTCTTCTCTCTTCCTTCTCTTCAGTATCATGGCCTCAGGTTGTTGGTCTTTTTTCACAGCAACTGACTTCCCCTAATAGCAGCATTCCAAGGGTCTGGATAGAAGCTGCAAAGCTTCTTATGAAGTAGCTTGGGAAATCCTGAAAGAACTTTCCTTATGTACAACTGATCAAGTAAATAATTAAGGAAAGCCCAGATTCAAAGAGAGTAGAATTAGACTCCTCCTCTTAATGGGAAAAGTAGCAAGAATTTGTGGCCATCTTTAATATAGGACTAATGAATCTACGTGGTTCAGAAACTCCAATGTTAAAAGAAAAGTATACTCAACTTGATTATAGAGTTGTTTTGGCTTAGTTGATGCAAATTATACTGAGATACTTCTGCCTGTTGACTGCTTGGCCCTTTCTGTTTATTCTCTGCTCCTATTGTAGGTTTTACATTATCAATTTATCTACATAATCCAGGAATTAAGAATTTCCTACCTCCTCCCACAGTCCACAATGAAATAGGTTTTATCTCAGTTGAAACTGTCACTGAAATCTAACCCATTTTTATGGCAACTTTATACACAGAGTTTTATAGACACTGTGCCTTTGGAAGTATTAGCAATAGTAGATGATTCCACTAAACTTCCAGTGAATGTTGTTCTTATATCACAACCTGTTTATCTTAATAACATGCCAGAGTCCCAGAAGTTCTCAATAAAGATGAGAAAATTTAGAAGACTATAGGAAAATAAAAGCACACAAGCATGAAAAAAGAATGGAAAAAATAATGTAGTGATGCTGGGTGTTATTTATTTGTCATTATATGTCAATGCAGCTAAAATAATATTAGTTCAAAAAAGGATTATTTTACTATCAACTAATTAAACACATTCTTTGTTCTATAATCACTCACTCTCATTTTAGAAATACACAGAAGCAAAATTTCTGTAGCAGCTATATTTTCACAGATTGCAGAAGGCAAGCTCTTTCAAAAATTGTCATGAGATTTCCTGCTTTTCAGAGTTCTACAATTTCTTAGTTTAAATTCCTCCAGGTAAAGTTTAAAGTAATGTATTAATATCCAGTTGATGGAAGGAGAAAAGAAATGGAGCTAAAGAAGTATAGCCTATTCCCATTTCGATTAAGATTTTTTTTTTTTTTTTTTTTACTCAGAATTATTACCAAGATAATACTCAAGAGATCTCTTAAACTATTTTGGTAATACAGTTTGAGTAGCCCAAAAACTGCATCTGTGGTACTGCAAAACAAATTATATGGATTTCCAATTGGGAAAATATTAATAGAATTAGGGAATTTAATCTCCAGTCCTATTGGGACAAAAAATAAGTAAATATCATGGTTGTAGTATTTCTCCTCAAAATATTGTCTCATTTCATAGAATTAAATTATATGTGTCCTTTAATATACCAATTAATAAATGTCAAAATTATAGAATCCAGTGTCTAGCTATTATATAAGTTCTTTGGTAGTTTTATGTTTTTAAATATTTTATTTGAGAAAGAGAGTGTATTGTGCATGAGTGGGGTCAGGAGCAAAAGAGAGAGAGGGAGAGGGAGAAGCAGACTCCCCACTGAGCAGAGAGCCCAATGCATGGCTCAATCTCAGGACCCAGAAATCATGACCTGAACAAAAGTAGACACTTAACCAACTGAGCCACAAAGGTGCCTGGGTAGTTTTATCTTAAGCAATTCATGACTAGTATGCCCTTGTACCATTTATTTAACCTATAAAATTACATAATCACCATGTGAGAGTAAAAATTAGAGGATATACAGAAAACAATAATAATTTGTGAAGTTGTCCTTCTCACTAGTAGAGTAAAATGTGTTTGATTCATAGGCAGGGAAAAGAATATAGATGTAAATGTTTATGCACAGATATATACACATAGTTAAATAACTTGACAGAAATAGTTTATGTCTAACAATTGATAGTTGATTAGAAAAATTCTGTAATGATATGTACAACAGTTAAGAGATTCTTGTTTGGGTTTTCCACTGTGAAGTAAAATCAGAAATATTTTTCAGCTTAATACAGCTCTTCCATTTTCTTCACAATTTTCAGTTATTAGAAACAGATGGTGTTTTGGTGGTAAACACAATTAATTTCATTTTATAGAATTTACTTAATTAGATTTGGACTTCATGTCTCATGTGCATTAGATTTCATTGTTATACATATTGTTTATAATTCTGCCAGCTGTCATAAGTGCATACTTATTTTTTTTTTAATTCTTAAGAATATCATTTCTAAACAGGGTATAATCTATTCATTTTACTGAATAAATTAGAAATAAAATACATTACATTAAAATTGAATTTTATAGAATGTTATATGTAGTCAAATAATCTTGTTCCAAATGCATGGAGAATTCAAAGTATATGCAAATTTTAGAACATATCACCATTTTACATCTCTTCAATTATGTTAATGTTTTTGTTTTTCATTTATAAAGTATTAACTGAAATATTTCATACTTCTAAGATCTACAAAAATACTAATCATGAGAAAACAGTTGCTTATTAGACCATGAAAGCATTCTCAATTTTTTTTTTTTATGTTTTTCAGAAATGTTGCTAATGTAGATTGTATATAAGAACCAAATAGTTTGTTGAAAAGTGAAAACACTGCCCACTTGTGATATATTGGTTCTAATAAATGCATCTCACCAAAATGATTGACTTTGTATGTGCAAGTATGTGTGTACACAGATTTGTGTGTGCATGCATCTTTTATTGATCACGTTCAGTATTCTAAAATCATATTGCTGGATTAAAGACAATAACAAAGATATAGTGCTTATTTTAATACTTTTTAAATGTACCTATTTATTTTTGGATAATTTGTTCTTGTCCTCAAAATAAAACTTTCTTATGGTACGAGGTCTATTTTACCTGTCATGGATCATCAACAAAAGGTTATTTAACTACCTTGAGCATATTATTCTTTTGCCTCTGTAAAGGGCAATTAACAGTTTTGTAATTCCCTTTGGTAATGGTCTCTAATAAGTATGAAAATCCATAACCTATCTAGAATGAAATTCTAAAGAATATTTTGAATTTGTTTAAAACAGCTTGAGATAAATATTTTCTTAGAAATGATTTTTAACAGCTTGTTTAACAATTTTCAGGACTTAAGGTTAGGTTATATTTCCACTTATCTTACTTATCTTACTGACAAAAAATTCTGTCATTATTAAAAATAATAGCCAAGTATTGTAAATAATAATTTGAGTCTCAAAGGTAATGTTTAAGTTGTACTGATAAATTCCCTCAGTAGTAATACATTATAATCAATAGGTTTAAATTTTACATCTTTTTAGCAGGTAAGTTAATGAAAAATAATTTACCTGACTCCAACATATCAGCATTTCAAATATAAACTCTAATCTTTTTTATGTCCATTTAATGGAAAACATTTTTCCTGTCAAAAAAAAAAAAGTATAGCATCTCATATTTCCACTAAATTTTAGCAAATCTATCAGGTAAATATCTTTAAGGTAACAATTAACAATTTTTTTTATTATACCATGAAGCATTTTTACACTTAAAGGAAAGAATGTTTAGATTTCTATTTCAATATTAAGCTTCTGTTTCTCTCCCCCATGCCAATGATTATTTAAATAAACTTTTCATCTCAGATTCATCATTTGTCTAGTCTGAGGATACAAAACAGTCAAATTTCAGGGCCATTAGTAATTCTGAAAAGACCCACCATATTCCTATTGATCTAAAAGTTTGAAGGTATGTACCAGACTGAAAAAATGTCTAGAGAATACCTAGAAAAAGAAAAAGCACCAGCCACTGACCTCTGGGTGCAAAAGTAGGAAATGAAATCTAAGGATGTTTTGCCAACTGCAGTTTGAATGTTGTGTCTTCTCACATAGATCCTCTTGTCAAAGGACAGAAGACATACAGTCAAGACATTTAAGGAAATGTGACCAGTCATTGGTTGACTACTAAACGATAATGGCAGATGTTAACCCAAGAAAGGCAGACTGAAAAAAAAAAAAAAAAATACAAAGTAACCAAAAATTCAGTGACCACACAGTACAGGAAATACAAAATCCATAAATTATTCCAGGAAAGTTGTTAAAAGGATACTCAGCAACAAAAGCAAAAAATAGCCTTTGGAGATAAAAGAATGTGATACCAAGATTGTTACAATGTATTATCTAAATCTACAATGCCTAGTTTTTAACAATACATTACAAGTATGAAAAGAAGTAGAAGGTATGCAAGTATAAAGTAGAATAAATGATACAACAGAAAATATTGCTAAGAAAACCCTGATTTAGGACTTAGAAGACAAAGAGCATAAGTTAGTATAATAAAGATGTTCAAGGAAGAAAGGAAACCCTATGTCTGAAGAATTAAAGAGAAGTATGACAGTGATGTCTCATCACATAAAGAATACCTATAAAAAGATAAAATTACTTGAAAAAAACAAAACTTTGTAAGTTGAAAAGTACAATAACTGAATAACTGAATTTTTTTAAGAAATCACAAATCCAAAAACAAACAAAAAACACACTAATCACTAGAAGGGCTCAATAACCATTTGAATTCAATAAGAAAGAATTAGCAAACATGAATATAAGTCATATGCAGATTATCTAGGCTAGGGTTACAAAGAAAGGAAATGAAGAAAAATGAACAGAACCTCAGAAAATTGTGGGCCACCCTCAAGTGCATCTATATATGTGTATATTGGGAGGCTCAGAAAGAGAAGAGAAAAAGGCAGAAAAGATATTTGAAAAATTGTGATGGAAAACTTTCTCAATTTGATGAAAATTATTAAATCTACCTATTCAAGAAGGTTAATGAGATACAAGTAAATAAATACAAATTGATCCTGCTATGTACATCATATTCAAATATTTAAAGACCAAGACAAAAAATATGTATATACATAGAAAACAGCAAGAGTAAAATGACTTATAACCTACAAAAAGAACCCCAGTGAGCTGACTTTCCGTCAGTAACTGTAGAGGCCAAAAGATAGTTAGATGACATTTTTTGTGTCAAAAGAAAAAGAATGGTATCCCAAACTCAGTATCCTGCTAAGTGGTCCTTCAAAACTAAAGGAGAAATTTAGACTTTTTCAGATAAACAAAAGTAGAGAGAATTCATTGTTAGTAGACCTGCTGTGTAAGCAGTACTCAGGGAAGTCCTTCTGAGGCCCTGGGCTGCCTCAGTTAATTAGGTATCTGACTCTTGATTTTGGCTCAGGCCATGATATCAGGTCCTGCGATGGAGCCCCCTTTTGGGCTACACTCAACGGGGAGTGGGGGGGAAGGAGGAGTCTTCTTTTCCCCCTCCCCCTCTCCCCACTCACACACTCTCTTTCTTTCTTTTTTTTTTTTTTAAGATTTTATTTATTTATTTGACAGACCTAGATCACAAGTAGGCAGAGAGGCAGGCAGAGAGAGAGTAGGAAACAGGCTCCCCGCTGAGCAGAGAGCCCGATGCGGGGCTCGATCCCAGGACCCTGAGATCATGACCTGAGCCGAAGGCAGAGGCTTAACCCACTGAGCCACCCAGGCGCCTCACACTCTCTTTCTAATAAAAAAAAAAATCTTTAAAAAATAAAATAAAAAGAAACTCCTTCTGACTGAGATGAAAGGAAACCAGACAGTAACTCAAATCCATGCAGAGAAATAAAAAGCAACAGTAAAGCAAACAGCATAGGTATTATAAAGGATAGTATAAATATATTTTTGGTGCAACACTTTTTTTCTATCAATTTTAAAAACAACTGGATAAACAACTACTTTAAAATGTTGTTGATATACTGATAATGTTTAAGATGTATTTTGTATGACAGTAATAGCATAATGGCAGGAACACACTCCATAAAATTATAGCAGAAGACACATTCTTCTCTAGTGCATATGTAATGTTTTCTAAGATAGACCATAATTTAGACAATTATTTTACAAAAAGCTATTATTGATTATTATTATTATAATAAAAAGCTTGGATATATTTTAGAAGATTAAAATTATACAAAATATGTTCTCTAATAACCAAGAAATTAAATCAGAAAATAACAGAAGGAACATTAAGAAATTAACAAATGTGTGAAAAGTAAACAATAAACTCCCAAATAATGATGACTCAAAGAAAAAAAATCACAAGAAATATTAGAAAATACTTTGAGGTGAATAAAAATAAAAATAGAACATACAAAAACTAATGAAATATGGCAAAGTAGTATTTACCCAGGAATTTATAGCTAAAAAAGGCATTATTAAAAAAGAAGAAATAGTTCAAATCAGTAACCTCAACTTCCACCTCAAGAAATTGGACAAAGATGAGCAAGCAAGATCCAGTGCAAACAGAAAGGAGATAATAAAGATTGAACAGAAAATAAATGGAAGAGAAAAGAGAAAAATAATAGAAAAAAAATCAACAAAACTAAAGATGGTTCTTGAAAATATCAATAAAATGTCAAAAATATAAAAAAAAAAATCAATAAAAATGTCCAGGTAAACTGACCAAGAAAAAAAGAGAAGATTCAAAATTACAAAATCATAAATGAAAATAGGACATTGTTACTGGCCTTAGAGAAAGAAAAATGATTAAAACTATGAACAAGTATGTGTCAGCAAATTAAATAACCTAGATGAAACACATTCTTAGAAAGACACAGATATTAAAGTATACCCAAAAAGAAATAGAAAATCTGGAAAGACCTTTGCAAAATAAAGATATTAAATTAATAAAAGACTTCCCACAAAGAAAAGCCCCCAAACAGACAGATTCACTTAGTGATTTCTACCAAACTTTCTCAAACTATTCCAAATGAAGAAAAAGGTAGGAATACTTACTAACTCTGTCATGCCAATATTACCCTGATACCCCAAACAGAAAAATACATCAAAAGAAAAGAAACTTACAGATTGATATTCTTTATTGTTATATAAATAAGCCAAAGTTGTTTCCTGTGTGTTGGCCCTATGGTGTTTACTTCTTCACAGCAAGCTAGGATTGCTAGCTCAAAAGCCTGTTGGCAACAAACTCAAATATTTATAGGTCTAACTACTTTAAGTATAGCCCAAGTAAGCAATTTGTTTTTGTTTTTGTTTTTTAAATATTTTATTTTTTTAGGTAATCTCTACACCCCATGCGGCATTTAACTCACAGCCCCAAGATCAAAAGGCCCATGCCCCACCAACTGAGCCAGCCAGATATTCCCCAGACAGGCAGTTTTATAGGCATTTAGAGAGATCCTGCCTAACTTTGCATGTTCCACAAAACTGTACTCCAAGTCTATCTGTAGATAAAACCGTGGGACTACAAAAAACCCCAAGCCACTGTTGCCCTGAAGAGTTTTCTGACTTGAAAGTTCTCATCACGCTCCTGAGCTACAACCCATGGACCAGTAGAGCCCCTCTCTAATTCGCCTGTGTCCCAGGGTACCCTGTCCTCTTCTTCTGGGTGGTGACACTTATCACTGTCTCTGGAAGGTCTTCTGCTCTGAGGGACTTGCCCTCATAGCCAAACTTGTCGAAGTGCTCCCCAAGTGAAACTCAAGTGCCACTGCTACCTTTCAGCCCCATCTTTTCCTTGATCAGACCTGAAA
Source organism: Lontra canadensis (assembly GCF_010015895.1). Lineage (NCBI taxonomy): Eukaryota > Metazoa > Chordata > Mammalia > Carnivora > Mustelidae > Lontra > Lontra canadensis. The sequence goes on along the minus strand of NW_022631056.1, from coordinate 1,442,763 downwards.
TCCTCAAACCCACTGCACTGAAGACTAGAGATGTAAAAATCCTCCACAAAATATTAGTAAACCAATTCCAGCAAGATATAAGAAAAATTTATACAACAAAAACACATGAGATTTAGTCCCAGAATGCAAAGAGTTTCAAAATACATACTATATATATATATATATATATATATATATATAATCACAACAATAAAATAAAAGGCAGAAACCATGTTACTGTTTCAATAGAAATAGAAATCACATTTAGTGAAATCCAATACATAAACTCTTGATAAAAATACTCAACAATCTAGGAATAAAATGGGATTTTATTAATCTGATAAAGGGCATATATAAAATCCCCACACCTAACATCATATTCAATGGTGAAAGACTGAAAACTTTCTCCCTAACATCAGGGACACAAGTGGCTCATGCCACTCTATTCAGCATCATTTTGGTGTTTCTTACCATGGATGTTAGGCAAGAGAAAAATTAATAAGCGTCACCAAGGAGAGAATGTAATATCTGCAGGTGATTTGATTTTGTATCTTGAAAAATTATAAGGAATCCACAAAATGATTAGAAGTAATAAATAAAGTTGCCATACTTATTATAGAATATAATACTAATGTACAAAATCGGTTGGACTTAATTAAAAATTAAAAATGTTATGCTTAAAAGACCCCATCAGAAAAGTGAAAATACAATCCAAATAATAGGAGAAAATTTTTGCTAGATAGGGTCTGCTATTCAGATTTTATGAAAACAAACAAACAAAAACAACAAAATTCTTACAACTTAACAACAAAAAAACATCCAAGTAAAAAATGACCAAAATTGAGTAGACATTTTTCCAATGAATACTGTATAATGGTATGACCAATAAATAAATGAAGCAATTTCAACATTATTTGTCTTTAAAAATATTCAGATCAAAATTCCAGTACGATATCACTTCCCACATATGAGGTAGCTGTACTTTGAAAACAAACAAAGCAAGCATTGATGAGCACGTGAAAAAATCGGAACCTTACATCTTGCTGGTGAAAATATAAAATGGTACACCCACTTTAGAAGGCAGATGGACAGTTCCTCAAGAAGTTGAAGACTTACCATGTAACCCAGCAATTCACTCCTAGGTAATTGTCCAAGATAACTGCAAACATGAATGCATGTAAAAACTTGTACACAAATGTTTATGACAGCATTATTTAAGATAGCCAAAAAGCAGAAACAGTTCAAATCACATTAAGTGATAAGTGGATAAACAAAATATTGTGTATCAATGCAATGGAGCAGTATCCAGCAATAAAAAATAGTAAAGCATGAAACAGATAACTTGGAAGGACCTTGAAAACATTAAGTCAAAGAAACATACCTAAGAGATTAAATTTCATATGAATCCCTTTTTGTGAAATGTCTCAAATGGGCAGATTTACAGGGAACAACTTGTAGAACTTGGGTCTAGAGTAAGAGGAGGTGGTTAACAGGAGTGATAGTGACTGCTAATGGCTCTGCAGTTTCTTTTTTGCGTGATGAAAATATTTCAAAATTAAATTATAGTGATAGTCACACAACTTGTGAACATACTAAAATACATTGAACTGCACAGCTTAAAAGGGTCAATTGAATTCTATGGGATAAATTTCAATATAATGAGCAAAATAGATGCCTATGTTTAAATTAAAATCCCTTCAAGCATTTAAGTGCTATGATTAGTCTTCTTGAACAACATATATAAACATGTAAAATATGAAGAAGAAACCAAATAAATCACACAGACACTTCCTCTCCGAAAATGTTACTTTTGTCTTATTTCTTCAATGGTCTTTGGAGTTAAGTTGCCTGGAGCTGAGTTCTGACTTACTATCTACCCTCTGTATTACCTTGGTCATCTTTTTTTTTAATTTTTAATTTTTTATTAACGTATAATATATTATTAGCCCTAGGGGTACAGGTCTGTGAATCGTCAGGCTTAGACACTTCACAGAACTCACCATAGCACATACCCTCCCCAATGTCCATAACCCCCCACCCTCTTCCTACCCCCCTCCCCTCAGCAATCCTCAGTTTGTTTTGTGAGATTAAGAGTTTCTTATGGTTTATTTAACCTCTCTGTGGTTCACTTTCCATCTTTGTAAACTCAGAAGGGTCCTGTGATGACTAAGTACTTCCATATACGCAGAGTGTCTATAACAATGCCGTTCAAAGAATGATATATGATTGTCAGTGTTATAATACTATGAACATATACACAATTATGTTTGTGCATATAATTAACATGTGTGTAATTGCTGTTAGTACTTTTTAGCATAACCTAATTAGGGTTTATAAAGTTCACTGAAATGTCTACCAAAGTTAAACTTATTTTAATTTATATAACAATCATTGGTAGTTACATTTCTAGTAAGTAAAATCATGCAGAAACAATAAAAGGATATAAAGAGAAGGAAGACTGTGTGTAAGATTGCAAACCAAAAGGTGTGTAAGATTGCAAACCAAAAGGAGCACTTGGGTGGCTCAGTTGGTTAAGTGTCCAACTCTTGGTTTCGACTCTGGTTATGATCTTGGGGTCATGAGATGAAGCTTACATTGGGTTACCTGCTCAGTGGGGAGGTTGCTTGAGAGTCTCTCACTCTGCCTCTCCCCCCACCTGCATGCTGTCTCCCCCCCCAATTTCTCTAAAATAAATAAGTAAATCTTATTTTAAAAAGAGGTAGGTTAAATAGATTAATAGAAGAGAGAGTATGTGAAGTGTTTAATAACATTTTTTAACTTTTTTTTTAAAGATTTTATTTATTTATTTGACAGACATAGATCACAAGTAGGCAGAGAGGCAGGCAGAGAGAGAGAGAGAGGAGGAAGCAGGCTCCCCGCTGAGCAGAGAGCCCGATGTGGGGCTCGATCCCAGGACCCTAGGATCATGACCTGAGCCAAAGGCAAAGGCTTTAACCCACTGAGCCACCCAGGCGCCCCTAACTTTTTTATAATAAAAAAAGTATATAGATAGATAGATATAGATCAGTAAGTTTATTTAAAAATCTCTCCATATACATAAATGCCTATATTTAAATGGATAATTGTTTGTAATTTTAACTGATTCAGATTTTCTAAAAACTTCTGTTTTCAGAAAGATAAAGAAAAATTTGAATCTAAAATATTTTATTTAGCAGGGTGGGGTCAGTTATTCTGTGATCAAATATATTTTTCTACACCAATGAAAAGTATTAGAATACAAGCCCAGGAAAGAATTAACAAAATTTTTGTGGCCATTTATGCATTTTTCTTTTTGTAAATATATCTAGAAAACTGAGTGAGAGATAAGCAGGGAGAAAAAAAATAAAATAAGGAAAGAAAAATATAAACAATTAGTAAAATGTTAAATATGTATCAGTCAACCAACTAGAAAAAGTTACTATTTAGATCTTTTAAATATATGGCCTTAGTCTAATTTACTCTTTTTGTGTGTGTACATCAAATAAAATATAAAATTTGTGTGTGTGTTTGTGTGAACAAACAAGAAAATCAATCCTCTGAATTATAGACCATGTTAACCATGTGACCCATTTTATACTTGTGAAATATTTTCAAATTCTCATTGTTGATTCTGTGTCTAAAGAGGCCACTGAACCTATCACATAAGTAAAAACTGCTTTAGAGAGGAATAGATTTATCTGGGAAATTACTACATTGACTAAGGAACAAGGAGGCTGAGTTCCCTCTTAACACAATTGTTATTTTATTGACTAATGTTAAGTAAGACACAGAGTCAAAGCCTTAGGACACAGGAACAATTATCCTCTCCTGGGAGCAAAGCATGATGCTTCATAGACTTGAATTCTAAAATAAATCATTGGAATAGTGTTGGCAGCAGTATGGATCCACTATTTGAAAATAAACTTATCTCATGTGGTTACCATGATGACTGAAATAAGTGTCCAGCAAGATACAATTCCAGCCATGTTTCCTTCGTGAGAATTATTTCAGTCATTGTTAATCTATTTTTGTTTAAACTGATTGTTTTCTTAATACCTGGGAATATACTAATATGACAACACTAATATTGCAAACAACAATAAGCTAGTTTTATGATATTATCTAATTATTTTTCTTTTTAGTAATGACTGTTGTTAAATCAAATACCTTCACAAAAATATCACAAATCACAAAAATACCTTATATAATTTACAGGTCAGGGTTGTATGATAAATCCAATCTCTGAAAAAGAAAATGATGGTTATTAGAAATTACATTGGCTGCAGCAACCAGCCTCAATGAGAAAAGTCACACATATTCTGTGTCTATTCTTTGTATGTATGTTGTGCATTTATTCTTACTGTGTGACGAATACTAAGAGCAAAATAAGCCTCGTGGAAGAATTCAAAGTTTTCTGTAGATTAAAAATGACAAAATTAGTCACTGTTCTTAGGTCTTTTATTTTCTCAGAAACCACATATGTGATCTACTTGTTTCTTTATTCCTACAGCCATAATTTTAAATCTTTGACCTGAGTCTTGAGACAGACCCACCCAGATACCCAGTGTCCTCCATTATAGAATTGTCCAAAAATTTGGTCTTGAAACCCACCCCTGTTGCATAAGTGATGAATGCTAGAAATCACAAGAAAGATAAAAGTTTAGTTACTTCTCCCATTATGCATTATTCTTTTTTCAACCATTTATTCAACATCTCTATTGCTGAGTAGAACATACAAGGATGAGTGCCTCATCTCAGAGAAGAGCTTCACAGTACATACATTGACCTACTTCTTTGCTAAACATTCTTATCCTTATTTCAGTTCAACTATGGAGCAAACCAAAATTGACACATACTTGCTCTTTGTCCCTCTCTTTCCTTCTCTCTCTCACACACATACATGCATGCACACTGCTTTTAACAACAGTCAGTGTTTTAACCTATCAATGTTATAATACTATTAACACATGTAAACAGACATATAATGATGTTCATGCAGGTAACTGTCCACATATGTGTGACACTTAGTATGTGCTAGGCATTGTTCTAAGTACTTTAACTATAAGCATAAATTAATTTGGATTTATAAATTCAATGGCTTTGTTTGAAGTTTTTACACTTAAATATATACTTTTAATATACATTAATAGTTTCAATAGCAGGAGTAGCTTAAAAGGTTAACAGTTGTTCTGAGAACTAGTTCACTTGCAATGAAGGTGGAAATCTGACAATTATTGAAAGTGAGGGTATTTTACCATGTGATCTCAAAGAAGTAAGTAAAACGGACATGAATGTAGAATGGAAGAGAATCTGTTTTTCCTGATAAATATTTAATTGCTTGGTATTTTAATCTATGAACTGATTTTGACTTAAAGTGATTAAGATTTAAATATTAATATTTAATACTTATAGAATATAGCTGAAAATGTTTCTTAAAAAACATATAACATAAGAAAATATAAATCACCTACTCTGTCTTTATTTTAATTATAATTATTAATAATTAATAATTAAAAGTATCAATAATAATTTTAATTGTAATCTCAATTTTAAAGAAATATTTGTGTTTTTTAAAAGATTATTTATTTATTTATTTATTTGACAGACAGAGATGACAAGTAGGCAGAGAAGCAGAAGGAGGGGTGGGGGAAGCAGTCTCCCTGCTGAGCAGAGAGCCCAATGCAGGGCTTGATCCTAGGACCCTGAGACCGTGACCTGAGCCGAAGGCAGAGGCTTAACCCACTGAGCTACCCAGGTGTCCCATATTTGGGGGCTTTTAATGCAGACTGATACGGTTTAAATTATATCTCCTCTATGAAATTTTCTCATAATCTTGTACAGAGTAGCCCAATGTGTAAACCTGAGTTATATCATCTGTGAAATAGAGATATTATGCAACTGATAGAATTATTATGAAGATTGAGATAATAAAGTCAAAGTAATTAGCACCATGCTTAGCATAACTCAGTAAGTGCTAGCTGTCATTTGAGAGACACATGAAGACAACATCATTCTGTTAAAAATAAAAATTCCATAAAATTTAGGACTCCCTGGTGGTATATAACAAAATTGTAACTGAAATGAATCCAGAGTACATCCAGAATTGACCACTGTGAATAAATTACAGTTCAGTATGGATGTACTATACCAGAACATGGCTGTGTGCATGTATGCCTATATCATATCAGTGAAAGGAATCATGACAAATAATCAGAATTTTCTGCTCACTAAGGATCCCTTCTGATCTTGCCTATCTAAGGGTGGGTTGGAGAGACTTTTGTGTATAAGACAAAACATTCTATGCCACGTGGGGCTGGAAATAACAATACAAAACTTTAATTCTTGCTATAAAGATTGATATTACACAGAGATCATAATGACAATTTTGATAATTTTTTATAAGAAAAAGTAAACTTCTTAAAAAATTTCTTCCTTTCCTGCTTTTTATTTTGAAACAAAGTTGAGGAAATACTGTGTTCTGATAAGGTGAATTAACACTGGGTTTCCCCTCAGGTAAAGTCATTTATCTAAAGTTATGCAATATCAGTGAGTTACTGTAAGTGTAATACGTGGTAGTAACCAAACATTTATTTTGCTGACAAATTTAATTTCAAAGATTTACTTTCAAATGTATATTGGGGAAAAAGACATCTATTTCTATACCTGCAGATTTATTTATAAATTATTTTTTGTAGTAGGTGGATTCCATAGGACCATGGGATATGTTTTATATATCACATTTTTGAGATGTTTTTATAAAACATATTTTGGTAATGAGCCAAAAAGGAAAGAAATACAAACATTTGAATGTCATGCATGAGAAAGAGCCCACATTAATGCTCACCTCTCCTTTATGTGAAGAAGTTTTATTAGTAGTAGAGTCAATGAATTGAAATTGCATACTTACTGAACATATACTTATCTTGTACTAGAAACATATGGTATGAGAAATAAGACAGTCCTATTTCTTAAAACATAGCTTATATAAGGTAGACAGGAAAGTGAACAATTACAATAGAAAGTGACAAATGTTATGGCAGCAAAATCTGCAAGTCTTTTTTTTTTTTTAAGTGTAGCTGATATACAATATTATATCAGTTTCAGGTATACAACACAGTCATATACATGACTATTCAAATGACATTGCAAAATTCTCACCACAATAAGTATAGTTACCATTCATCACTACACAATGTTATTACAGTATCATTGACTATACTCCTGATGTTGTATTTTCATCCCTGTTGCATATTTATTTTATAACTGGAAGTTTGAACCTCTTATCTCCTTTGCCTTAATTATCCATCCCCTATTCTCCTCCCCTCTGGCAATCACAGGTTTGTTCTCTGTATTTATGAGTCTATTTCTGTTTTATTTGTTCATATATTTTGGCTTTTAGATTCCACATAAAAGTGAATTGTATGGTATTTGTTTTCTATTTGACTTGTTTCATTCAAAATGATATCCTGTGGGTCCATCCACGTTGTAAATGGAAAGATTCACTCTTTTATATAGCTGAATAATATCCTATTTCATATATATATATATGTGTGTATATATATATATGTATATATATATATATTTACATGCCACATGTTCTTTATCCATTCATCTATGGATGGACACTTGAGTTTATTCCATAACTTGGCTTTTGTAAATCATACTGCAATAAACATAGAGTGTGTATATCTTTTCAAATTAGTGGTTTTGTTTTCATAGAGTGAATACCTAGAAGTGGAATTATTGGATTGTATGGTATACATCCCCATCAACAGTGCACAAAGGGTTCACTTTTTCCACATCCTCACCAATACTTGTCTTAACTTAGAAATAAAAAATATAACTTGTTTAAATTCCTTTGATTAGAACACATTGATACGGCCACATCTAATTGCAAGGATGGTTAGAAAATATTTGTGTCTGCAAAAAATGAGCAAAGAAAATTTGATTACCAAAGACTCAGCCATATTTTTTTCCATATTTGTTAAGAATTACTATCAGTGAATTTTAACATTTATGTTATAATGCAAAAGGAGCAATATTCGTGAACAAACATTTGAAACTTTGATGGCAGAGTTTCATATTTACACAATTCCCAAGAATATGTAATGACCTGATAAACTAAATCAAATTATAATTGATAAATATAACTGTTATTTATAGTTTTTAAATACTTAAGAAAATGGAAAGTGTTATTAAACATTGTAAAAATAATTGTTTATATCTTAAAAAGAAGTACCAAATGTGGTATCAATCACTGTATATAATGCAAACTTTTATCACAATGATTAAATTTTTGTGCTACATATAACAATAAAAGTTAGAGATCTTATTAGATCACTAACCCAAACATGAGAAACTAAACTACAAAATTATTGCTTTTTCAAGGAACGTACAATTCAAGGATGTCCACTTTTACCCCTTATTTTCAACATCATACTAAAAGTTCTAGCTAATTAAATAAAATAAGAAAAGGAAATAAAATATATACATAAGACTATAGAACACAAGGTCAATCCATAAATTTAATTACTTTCTTATACATCAGCAGTGAACAAATAAAATTTGAAGTTAAAACCATAAAACCATTTATAAAACATCCAAAAATGTAAATATACAGGTACAAATGTAACAAAACATGTACAAGATCTATATGAGGAAAATAATAAACCCTGGTGAAGGAAATCAAAGAAGATCTAAATAAATGAGGTGATATTCTACATTGCTGGATAGGAATACCCAATATTGTCAATGTATCAGTTATTGATCTAAAGATATAATATGATCCCAATCCAGATTCCCCCAAAATTGTATGCATGCATGTATGTGTTTGAATATAGGCAAACTGATTGTAAAGTTATTATGGGGAAGCAAAAGGCCCAGAATAATCAACACAATATTGAAGAAGAACAAAGTTGGAAAACTGACACTACCTGACTTTATAGCTTGCTCTAAAGTTATAGTAAATTAAGACTGTGTGGTTTTGATGAAAGACTATACAGATAGATCAATGGAACAGAATAGAAAACCCAGAAGAGACCCACACAAATATAGTTAGTTGATCTTTGACAAAGGATCAAAGGCAGAACAATGGAACAAAGATAGCTTTATTTAAATGAATGGTGCTGGCGTAACTGGACATCCACAGGCAAAATAATGAATCTAAACACAGACCTAAACACACTTCACGAAAATTAACTCAATAGAGATCATAGACTCAATATAGATTACAGATTCAATATAGATCATAGACTAAATGTAAGTGGTCAATCCATAACATATATAATCCTAGAAAGTAACGTTGAAGAAAACCTGCATAACCTTGGGCATGACATCACCTTTTAATACACAACACCAAGGATGTGATCCATGAAAGAGATAATTGACAAACTGTACCAAATTAAAAGTAAATACTTTGGCACTGTGAAAGACACTGTCAAGAGAATAAGAAGAAAATCCACAGACTGGCAGAAAATATTTGCAAAATATATATCCACTAACACTCTGATAACCAGAATTTACAAAGAACTCTTAAAATGCAACAATAAGAAAACTATCACTCCAATTCAAAAAAACAGGCCAAAGGCTTTAACGGACACCTCACCATAGATAATACATAGATGTTAAATAAGCATATGAAAATACATTTCACATTATATGTCATCAGGGAAATGCAAATTAAAACAGTGAGAGGCCACGACATACTTATCGGAAGAGCCGAAATCCAGAACATTGGCAACACCAAAGGTTGGTGAGAATTTAGAGCAACTGGAATTCTCATCCATTAATGTTGGGAATGAAAAATGGACATTTTGGTAGATGTTTCTATGGTGTCTTATAAAACTAAGCATTCTCTTACCATGTGATCCAGCAATCACTCACCTTGTTGTTACTCAAAAAAGTTGAAAACTTGTGTCCACACAAAAACCTAAGAAGAGATGTTTGTAACAGCTTTATAATACATCAAAACTCAGAAGAATCCAATATGTCCTCCAAAGGGTAAATGGATAAATAAATGATGGTACATCCAGAGAATGGAATATTATCCAGGGCTAAAAATAAATGATAAAAAAACAAAACAAAACAACAAAAAAAAACATTCAGTCTATTGCATTACCATGAGGGAGATGCAAATTAAAACCAAAAGAAGCCATAAAAAGAAATGGAGGAACTTTAAATGAATATTACTAAGTAAAAGAAGCCAATCAGAAAAGGCTGAATACTATATGATTCCATCTACATGACATTCTGGAAAAGACAAAACTGTTATATATGTAACAAGTTATAAATTGGCAAGACTTCTGCACTAAAAAGTATAAAAATATTTCTGAAAGATGACATATAAATAAAGAGCTTTTCTAAAATTGGAAGATTCAATGTTTTTTAAATGTCATTTACCTGCATTACCCTATAGATTCAATTTAATCAACAGAAAATTCATATGGTTTTTATAATTTTTCTTTAGAAACTGATAACCTTTTTATTTTATTTGAAAAATGTGAAGGAACAAACTTAGTGAAAATAACTTTTAAAAATAAAAAATAAAAACTTGGAAGACATCCAGTACCTGATTTCAAGACTTACTATAAAGATATATTGATTAAGAGAGTGTGGTATTGGTATTAGAAAAGATGAATAAACCAATGGAAAAAAAAGACAACAAATGTATCTATAATACAGCCAATTTGTTTTTTATAGAGCTATTAAAGCAATTCAAGATAGAAAAGAATACATTTTTAATAAATTGCACTAAAAGCAACTGAAAATCCATAATGAAAAAATGAAACTTGAGCCTTACCTTATATCATATATAAGATTAATATGAGTTGTAATAAATGCATAAATGTGACATGTAGAACTCTGAAACTTCTTGAAGAAAACATGAGACTATTCCTTTGATCTATAGACAGTCGAATATTTCTCAAAAACAATTTTTAAATGATCAGTTAGGCTTTATGTAAATCAAATACTTTTTTAAATAAAACAACACTGTAAAAAAAAAAAAACAAATTTAGAAGTTAAGCCCCAAAGGGACAGCAAACATTCACAAAACATGTATGTTGCATATATATGTAGAAATGGAGTTGAACCTAGAATATAACAAATCAACCACTACAAGACAAATAAAAAAGAAGAAACAAAAAACTATATAAACAACAAAAAGGAGGCAGGAGCAAAGGCTTGATCAGACACTTCACAAACATGTTAAACAAATTTGAGTTAATAACCTTGGACCATCCAGGCTGCTATTAAAAAATACCATAGACTAGGTAGCTTATAAACAAAAGAAATTTATTTCCCTGGAGTCTGGAAACTCCTGAGACGATACCAGCGGATTTTATCTGGGCTGTCTTTTCATATAACCACATATGGTAGGGGGTAAGAGATATCTCTGGGTCTCTTATTAGGATACTCATCTTCCAAAGGCCCCACCTCCAAATACCATCACAATGGGGTTTAAATTTCAAGCTATGAGTATGGAGGTGAGCAGCATAAACATTCAGTCTATTGCATTAGCTATGAGGGAGATGCAAATTAAAACCAAAAGAAACTATATACTGCCTCTTTAGGCAATCAAGATTCAAAAAGTTTGTCATGGAAGGCAACATGAGTGGGGTAAAGAAAACTGGAAAAGATCGGGAGGGTATTTGGAATGATAATCATTGTTCTTAACTTTTGAGAGGGTGAGTTCAATCAGCGGAAAAAAGAAGGGAATGGTATTCCTAGGTTTTCTGCTTCACAACTAGGTAGATACAAGTATAGATCGATCTTTTATTATTAGGAAATGTCCCTTTAATAGCATTTATTCTTTAAAAAACTGTTATTTGGTATTAGCGTAAGTCTCTTCAGTTTGTTTTATGTGCTTTGAATGGCATTTCCTCTTTGCCCTTGCCCTTTAACTGTCAATCTTTGTATATCTAAATCTCAAATATGTCACCTGTGGAAAGCTTATATCTGAATCTTATTATTTTATCCAGACTGACAACTTTTGCCTTTGGGATTTTACTTTATTCATATGTTGTTGCTGATATGGTTTGACTTGTATCTTTCAATTAGCTTCTTGCCTTCTACATATTTATTATCTTTTAATTCCTTATTTCCTGATTCCTTTTACATTAAATGAATATTGTGTAAAATTTTAATTTAATTAATGATTTAAAGTTATCTTTTGAGTTATAGTCATTGCACTTGAGCTTACAACATAAATCTTAAATATTGGACTCCAGCTTTTGGACTTTATTCCAATGAGATGTGGAAACTGTTTTCTATTGCTCTTTCCCTCCTCCACTCTTTATGCTCTTATTTGTATGCATATTTATGTCTATATTTGCTTTAAATCCAATAATCCATCAACAATTATTACTTTTTATTATATGATACATTTTAAAGAAGCTGAGAGAGAAAAGTAAATACATACTTACAGATTTGTTTTATAATAACATTTTTATTTACCATTATTCTTTTCTTTTCTTGTGGATTTGAAGCTAATTGGTGTCACTTGTTTATGCCAATACAGCTTTTCACCCACCTTTTCTGTGCTATTATTCTTCAAATATATTGCATTTTAATATGTTATAGGTCCAGTAGTATAACTACATACTATTGTTTTAGACAACTGCTTTTTAAATTAGTCAAGAGAAAAGAGAAGAAATGTAATTATACAGTATTTTGTAATTACTTATATAATTATGTTTAACAGAACCCATTGTTTTATATTTCATACAGTTGTCACTTGCTTTCACCTTGAAGAATTTCCTTTAGCATTTCTTGTAAGATATGTCTCCAGGCAATGAATTCTATTTTAATTTATCTGGAAATGTCTTCATTTACCATAATTTGGAAATTAGTTATAATTAGTAGAAGATGGATAACAGAATCTTAATTGTCAGGTTTATGTTTAGGTTTTTACTTTCATTATTTTGTCCTATTTTTTTCTTTTTCTCCAAGTTTTAATATAAATTCCACCTGGTTAACTGAGTGTAATGTCAATTTTGGGTATAGCATCTAGTCATTCATCACTTCCATACAACACCCAATGTTCAACACAAGTGCACTCCTTAATACCCATCACCTATTTAATGTATCCCACCTCCCCTCCATCAACCCTCAGTTTGTCTTTATAGTTAAAAGTATCTTATGATATTGCAAATGTCAAGATTTCATTCTTTTGGATGGCTGAGAAATATCCCATTATATATGTGCAAACACACACACACACACACACACACCACAGCTTCTTTTTTTTATTTATTTTTATTCATTTTTTAAAATATTTATTTATTTTAAAATTTTATTAATTTTTAAAATTTCTTTTCAGTGTTCCAGAATTCATTGTTTATGCACCACACCCAGTGCTCCATGTAATACATGCCCTCCATAATACCACACACCACTGCTTCTTTATTCATTCAATAGTTGGAGAACATTTGGTCTCTTTCCATAATTTGGTTATTGTTGATAATGCTGCTATAAACATTGAGGTGCATGTGCCCCTTCAAATCAGTATTTTTGTATCTTTTGGGTAATACCTAGTAGTGCAATTATAGGGTCATGGGGTAGTTCTACTTTTAACTTTTTGAGGAACCTCCATACTGTTTTCCAAAGTGCCTGCACCTTTGCCTTCCAGCCAACAGTGCAAGGGTGTTCCTCTTTTTCCACATCCTTGCCAACATCTATTGTTTTCTGTGTAATTCATTTTAGCCATTCTGACTGGTGTGAGGTGACACCTCATTGTAGTTTTAATTTATATTTCCCTGATGATGAGTGATGTTAAACATCTTTTCATATGCCTGTTAGCCATCTGGATGTTTTTGGAAAAATCTCTCTTCATGTCTGTTGCCCATTTTTTCATTGGATTATTTATTTTTGGGATGTTGAATTTCATATATTTTTTAGATTTTGGATATTAACCCTTTATCAGATATGCCATTTACAAATATCTTCTCCCATTCCAAAGGTTGCTTTTCAGTTTTGTGGGTACAAAAGCTTTTTATATTGATAAAATTCCAATAATTTATTTTTGCTTTCATTTCCCTGTCTCAGGAAACATATTTAGTAAGAAGTTGCTACAACCAATGTAAAAGAGGTTGCTGTCTGTGTTCTCTTCCAGGATTTTGGTGGTTTCCTGTCTCACATGTAGGTCTTTCATCCATTTTGTATTTATCGTTATGTACGGTATTAACAAAGTCACCAAGTTTCATTCTTTTGCATGCCCAATGCCATTTTTTGAAGACTATCTTTATACTGCTGGATATTCCTTCCTGTTTTTTCACAGATTAATTGGCCATATAACTGTGGGTTTCATTTCTGGGTTTTCTATTCTGTTCCATTGATCTATGTGTCTGTTTTTGTACCAGTATCATACTGTCTTGATCATGACAGCTTTGTAATATAACTTAAAGTTAAGAATTGTGGTATCTCCCACTTTGCTTTTCTTCCTCAATATTGCTTTGACAATTCGGGGTCTTTTGTGGTGTCATACAAATTTTAGGATTGATTGTTCTAGCTCTATGAAAAATGCTCATGATATTTTGATAGGGATTGCATTAAAATGTATAGATTGCTTTGGGTAATATAGACATTTTAACAATATTTGTTCTTCCAATCCATGAGCATGGAATGTCTATTTCTTCATATCATCTTCAATTTCTTTCATCAGTGTTTTATAGCTTTGAGAGTGAAGATCTGTTCATATGTATGTGTCTTATGGTTTTTGGTGCAATTGTAAATGGGGTTGTTCTACCGTTTCTTAGAATTTGTTGTTTTTGATGATACGTTTGATTATTTCTTATTGGGACTCTCATAAATAATGACTAGTTTTTCTCTTGTTTTCAAGATTTTTCTCTTTGCCTTTCACTTTTAATATTTTAACAATGATGCATGTGAGTGTAGAGCTTCTTGTATTTATCTTCTGTAGAGTTTATTGAGCTTTTTCAGTGAGTCAGCACATTAACCTTTTCACCAAATCTGGAAAGGTTTCAATCAGTATTTCCTCAAATATTTCTTTTTTTCCTTTTTCCCTCTTCTGTTTCAATTACACATTTGTAACTTGTCCAGTTAATTGTGTCTCACATTTCCTTTAGACATAATTTTTCTTCAATCTTTCTCTTAGTTCTTCATAATTTCTATTTATCTTTTTTCAAACTTGCTTATTCTTTTTTCTTGTAGTTGGAAATGGTTGTTTAGTTTCTCTCATAAATGTTCCATTTTGGTCATTATAGTTTTCTACTGCAGAATTCCCATTCTATTATTTGTAATAATTTAAATGTTTTATTGATTCTCTATTTGATGGAACATTGTATTTATACATTCCTTTATTTTTAAAGCATAGTTTTTGAACATATTCAAGATATGTACTTTAAGTCTTTGAATTCTGAAATACCATCTGGGCCTTTTCACAGGCAATTTCTAATGCTGTTTTCTTTGCCCTATACATGTCATACTTTTTTGTCATTTATATCCATGATTTGACTTTTTCTGAGAAAAAAAGTGGACAGTTTAGATATTATGGTATAGCAACTCTGACTACCACTCCTTCCCAGAGGTTGTTCTGTTGTTATTATCTTAGTCAATTTTTGTTTAGTGATTTGTCTAAAACTAATTCTGTGAAAGCACTTTTTCCTGCATTTGGAAGCCTCTGATGTCCCTTTCAGATCATTTCCCCTTGCTTTAATCTTTTAGTCAGGCTACCTATGGGTCACCTCTGAGTTGATGTAAGCTGCATTTCACAAAGGTTGACCATTTGGATTATACCATTTCCTATTAGATGTTTGTGGCTTATTTCATCCTCGGTTTCAGCCAAAGATCATTAACATGGAGGTAACTTCTCTGGTCATTCCCAAGAAGGTTTAGCCTTGGGCATGTATTCAGTCTTCTAAACTGCCAGGGAGGAAGGTAAATTTGCATTTTACTCTAAATTTTTGAATTAACTTATTAGAATAGTTTATCATTCAGTCAGTGTTTGGCCAAAGGTTTTGTTTAAACCTTTTACATTTGTGGCTTTTCCATCCTGCGTTTATAAGTTTGTTTGTGGAGGTGCCTGGATGTCTTAGTTGGTTAAGTGCCCAACTCTTGATTTCAGTTCAGGTCATAATCTCAGGGTCATGAGATTGAGCCCTGAGTGTGTTCTGTGTTCAGTGGGGAGTCTGCTTGAGATTCTCTCTCTCTTTCTCCCTCTCCCTCTCCCCCACTCACTTACTTCCACTCTCTCTCTAAAATAAATGGATAATTTTTTTTTAAAGTCTGTTTCTGGGGTACCTAGGTGGCTCAGTCTGTTAAGTGACTGCCTTTGGCTCAGGTCATGATTCCAGGGTTTTGGGATGGAGCCCTGCATTGAGCTCCCTGCTCAGTGGGGAGCCTGCTTCTCCCTCTGCCTGACACTGGGCCTGCTTGGGCTCTCTGTGTATGTGTGTCAAATAAATAAATAAAATCCTTAAAAAAAAATAAAATAAATAAATAAATAAAAACTCTGTTTGTGGCTCAGAGATGCTTTCAAGTTTACCCCACATCTTGCTCTGATTACTCCTGACTGAGTTCTACCAAATGCTTGTACACAAGTTTCCCAATTCCGAGAGTTGACAATGATCTCCAAAGGCCTATTCTTGGCTTTCTCTTCCTCTTGTCCTCTCTATTAAACTTCTGGCTATTCTGCTATTTTGCTTGTATAATTAACCTATCACCTTCCTCTTATTTTTCTCTATGGAAATCTCTATTTTTTTTTTTGACAATACCATTAGTCATGGAGGCCTCCATTCTTTGACCCACATAAAAGCAGTCCCTCAGGCAGAACTTTTGCTGGAATGACTCCCTCTCTCTTGGAGTTGACATTGGGTAAGGGTGGCAACTACTGGCTTTCTCAGCTTGCTCCCCCTCCGTACACCATGAACCTCTTCCTTGAAAGTGAGCCAAGGCAGGAGAACTTGGGACACTAGTATTCTTGGTTTGATATGCCTGGATAAGAATTTCCACCATATAAATGGAGTGTCAGGTGAGTGAAGACCTGGTCTTATCAAATGTGCACCTACATGGAAAAGAACCCCTGTAACAGGGAGCTGGTACTGTAAGTGAGAAATTCAGGAAGTCTCCCTCTCCCAGGGTGAAATCACAATCTCAGAATAGTAACTAAGAGGAGGAACCCATCTTCTTGATATTATCTGCCTGTAGTAAGAGGCCCGTATTGAAATTCTGTTGCTTCCATGTTGCTAGAGAGTGATGGTAAGGGATGAGGTCATGGCTCAAAGATTCTTGTCATTGGCCACATGATTCTTGTCATTGAATTATGGCTACAGATTCTTGTTATTCTTTGAAGGGATTTATTATATTTTCTTGAATGACCATTCCTCTATTCACACTGATTTTTAGGATAATTTCCAGATTCTCTATTTTTTAAATTAATTATTATTATTACTTTTTGCATTCATCTCATCATGCCCCATATTTCAAGAGTTGTAAATATCTTATGAAACCAGTTCTGATCCTTTCAAATTGGAACCATATCTTCTTATTGTATCCCACTATGCCTAGCAGAGAGCCTTTCTCACAGACAATGCCTATAAATGTCTGCCGAACAGAGTTGCTTAGAGTTAACAAGGACATGAGTCATTACTGATAAAAAAAAAAAAAAAGGCAAAAAACAAAAAACAGAACAAACAAACAAAAAAACACTATGCTAAGAATGAAGAGTAGAGAGTAATGAGAGCTTGTAGAGAAGTGTCATGGAGAAGATAGTACTGGAACTGAATCTTGCAGAAAGAGTAAGATTTAGACAGGTGGAAAGGAAAAAAAGAGACAATGCAGACAGGAGTCGAAGCATGAAGAAGACCTGCCACTTTCAATTATTTCAGACTCTTCAGACTCCTTAAATGACTTTACAAATTCCTGAATTAATTTGTTGTTTGCTAAAGAGAACTTCTGCTGAGCTCTTTATTCCAACATTTTGGAAACCTCTTGTTCCCCTTAATTAAGGGTTTTTTGTTGTTGTTGTTGCTGTTTTTTGGTGGTTTTTTTTTTTTTTTTTGGTCTTTTTTTTCTTTAAATGCATATTAAAGTAAACTAAATATTTCTCACTATGTATATGCAAATTAGATTTAAGTACTAGGCTCAGATAAGGATTAACCATTTTTTGGTTTTGTTTTGTTTTAGCCTACATGGGTATGTAATGAGATATTTTTAAAGCTGTGAAGTCTCTGGTAAGTTTTTTTCTGTTTATGCAATTGCATACTGCACTGCAGAATATTTAATATCTCTCACTACAATTCCCTAAATGTCAGTAGCACCATTCCAATCATCGCAACTATTAAAACCCCTTAGCCAATTTCCAAAATATACACTTTTATAAGAATATGGTCATATAGGGCAACTGGGTGGCTCAGTGGGTTAAAGCCTCTGCTTTTGGTTCAGGTCGTGATCCCAGGGTCCTGGGATCGAACCCTGTGTCGGGCTCTCTGCTCAGTGGGGAGCCTGCTTCCTCCTCTCTCTCTCTCTGCCTGCCTCTGCCTACTTGTGATCTATCTGTCAATAAATAAATAAAATTTAAAAAAAAAAGAATATGGTCATATGATGCATAAATTCTACAATTTGTGTGTGTATAACTATAATATATCTTTGATAGAATTCAGTGCCAGTGTGTGCTGGTCTATCTCATTCTTTTAAACCATTGTTTACTTAGAGTATCATGGATGTTTTCTATTTTTTTATTCTAAAAGAAATATTGGTTGGCCTCTTAAAGTTTTCAAGTAGATTGGATTTGATTCGCTCTTAAAGACTTAAAATTATTTGCTATCAGACTAATTTCTTACTACCACAGATCAAATAAAATATTTAAAAATATATAGTACCTTTTTTATAAATATGATTTCTTTTAATTTTTACAGCACACAAAGTTTGTTATTGCATTTTAAGAGGGAGAAACTGAGGATCCAAGAGGACAAACAATTTGAAATAATTAGACAAGATTAAGAGAGGTAAAAGCATCATTAGTCACAATAGCTAAGCTACAGAAACAACCTAAGTGTCTATCAGTGGATGAATGGATAAAGAAATTGTATCTATACACAGTGGATTGTATTTCCATCATTAGACAGAAGAAAGTCTTGCCATTTGTGACAACATAGAGAGGAGTCTGAAGCATTATGTTAAGTGAAATAAGCCAGAGAAAGAAAAATATAGCATAGTATCACTTGGATGTGGAACTAAAAAAAAAAAAAAAAAAAGTCAACTTGTAGAAAAGTGGTTACCAGGTCCTGGGGAGGGTGGTAAAAGTGTATAAGCTCTCAGCTATAAGATGTATGCAGTGTGTAAAACATCATGACTATCATTGATAACACAGTACTGTAAAACTGAAATTTGCTTAAAGAGTAGGACTTCGATGTTCTTATATACATACATACAAACATACATACACACACGGGTATGTTAATTAAGTAGATGAAGAAAATACTAGACAATGAATATGTATATAAAATCACCAGGATGAATACTTTAAATACCTTATAGTTTTATTTGTCAATTATATCTCAGTAAAGCTGAGATTTTTTTTTTTTTAAGAGCCAGAGGTAAATTTCAAACCAGGATTTATGCCTCATCCTTCGCACTCTACAGCTAAACTGCACTTCTGTATTTTGTTCTGAATTAGTCACTTTATACCTCTATCAATAATCTTGAGTTCTAGTCTTTTAAAATATTTCTACCTTCATCCAACTCTCCTGAATAGGAACTTGTGTGTAAATTGAAATGTCTCTTCCAAAGAAAGCCTGTAAGCAACTAAATTGTTTAGAAATTGGGGAAATGTCTGTTCCCTTGCCTACAAGATCTTATTCCATTTATCAATTGCAATTGTTTAGATCAAAGTTGAGGGATACATGAAATTCACTGTGAAGTCTGCAAACTGCAGAACATATGGCATTTATTTCTTAAGTTTTTTTCAGCACAAAACCTTGAAATTTGCCATTACATTCTGAACACATTTCTAACAGGCATTATTGTCTTCAATGAGTGTTTAATGTCAAAGAATAAACAAGGACAATTTCCTTGAAGATGTATTCTGATTGTTTGGAAAATATCAAAAACATTAACAATTCTTGAAATGAGTGGTAAATTGTGCATTGTTCTTTTAAACACAAGCATTTTCTGACAAAGCATTATGCCAGATCTCCATTAGGTGTACTCTGCTTGTATTTTCTCTTACTATTGTGCATGTAGTCTTTATTATTTCACATGAATTACCTTTTATCTAACAGTTCCCCCCCAAAAAGATAGACTTGCCAATTATGTAAAAGGATTAGAAGAGAAAATAAATGTCTATTTCTAGAAATTTTATTTCACCCAAATCTCATCTTTGTGGAGTCTACAAATCTCTGTTCTCCAGATTAAATTTGTTTTCAGCAGTAAACTGCAGAATGATAAATATAGCATAATTGTCCTAACTGGTACTCTAAAGTGGATATAATTTTTCCTTTCTGTTTTAGTAATAAGTCCTTACCTAAAACAGGCATTTATCAAAGAAAATGTAGGAGGAAGGGTGGCATGATTTGACTTTTTTTTTTTTTCCATTTAATGATAAAGAGCTCATTCTGGTTGCAAGCTTCATATAGTATTAGAATAAAGCTCATTTGCCACCCTAATGCTTTGCACTTTCATAAGCCATTTTACCCAAAAATTTCTTGACTATATCCAGGAAAATTAACTCTGTAAATTTAAATATTATTAGAAGTTGAAGGATCTTAAGAGCACATGAATAGACTGATATTGTATCAGAAAATAAAAATAAACTCTCACTTATAGGACAATACTTTGGGCTCTTTGGCCTGAGTACTAACTTAATAAAATATTTTACCCACTCTAGCCAGGAACATATTATTATAAGTTTATTCAGATTTTTAGAAATTATGTCTTCTTTGAAACATTAGATTTTTTTAAATTACAGATTTATTAACAGTTTTAACACAAAGGAGAAAATTCCTTTGTGCACTTAATCCATGAATTTGCATATCTGAGCAGTAGTCAAAAATAACAGTAGTAAGTGATTAGTATATATTAATAAATAATAGTAATAATAAATATGTTACACTTAGTTATTTAAAAATGAAAGCAAATGAACAACCACTGATGGGCAAATTGATATAAATGTGTGTGTGTCTATGTCTGTAGGGAACTACTGAACACTCAAGTATATCATAATTTATTTCACACTGCATTATATAAGTTCAATTATAATCTCTATTACCTTTCTATAAACTCATTTTCTAAATGAAAATTACTCAGATCATCAAGATGTCATTATATTCCTTAGGATAAACATCATTAGCCTTTACTAACTTATTTTTTAAACTACTTTATGATGCATCTTATTACTTACTCTTTACAAACTTTATAAACTGTTATATGGTGAAACACTGCTTTTTACTTAGCAAGTGAAATTAACAGAATTTTATTTTGAAAAGAAGATATTGAGCAGGTTATTTTTCTGCAGGTGTCTGTTCTTTAAACATGGGTGGAAATTAAAATTTGGATTCTCCAAACAGTAATTATTTTTAAAGAACTTTATTTATTTATTTATTTATTTATTTATTTATTTGACAGAGAGAGAGAGTGAGGGAGAAGAAGCAGGGGGAGGGACAGAGGGAGAACCAGGCTCCCCACTGAGCAGGGAGCTGGCCATGGGACTTGTTCCCAGGACCCCAGGATCATGACCCAACTGAAGGTAGATGCTTAAGAGACCAAGTCACCCAGGCACCCCTCCAAACATTAGATTTTGAGTTATATACTCATTCTTACATGGTAAATCAATTGTCTATGGAAGGCAATAGTATTCTTAATTATTTTAAATATGATTATACTTAAAGAGAACTTGGCTATGTTAAACAACTTGTCTAAAAGATTGCATATTTGGGAATTAAACTGAATTTTGGAGCAAAACCATTTCTTTTTCAAAATGCTAACATGTGTGTTTATCTAAACCAAAAAAAGAGTAATGTTTATTAAAAAATGTAAAATACCCAGAATACATAAAGTGTAAAGTAAGATCTCCTGATTGTCACCTTCTATATATTTATTTCAGTTTGACATTTCCCACTTTAAATTAAACATAGATAAATGTGAGAAAAATTAAGTGCTGTATATCTAAATATCTCCGTGTTGAGTGTGCATGTTGTGTGTGTGTGTGTGCGTGCGCGTGCAGGCGCGTGCAGGCATTTGTGTTAGAGACAAAGAGTTCAGCAAGATGATTATTCCATGTGAGGATACAAAGCTCTCCCTTTTTGTTTCACATGACTAGGTAATATTTTCTTGTCTGAATTCCTATAAAGTAAAACAATATTTTCAATTTTCAAAAACTAGAGAGCCTTAACTAAAAATACATGGTTAAAAACAAATGACAAAGAGAAAAATGTGTAAAGGAGAGCACGGCAGAGCAAATACACTGAAGGGTTTTTACTATTTTACAAATAAATAGTAGACAAACTTCAGCAAATGTCTTCTGAATTCCCTTTTACCCCCAAAATCATTTAAGAAACATCATTTCAGGGATCAAACAACTGATATATAAACAGCTAAACAGAAAGGACCTCTCATCATTGATGGGGTTTGGGTAGCAAATACTAATACCATTACATAATGCAGCTTTGAACCTCTGCTGGAGATAAATCTGAGAGGCCCTCATTAATTCAGAATCCAATAATGAACAATGCTCAGTTACTCAAATGTTGTAGACTGTATTTCTTTCAAAAAAAAAAAAAAGTGGTGAACATTCTAATGTTGGCAGAGTTTCTCTGCTCCATAAAATTCTCCAAGAACATGAGGTGTCAGATTAGCATTAACTCAGCTATACTAAATCTGTGACTTCCAAAACTAGGTCTATGGTCTAATAATGTAAGAGCTATTTTTACCTATGTGATTGGTAAAGATAATAAATAGATTATTTGTGAAAGTGTACCTTTATACAAATCAGGGGCATTCAAATTGCTGGTATGTATCAATATTTGATATGTACATTCAGCACTTTGAGGAAGTGGTTCTGCTTATGAAAATTTCACCTAGAGGAAAATCGTATAGATGTGCACAAATGCATGAAAAATAATGTGGTATAGCATTGGTGATAATAATAAAAATGTACATTTTTTTTAAATTTTAGGTGTTGGTAGTGATTTAAAACAGGTTAAAATTTTCAGACTATCTCCAGTAACATGACAGAATTCAGAAGAAGAGATTTTTGAAAAGTAATTTTAAGAAGCAAATAATTTAAAATGTTTAAAAAATGGTAATAGAGCTTGTTTTAATTTAATTCTTTCAGATGTTGAAAAGCTAAAACCCTAAAGGATTTAGAATGCATAATATTGCATATTATACTTATATCCTTACTATTTATATGTGTACATATGATGTATATTTGTAACTAAGTCTTATTTACTAGAAATCTGAGCAAATGAGAAGAATAATGAGTAGAGTTAGAGAAAGAGGTGTGGGCTTATAGAAACACTTATCTCAAGTTGAATCCCACCTCTACCATCTGTAATTTTCAGCAAGTAATTTATTTTCCCTAATTTTCAATTCCATCACTTGAACAATCGGGCTATTGAAGATTTCATTTGTGTAACTGTGGGTATAGATAAGGCAATATTTGTGTAGTACTCAATAAAATGCTAAGAAGTTAGTGTTCAGGATGGCAGTTCTATTGTTTTTCATTATTAATATTATTGTTATTGATTTATATATTTGTTAAAAGGGATCTCTGAATGCATTTAACCCAATAATTGTGCATGTATCTCTTATACAGATCGACCAGGCTCTGCAAGAACATTTTTAGATTCAGGGAAGCACTATGCTTTTAAGAAGTCCCATTATCTATAAATGTTATAATTTTGTATACTTCCTGCTATGCTAAATATATACCTGGGTATATACCAACAAAATTGATAGCTTCATCATTTTAACATTTACTCAAAATTCTCATGAGTTTGCCTAACAATTTATAAGCAAGTAATTTATACATTTAACTATTTTATTATTAAGAACAAATTAAAATATAATTATAATCAGCTTCATGGGAAAGGGTACAGTGATGGATTTTCTTTGGAAACCTAATTAAATGACATATATATCAAAGATGGGAAGCTCCTATGGAGCAGAACAAGGCTGATGTTTTGTGTCATTCTTGAGAAATGAAGTTTAGTAGTTGGGAAGATGGCAGAGCTGTGTCATACCATATTTCCATTAAATAAACTTTGTTTTTTTTTTTGTGTGTGTGTGTGTGTGTTTTTAATGAGAGGTTGATTATTAACATACTAAATCTCATTTTGGTAGGATTTTGGTGGAGGAGGAGATTAATGAGTTTGAGGCAATAACTACTTACCCATCTTTAAGGAAAGCATCTATATAGAGGAAATTTTTGACTTTTTTTAAAATATAGAGCTGCTAGATTGCTTCCTTTTTGCATATAGCTAGAATATAATTAAAATAGATAATTTGAGAAAGTAATTACTGAGTTCTTCTTTCAGTCTTTGCACATTCATTAAGGATTATATATAAATCCAAATGAGCCTAAAAGTATAGTTGTTGACAGCCCAAAAGCTATCTTAAGTTATAATATTAAGAACAGTAATTTTTCTCATAAATATCTGTGTTTAATTTGGAACTATGCAAAGTTATATTAATTTGTCTAATCAAGGTTTTAAAATACTTCAGAGTAATAAATGATAAAGTAGCAGAACAGTCTGAATTTATATCTTATATTTATTTAAATGGATAACAAGGCAACTTTGTTTCTTTTTTTCATCTTACTTAAATTTTCAAATCTTAAATGCTTTGTTAAATCATTATTATTGTTATAAGATAAACTATATGCAAACTGATACTTTTTCCACCTGGGGCTGTTCAAATTATAGGTTACAGGCTGTTTCTTTTTATTAAAACCAAAAGAGAGATGATGATGTTATGCAAAAAGTTACTGCATTGCACACATCGGCTCACTGTGAGTAAATTCAAAATAGGATAATTGAATAGAATTTCACGCCAGAGCACAAGTATAAAAGTCTAGCATTAGTAGATATTTAAAGTCCTGAACTCGAGTACAGTGTGAATTGCATGAGTTTATTCTAATGTTGATAGTCTTTCTAGTTTTCACCTTTTATTCTCAACATTGATTCCTGCTTAGTTATCCAATGTCCATTAGTAAATGAATCATTTATTTTTTTCAATTGAAAGTTAGAAAAATGAAAGGGACATAGAAATTGAAATTGAATAGGAAATTATGTTAAAAGAATAAGAATAAAATAGACTTAAAATAAAAATAGGATTTTTATTTTTTACTTATATTAAAATAAAAATAGGATTTGTTTCAGCATAGTTTACTATATTAGAAAATTAGACTATTGTAAGGTATTTTGAACAGTTTTATTATGCAGGGGAAGCAGATATTTATTAAAACATGCAAATTAAAGGATACAGAAATATGTTTTTAAACTTTTCATTCTTAAAAGAAAAAACAAAACCCTTTTCCTTACTAAGTGAAATTTCAGGTTCTTAGCCATTTTGCCAAATATTAACCCACAGTAAACTTTGGGTTAATCATTCAAGAAGACAAAATAAAATTTTGAGGGGTGCCCGAGTGTCTGGGTCAGTCAGTTAAACATCTGCCTTCAGTTCAAGTCATGATCCCTGGAATTGAGCCCCATGTCAGGATCTCTGCTTAGTAGGAAGCCTACTTCTCCCTCTGACCTTCCCCCCTGCACCTCTCTCTCACTTGCTCTCTTGCTCTCTCTCAATAAATAAGTAAATAAAATCTAAAAAAAAAAGAAAGAAAGAAAGAAAGAAAAGTTTTGAAATATATTACATTTCTTGAATAGAAGGAGCAGGTAAGAAACTTGCTCTACTAGATATCAGGACATTATATAGTCATGATAACCAAGACAGTGTGCACAAGGATGAACAAATGGACTAAGAAAACAAAATAGTGGTCAAAAAGACCACCCTATATGAACATCTGAGGAAATCATAAAGTATTTATAAGTGCTTATCAGAAACTAAGCTTAACTACCAGACAGGGGGAAAAAAATGAAAAAAGAAACAGTGTCACAATCTCAATTGTTGATGAGATATTGGAACAATGGATACACTGTAAAGGACAAACTGGAAGTACTATTGAGAAAATCAGTTCGGAATTACATTATCTTATAAAGTTGAAATTGTACATTCCTTATGATCCAGCAATCACACTTCCAGGAATATAGTCTCATGCACTAGAACCCATGCCTATTATTCATAATAGATCAAAAGCAACAAATTAATCTGTAAAATAGAGAGTGACTTAAGTACAGCCATACAATGCAAAACTAAACAATATATTATTTGAGATAAAAGAGTAACATTAAGCAAAGCATTGAATAACACAAAATTCCTACACAGTAGATCCTACTAAAAGGAAAAAGGAGCACAAATGTGAATCAAGATTCACTTAATGCTTCTTAAGGAAATTGGACAGGACATAGGCATGTATTTCTTCAAATAGTGCATATAGGTTACGTGCAGTCTTTGATGAACATGAAAGCAAATAGAAACTAAATGCCATGAGAATTGGGGTAGCAACTGGTTTAAGCTAAAAAATGAAAGGTCAATAGAATTTTTAATTTAAGGAAAACTTATGATAATGGATAAAAGGAAGAAATCTAAATTATTTTATGCAAAAATATTGTTATTTTATTCCAATAAACCAAACAATTTCTGAAATGAATAGCACATAATTAAGGTATATACAGTCACAGTTTCAGATGATTATTGATGTAATTGTATTCAAAAACTAAAAAGCCACTCAACATCCTACATTAATATAGAAAAGGAAGAGACAAAATAGAAGCCATAGTTACTGTGGAACATTCTTTATTCCCCAACCAATCAATAAAGAAATCCCCTCTCAATTAAAAGGACAATCTCTGTTTCCCTGCTTTCATGATGAGCCTCACCACCTGACTTTATTCCTAGAAAGAAGAGAGTACAGAGGCTTATTTGTGACAGACTGTCCTTTATTAAACAGTAAGTTATTGGTTAACCTATTTATTAGAAATAATACATGCTTACCTAGAGTTTACCTACCACATATCAATCCATATATTTTTATGTGTATTTATCAAATATGTGATTATATGCACTAGATGTGGGGGCAATTTTCTCACTGAAGTAGAATTAAAAGCAAATCTGGTGTGGGGCTCCTTGTGGCTCAGACAGATTAGTGTCTGCCTCAAGTCATCATCCTAGGGCCTTGAGATCAAGCCCCATATCAGGTTCTCTGCTTAGCAGGGAGCCTTCTCCTCCGTCTCCCATTGCCTGCCATTCCCCCTACTTGTGTTTTTCCTCTCTCTCTCTCTCTCTCTTTCTCTGTGTCAAATAAATAAATAAATAATAAAATCTTAAAAAAAAAAAAAAACAAATCTGGTGTGACTAGTACATATTAACAAATCATTGTATAATAGGAAGTTCAAGAAAAGGATTTCAACCAGGTAATGGATATTAAGGAGGGCATGTGTTGTGATGAGCACTAGGTGTTATATGCAACTAATGAATCTTTGAACACCAAAAAAAAAAAAAAAATATTTCTGTTAAGGCATAATGCACTGATGCTTGCCCATTCATCATTCCCTAGTCACACATATAGATAGATGATAGATAGATAGATAGATGATATATGTGTTCAATAAGTTGAAGTGAATCATTGTTATATTGTCTTATAGTAATACTTATTGCCACTCACAAATTAATGGCCTAATTTTATGCAGGTATCAGTATTTAATATTTTTAAATGATCATAACAGAAATACCTAGCTTAATTATTCTTTTTATACTCCTAGGAGTACACAACAGCTCAGGAAACAATATGAAAAAAGAAAAACAGTATCACGCTCTAATGAAGATAACATTAATTACACAAAACTCATTTTAGAAGTTAATCACATAGGAAGAACTGTAATAGAGATTTAGCAGGTAACCTATAATATAAGCTCAGATTAATTTATAAAGAAACAAAGAGAAATATATTTTAAAAGATTAATCAGAGACATATTTTCTTCTTTACCTGAAGAGAAATTAGAACTGGTACATAAGGCCCTACGAAATTAGGATTTTTTTTCCTTTCAATATTTGGGTCTCATAAAAATGAGCTCGATTTCATTATTATTTTTCTTAGGCTGGAGCCTTATAGAATAACATTTTAGTGGAAAACTTCTTATCTATAAAATTCAAAGAGTAATGTATCTTTGTAAGTGGAAGATTCAATGAAGTCTAGCATGTCCCTCCCCTTCTTTCCAGTTCACATCACAATGACATCAACTTCTAGTTTGTTCCAGGTAGAGGAAAGTATGGTGGCTTATTTCTGACAGATTGTCCTATCTTAAAATACAAAGAATATTGGTTGATTAATTTATTAAGAGTGATACTTGATCTAAAGCTTTCTTTCCGCATTTGTTAACTGGAAAATTATTTTCCTGCTTAAGTAAAATTTAAATAAATATCTGGCATCAGAACTTTGTGCATGGAGAAGTTGAATTTTAAGGAAAATATTTCTTTGGAAGCATAATGCATTGTTTCCCTTTCAGTTTTCCCTAAAAATAATATAAAATTTATATTTATAGAAGTGAAGGGAACTGAACTGTGTATTAATCCCTATAAAATTCAGAAGAGAAATAAAACAGCAATGTATTGGAGTTGAACTTGAACTCAACCTTAAATAATGAAGAGAAGTTTCAGTATTGGAAGAGGATAAGGAAGATGCTGCTGAAATTGAAACCAAAGATATAGGAAAAAGGACTAATTCAAGAGAATGAAACAAGATTTTACTTAAGTAAAATCAAGAGTTTCTGTTATTCATTCAGTCTAAAAATAGTTTAAGAGCACCACCTTTTGGGAGAAGATTCTCTACTGGTTCCCTTATGTTTCTGAACATCTTGCAAGCAAAGGCTCTGACAGCTTTTGTTCCAGACTGTATTTTCAACGCTGTCTATACAGTAAACCACCCAGAAAGATAGAGATGGCATCTTTCTCAGACCAAAGAGAAGATTTATTTGCTAGCCACAGTAATAAGGTTAATTCTCTCTCTTGCACAGTTTGGGTGGGTTTGATTATATCACCTGATAAAAAGATGAAATTAAGCCCTTCAGATGGGAGCAAAATACTTCTAGTGTTAAATCCATCTGACCCATCTGAATCTTGTTTCTGATGTGGGAATCTTCTGTTAGCTTGAAAGGAGAATAAAAACTCAGCCCCTTCACAGTTCTTGACATTTACCATGTACTAGGCATTTTTTAAAGCACTAGAGACCCTAATGGAACAAAATAGACAATAATTTCCACTCTACTGGAGCTTACATTCTAGAGATGGGAAATTTAAAATTCTAAAATTTTAAAGGCATTAGGGTAAAATTTACTTGAGGAGGTGCCCTGTGAAAACATCAGAATGATCATATACTTGAAAGATGTTATTTATTTTTATGCACACACAGATAAATGTTATTATAGCACTGCTTTTCAGAATGAACAAACAGAAAAAGTGGAAATAACGTGAATGTCCATCAGAAAGGGAATGGTTATGGTTAACTAAATTGTGGTGTAGACATAAAATAGATTTTGCTTACACACACACACACACACACACACACACAAAAATAGTATTCACTTACCCAGAAGATAGTTCATAACCTATCAAGTGAAAAAGCAAGTGCAGGTTTTGAGTGGATTCATATATATTACTTTTTAATAACAAAAACAATGAAGGTAGGAAGGAAAGAAAAATAAATAAATAAATGAAAGAAGGAAGAAAGGGAGGGAAGGAGGAAGGGAAAAAGGAAAATATACTAGTCACATAATTACTCAATATTAACCTTTGATAATCTCTGAAAATATGAGTGAATACAGATGGTAAGATTATATATGTATATATACATATGCATATATATATATACACACACACATATATATATTCTGAACATCTGAACAGATATATATATATATAAACAGATATATATATGTATATATATACATATATATATCTGTCTTTTCTTAAGTTTTGATCTAAATTCCAGTTAGTTAACATATAGTATAATATTAGTTTCAGGTGTACAATATAGTGATTAACACTTCCATACAGGATGGTGCTCATCACAATTGCCCTCCTTAATCTCCATCATCTATTTAATCCATCCCCCCACTCACCTCTATTCTGGGAAACATCAGTTTGTTCTCTATACATAATAGTCTGTTTCTTAGTTTGCCTCTCTTTCTTTTTCCCATTTTGCTCATTTATTTTGTTTCTTAAATTCACATATAAATTGAATCATATGGCATTTGTCTTTCTCTGACTTATTTTGCTTAGCATAATACTCTCTAGTTCTTTCCACATTGTTGCAAATGGCAATATTTCATTCTTTTTAGGCTGAATAATATTCCAGTGTGTGTGTGTGTGTGTGTGTGTGTTTATACATATATACATATATATATATGTGTATGCATATATATATGCATATATATGTATATATATGCATACACATATATATATGTGTGTGTATATATATATATATATATACACCAATTCTTGATGGACACTTGGTAATATTTCCATAATTTGGCTATTGTAGATGTTATTTAAATAGAGAGCAATAATAAATATTGTAAGACTGGAGCTTAAAACCAATGGATGAGTACATATTTTGTATCCAACTAGGATCCAATTAGGACCTCTTTAATGGCATACATTTTTAAATTATTAGTAACAATGAGAATAGAGACAAAGTTATTTAATCACTTGTGTTTCAGGGACAATGGTTTAACTATAGTTTTAGCATTTATTGTAAAAATGGGTTAATAAAAATTAGAAAAAATAATTGTTATACAGAAATTGACAGAATCAGGAAAAAATGATAAAGAAGTTAGAACTATGGTCTTAGAAATTACAAATCTGGATATTGATAACATAGATGAGAGGAAAATTTAATAAAAGGACTTTAATTTTGTTATAGGTACCTTGAGTTTAGGATGGTAGTAAGAATTCCAAGTGAAAAGACTCAAGAGGCAGTCAAAAATTTAGGCCCAGAATTTAGAAAAAAAAAATTGAAAACAAAAGAATATTTAAGATTATCCCAAGTAGAGGATTGATTTTGAAAACTGTGAGAAAACCCAGGCTTTCAAGGATGTTGCAAAACTGAAGCCACAAGTGGCCAAAACTGAATATTGAATCACCTGACTTCCAGAAAATTATAGAAAATAATCCACCAGAAAGAAATAGAAGAGGAGAAAGAGAAGCAGGAGGAAGACAGGGGGATTCCCAGATAGTACATGGGCCTAACTACCAAGGCAGATAAGAATATCAACAAGGAGGGAGTGACCACATTGTAAGTTGTGACAAAAGAATATTAACATTGGAGGAGAAACTATAGGTGACCTTTAATTTTGTAAGGGCAGAGGTCATAGAATTCATAGAGATCAAATAAGATAGTTGGAAATCAAGTTATTTTTAATGTTATATAAAATTATGAAATTAATTTCAAGTGTTATGTTGACAAGTTATCTCTGATTCATTTTTTGTCTGGCAAATAATTTTATCACATAGTAAATGTTTCATTTATAAAATATCATCTAAGTAAATCTCTTACTCTTTGTATATATAATGTAATTTGAACATTACAATTAGTAGTAATACTGACTAACTATAGTTTTTTTTAATTTCAAGAAGCCTTTTCTATACTTAGTTCTCAAGGATATCAATTAATTTCTTCTATTCACTCAGTTATATTAACAAGTAGGTGAAACTGAAATGATTCACTATGAGCAAAGGGATATGGTATCAGAGGAGCAATAAAAATTCTTCAGTATTTTTCCTTCATTTTTTATTTCATTAACTTGTTTGTTTCTTTGGGAAAGAAAACGTATTTTCACCTTATTTTTTCAATTTGTGATATAAGAAGAAGAATAATACCTGTTTCAAACTTATCTAAAATGGTATAATTGATTTTGAAGCAAGGAAAAAAAAAGGAAGAGTATAATTTAAAGTTTCATTTCAGGGGGCACCTGGGTGGCTAGTGGGTTAAGCCTCTGCCTTCGGCTCAGGTCATGATCTCAGGGTCCTGGGATGGAGCCCCACATCAGGCTCTCTGCTCAGCAGGGAGGCTGCTTCTCCCTCTCTGCCTGCCTCTCTGCCTACTTGTGATCTCTCTCTCTGTCAAATAAAATAAAATCTTAAAAAAAATAAAGTTTCATTCAGGAGTGCTCAAAAATTTGGAGGAATTTTTATTATATTATTTGGTTTAGCTACATCATTTCATTATATTTAATAGTAATATGAAAAATATATATTTCTCTAAAATATATGTGAACTCCAAGGCCTCTGTCTCTCTAACCTAATTCTCTCTAGGTTTATGAATAATCACTGAGTTCATTAGAAACTACTGATCTGTGCAAAATAATGTGATACCTTCATATATTTAACTTTGTGAAAAAATATTTCAAATACTGTTAGATTTTGATGCCATTTTTATGTGCTTACCATTTTTTTCATCACCTTAAATAAAAGCTAATGCACAATGTTTTATTAGAATGCTAGTTTTTGCAACTTTCTGGTAAGATTTTAGTAGGCTGTTATGCTCTTGATGTTGAAGAGAAGAAAACAAAATGTTATATTTACTGTGATTCAGACCACCACTGTGATATCATAAACATGGAAACCCTTAGCCATATTTCTTTCATTACTTTTTAATTTTTGTAGATTTTAAAAAAGTGATTGTGCAGATCACAATCAGAATGAGTACCAAGAGAAGTTATAGGAACATATTCTGCAGCTATATTAAAAGCAAAGGACACACACACAAAAATTAACATACAAATGGTACTGCCTATGAGTTATAATTTAGAATTAAGTTTCAAACTTTCAATTCTTATGATTCAGGACATAAAATCTTGCCATATGGAATCAAGAAGAAATATCCTACCTAAATTTTTTATTTCTGTGTAGATGAACATCTTATGTATTTTTATAACTAATATAATAGATTCAAGTATATGGTACAACTTAAGATAATTGTAATAAGCTACCATTTATTGACAGTTGGCGATATTCCAAGCACTATAGTTGTATACAGTTTTTCATTTGATTCTGAAAATATCTCCCTTACCTAGGAATTATTATCCTAATATTTACATGAAAAGGAAGAAGGAAGAGGTAGGAAGAAAGAAAGGTGGCTCAGGCTTAGCAGCATACAAAAGAATAATGACATAATTGCAATATAATCTATTTTATTAATTTCAAATACTGTAGTAATAGTTTCTAATGTTACATTGTTAAAATATCACTGTTGGGGCACCTGGATGCCTCAGTCAATTAAATGTCCAGCTCTTGATTTTGGCTCAGGTCATGATCTAATGGTCCTGGGATGGAACTCCACGGTTTAAGTGCTCAGAGGGAAGTCTTGAGGTTCTCTCTCTCCATTTCCATCTGCCCTTTCCCTCTGTGTATAAGCACATGCACTCTTTATCTCTCTCTTTCTCTCAGATAAATAAATTATTAAAAAATATTTATTATAGTACAAAATATAAACAAACAATCATTTCTAGATGTTTTAGATAAATGTATATTGGTCCTTCTCACCCAGACTCCAACATTAATTGGAAAATCCCAATTTTTTTTAATAAAAAGTAGATAATTTTCTCTTGCTGACGTAAATGATAAGTAAATTTTATCTCTGCTTACTTTCCCTCAATTATAACCTAATTATAATTGACAAAATTTATTTTTCAAGGTTTCTCCTTTATTTACATTGCTCTATTTTTACTTAGCAAGTTTTAACTGCATGTAGATATTTTTATGATAATATTTGGTATTAGGTGAACTGTATTAGTGGAATGAATGAAGTTAACCTTATCCCTTTTATATAAAATAATGTTAGCCTTTCAAATAAGAACCGAAATTATTTCTGATCAAATCAGAAAATAACCACATGCTTTCTGATTTTGAACTTTTACAATTCATTTTATAAATGTGCATTTAATTTCTAATTCAAAAAGTTATTAAAAGGGTTAGTTACAGAGTGAAAAATTTTTGGCAATGCAGGGAAAATTGTGAGAAATTAAAACTATGGATTAAAATGTACAAGTAAATTCAGAGAATCAGTCTTTTCCATCAAGTTTTGAGTCAAGTGAGGAAAAAAGCAAGGAATTCACAGATGTATAACTAACACATGACTCCTTTGTTTAACTGATAAATGATACAACTTACTTGAGATAAAAATGGTTTTCAGAACTTCTTACTGTTCTTGGAATAGCCCATGCAAAGGAATGTTTGAAACTATAGAATAGATATTATTGACCCATGTTGCTACCTTCTCCTATTTGGTGGATTTTTTTTTTTTTAATGCCAAGTGTTTTATGTGGGTCAGCATGGGCATGGTGGAAGCTAGCTAGCTATATCAGCCTGCCAAAGCATGGTGACCCCACAGCAGGTCTGTGGGAGGTAGACTACCAGGGCAGAAGCTGATCTAAAGAGTTTCCACACCTTGCTATCCTGGCAGAACCAGCCCTCACAGATAGCTCCACTTAGTTGAAAAATTGGGATGAAGACTCTGACCCCTACCAGTTAACACATCCTTCTCCTAAAAGAATATTAAGGAGTGATACATTGTGGAAACAGCCAGGAAGATTTGGGGAAAATCTTCTCATGGATGAAAACAGAACACTTAAGAAATGGATCATCCAAGTCGCTTGTAGTTTTGTTTTTTTTTTTTCCAAAATTCAGTTCAAAGTATACAAACTGTAAAATCTAATTTTCATTTTAGAATCCTAAGAGTGTTGACTATAAATCTTCCTGGTTTGCATATTTTGAAGATGGTATACATTCTCCCTCCCCTTTTATCAATAATATACTCAAAGTGAGGATGGTCAGATTATATAATTGGAAAATATGAATTAGCTTCTGCTTGAACTGAGATACTTCAAAGGACAATAAGCAATCTCATTTTCACTACTTTAAAAAGATATGGATAATAATCAATAAGGTAACTTAGGTCAGTACTGAAATATCCTTCCATGTCATTCACCCATGATAGCCCTTTCACAGGGATTTCTCTAGCATTTAAGTAAAAACTCATCTTTTCTGCATCACTAATGTAATAAAAATTCATGTACTGAATCATTAAGTTTCTATACTAATTATTATTTTATTGTCTATTTATGTTTGATATCCCCAACTTCTAAAATTTACATAACCCTTGAAAATAATAGTAACTTGAAAATAATAGATATTCAATACATATTTGGTAATTTGATTTCCTAACATTATTATTTTATAATTAACTAGTGGAACATTCCAGCCTCTGCTTGAACTGAGAAATCCCAAAGGATATTAGGAGTAGAACGATAAGGATTTGAAATATCTCTCTTTCTCACTTTATTTGTATAAATTACTGTTCTTTTTAGATCTCAACCTATTTTATAATTTCTTTATGGCACTATTTCATCACTTTTCAAAGATCTGATCATGGCATTTGGAAATTATTGATAGAATATCAATAACTCTTTGTAAATGAAGACAGATGAAACATATTGTGTAGAAAAACATTGAGGTAAATATTTTCATTGACACTCTGCTTTATTCTCAAGATAGTTCCACTTTATTTTAGGCTCTGAGTCAAGTTTTCTCCTATTCTTGGACCCAATCTAGCTTCCATTATATAAATAGATCTTAAACACTGTGAATAAACTAGTGAAAAAACTATTAACAAATCCCTTCCTCTTTTAACTGTCTCATGTTCATTTCTGAAATATGTCAGTGGTGTAGGAAAGAACATTAGGGTTCAAAGCTGAAAGCCAAGAAAGAATTCTTCAGATGCCTTTGGTGCAAAAAAGTGGTTTTATTAAAGCATGGGGCTGGGACCTGAGGGCAGTAAGAGCTGCACAGAGGTCATGAAGAGTGGCGCATTAATACTTTCAAGTTAGGAGGGAGTTGGGGATAGTGTAAATCCCTAAAAAATTTTGGAAGCAAGGTTTCCAAGATCTTGAGTGTCCTAGCTATTGTTGGGAAAAGGTCATTCATAACTGTCTAGTCATGACAGATATATATTGGTGGGTTATATGCTTAGGGGGTGATTGCCAATATGTATCCTGGGGGGTAGAGATAAAGGAGATTTCCAAAGAAATTTTTATATGTTCAGGTAGACTTACAGGAACCTGGGGGTTGGGCTAAGATTGAGGTTTGCCCTTAGCAAAGTGTTAACATTGAGACAATTGAGTCCCTAGAGGAAGGCCACTCTGCCTATTTCAAGGACTTGTCAATAGGCTGTAAGTAGTAAGGAAATTTTATATTTTTTATTCTGTCTTTGTTTCTTGCATCATCAAGATTTCTATTCATAGAATTTAGGTGTATTATTGTTACATTATGTAATGAATTGAATTTTTTATTTGTACTTTTCTTCATTGTAATGGCTAAGTAACTCCTAATTTATATCAGAGGACTGCACATTCTAATTTATTTACATGTGCCTTAACTGGATTCTAGCTCCATTTGAGTATAACTCATTTGGCAGTAAGCAGAACTTACAGAAGGAAAACAAAATGAAGGAGGGTGTAAGTGCAGATCTTAAGGGAAGTATGTGAATCATAATTCCTTTAAGAAGTATGGGAGAAGGAGGGGAGAGATTAGGAAAGTATGTACACAAGAAAAAAAGCAAGGAGACACTCTTCATCAATGGAATGGAAGATAAGAGAACTTATGTATTTTTATAAAATCTTCAGGGGTTCCTGATGTTGCTGCTAATAACTGACCTCTATTACATATCCACCCAAGTACAAGCATAAATTCACCATTAAATTCATTTTAAACAAATCTTTGATAATGAATAAATTAGTTTCAACCAGATTATTTCAGAAGTCTTAGTCCAAAAGTTTTGTTTATCCTCTGCTGATTAACATCACTTAAAAAATGATGAATTTGTCCTAAGAATACCTCAAGATTTGGGTGACAATTTCTTACAATCCAAGGTGCCATCAAGGCAAGGTTTCATTTATTCACGAAAGAAAGAAAGAAAGAAAGAAAGAAAGAAAGAAAGAAGAAAAGAAGGGGTGGGAGGAGGGAGGGAGGGAGGAAGAAAAATGGAAGGAGGGAGGAAGAAAGGAAAGAAAGCTAAGAAAGAAGCAAGAAAATGAAGGAGGGCATGTAGGAGGGAGAAAAGAAGGGAGGGAGGGAAGGGGAGAAAGAAAGAAAGAAAGAAAGGAAAGGAAAGGAAAGGAAGGAAGGAAGGAAGGAAGGAAGGAAGGAAGGAAGGAAAAGGATTTAAAGTCTAGACAAAGTTCTCTTTCCTTCTGAGTAATAAGCAGTCTAGGGGCAGTGGCAGTCTAAACTGAGCCAAATGTGAGCTACTGGGAGTGTGACAGAATCTTTCTTTAGCAATCACCATTTCAAATTTGAGAAAGGGAGTCTGCTTTTATATTTTAAATGCAAGAAATTCACATGTGAAAAGGTGAATTGAAAGAGGGTATTCTTTTCAATAATATTAAAGACAACAAGGGGATTTGCATTCATATTTTCTATGTAAAACACCAGTCCTTGGCCTTTCAATTCCAAATAAGAATAAAGTTTGGCAGTTTGCATTTTTTATCATGCCATCAAATATCTAATAGCATCTGAGTTATAACACACCTAATGTGTTTAATTTCAGTCAAATACATGATAGATGGATCTAGAAATAGGAGGTAGGCCTAAGTGTTTGTCTAAGTTGGTCTTAAAGAAACTAAAGAAGAATATACACAACAAGTAAAAACCTCAGCACAGACAAATATCCAAGAATACACCTCTAAATTTCTTCTCTTAAAATTAATGCTAACATGAGTGTCAGCTCTAATGTGTGTGTTAATGTGAATCAAAATCGTCAAATCAAAGTATTCTTAAGCAACTCATTTTTTCTGTCTTCCTTTCCTTTTCAGGATAGGTAATAATTGTGAAAAGGCAGATGCACGTTCAGGACATTGACAGGGAAGCCTCTGATATTTGGTTAATGTATCTCCTTATATTCATCCAAAGAGACACATATGGTTGGGATGTCATGTCATCTGGTTCTAACAACACCATCACAACCCATTGCCTTAGCTGAGATATCCTTGGTCTGACTCTTACTTTATGTCTTATGGTCAGTCTGTTAGTTGCTACAACAGATTTTCTACCTCCACCTATGAAGCTTCTCCAGTGCTCACTCTTTTTCATCTCTCTCCCCAGCTTACAGGCCTTTCAACATAAGACAACAGAATACTTGTTGTAAAGTGAA
This sequence comes from Lontra canadensis, assembly GCF_010015895.1. Taxonomy (NCBI): domain Eukaryota; kingdom Metazoa; phylum Chordata; class Mammalia; order Carnivora; family Mustelidae; genus Lontra; species Lontra canadensis. Next base: position 1,404,530 of record NW_022631056.1, on the reverse strand, counting down.
TTAAATAATATGCATTGATTTTAAAATATAGTAACTATAGGGATAAATTGTCCTATAATTGATTTATCAAAATGACAATGCCAATGCTTTGGGTGACTTTATTGTTTCAGCCTTCCCCTCAAGTTCAAAATGTTATCTAATATTAAAATGACAGTCTTCTAGGGACACCTACCATAAGGACATTGATAAGACACAAGAAAGTTGTGCTTAATGACCATCTCTTAGCCTGGCTTCATCTGTTACACACCACTAATCATGTATCATTTAACTTATTGCTCTAAAATATTAAATTTGTTGTCAGGGGAATGCAGATTTAAGCGACACTGAGAGAACTCTTAAACCCCATGAAAATGACTGAAATTGGAAATACTGATGTTCCCCAAAGACATAAAGATGTTTATACAAGAAAGAGTTTTATGTGGAAAGATTTGTAGAAAAAAATGTTTTCCATTTTTTTTCAGCCCAAACTGAAAAAATCCACATGTTCAGCAACACGATAAGGGTTGCACTGATTGTGATATGCCAATATCATGGCATATTACTGAAACATCAAAAGGCAAAACCAGGGGCACCTGGGTGGCTCAGTGGGTTAAGTCTCTGCCTTCGACTCAGGTCATGATCTCAGGGTCCTGGGATGGAGCTCCATCGGGCTCTCTGCTCAGCAGGGAGCCTGCTTCCTCCTCTCTTTCTGCCTGCCTCTCTGCCTACTTATGATCTCTGTCTGTCAAATAAATAAATAAAATCCTAAAAAAAAAAAAGGCAAAACCAAAGCTGTATTCACCATGACATGGGTGAGCCTCAGCAACATGCTAAGCAAAAGATGTCAAACAGAAAAAAATTCTTCATGATTTCATTTATGTGAATTTTGTGAATTTTTGCTTCATGATTTCATTTACGTGAATTTTGTGAAGGTGAGTGTTGGCTGGGAAGGGACTTGAGAGCTCTTCCCATCTGAGACTTTAAATTTTGAATTTTCTCTATCTTTGTACCAGAGTGCTTTACTCAGGTGTGTGCAAATATAAAAACTCATCATACTGTATGTCTTTTTAAAAAGTTACCTCAATTACAAAAAAAAAAAAAAGAAGTGACATACTGATAAAAAATTGTGATTTGGAAAAGACACTCTGTATTTATATAAGATATGCACTGGGTGAGGCAGGCTGACAGTACCATGAGCTACCTAAAGTGAAACAGAAAGTTTTGATATGAGTCATAAAAGAGTAATGATAATACAAACTTTTCCCTCCAAACTAAAGGAAGAAATGCCTCCTTACTCTTCAATGTTACTCCAGAGTTGTATTAGGACATGAGATGGGAACATCATCTCAGCTAATAACTAGCACCTGATCAGGGCTGACAAACGCTGTCATAGATAAAATTTGTTCATAACTTTTTTGTTTTGTTTTGTTTTGTTTTGTTTTTTAGATTTTATTTATTTATTTGACAGAGAGAAAGAGATCACAAGTAGGCAGATAAGCAGGCAGAGAGAGAGGGTGAAGCAGGCTCCCTGCTGAGCAGAGAAACCAACAAGGGGCTCAATCCCAGGACCCTGAGATCATGACCTAGCCAAAGACAGAGGCTTAACCCACTGGGCCACCCAGGCACCCCAATCTATCTTACTATAATTACTTAAAGTAACAAAATTTTTAAAATGAAAATTTGAAATTAAATGCTTAGATTTTTCTCTCTATAAAGTGTATACTCTTTTTCATTATGACAACTTGCCTTTTAATTTAATAAATATACACACACTTATTGAAAAGTACACATTCTTTTCATATAAATCACATTTTTAAAAATTTAGATATTATCACCTGTCATCAAATCATCTCACTTCCCTCATCTCAGTATTTCCAAATTTTTCTCTATCTCTCAGTTTCAGTTGGTCTGTATGAAGATTAAAAGTAGGAACATAGTGAAGGTTTATAGTGAGAAATATAAAATAACATTAAAGATGGCAAAATCACATTATCTAATTAATACACTCTATTAAATATGTAACATTTTGAATTTATCTTCTCACTTTAAGAAAGTAAAAATAAACATGTTTTCAGATTCTCCAAAAAATATATTTTTTAATTTTTATAAACATATGATATATTTTTATCCCCAGGGGTACAGGTCTGTGAATCACCAGGTTTACACATTTCACAGCCTCACCATAGCACATACCCTCCCCAATGTCCATAACCCTATCCCCCTCTCCCAAACCCCCTCCCCCCAGAAACCCTCAGTTTGTTTTGTGAGATTAAGAGTCACTTATGGTTTGTCTCCCTCCCACTCCCATCTTGTTTCATTTACTCTTCTCCTACCCCCTTAACCCCCCATGTTGCATCTCCACTTCCTCATATCTGGGAGATCATATGATAGTTGTCTTTCTCCGATTGACTTATTTCGCTAAGCATGATACCCTCTAGTTCCATCCACGTCGTCGCAAATGGCAAGATTTCATTTCTTTTGGAAAGAAATGAATCCTGTATCTCCCATTTCCCCTCATCCATTTTTCTCCACTCCCACCCTCCTCATCTCTGGTAACCATCAATTTGTTCTCTATATTCATAGGTCTGATTCTATATGGAAGATATGCTTCCATATCTTGGCTATTATAAATAATGCTGCAATAAACATAGGGGTGCATGTATCTTTTCAAATTAGTATTTTTGTTTTCTTTGGATAAATATCCAATAGTGGAATTACTAGATAATATGGTAGTTCTATTTTTAGTTTGTTTAGGAATCTCCATATTGTTTTCCATAGTGGTGGCACCAGATTGCATTCCCACCAACAGTGCACAAGAGTTCACTTCTCCCCACATCCTCACCAACACTGTTATTTTTTGTCATTTTGATTTTAGCTATCCTAACTAATGTAAGGTAATATATCAGTATGGTTTTGATTTGAAAAATGCTTATCTTAATAATATGTATGGTAATAGGAAGAAAGAAAGTGAACATTATAGTATGTGTGAATTTGGGTGAGAAGTGGAGTTTGTAGGGCTATTTTAATGACTCAGAAAGAAATTTGAGGACACAAAGTCACTGGGGAAAAAAAAGAAGCATGTAAAGGAAAACTAGATCTCTACAAACAAATATCCACTCTTGGTCATTTTTGCCTGAATTGTGTGGCAATTCTCATTTCCCTTCCACTTTCTGCCTTGCATATTATATACCACATCACATGTGGGTTTTTCTGCCTGTATCCTTCTTTCATTATTTCCAGTGAAACTCAGTGTAAATTCTAGTTACTATATATACTTTAATATTATAAAGAGATCAAATAAATATGAACTCTCAAAAGGATTGTTAAAAGTATACATGTTTCTATATCACATTTTTAAATAGTGTTGCATTTTTTCTAGGGTTTCCCCGAAGCAGTGTTTTTCAAATCTGACTGCTTATTCCTATAACCAGGGGAGATTTTAAAATACACTGATATCCACACATCAGTATATTTTTAAAGCACTCCTGGTGATTCAAATGCACAGCTATGGATGAGAACTACTACCAAAAATCGACTAAAACAATTGATTCACTTAGTGGACGTTTCATATATAACTGATGACATCTTCAAAATCAGGCAAGGAAATGATTTGTTAGAATGGTTTCTCTATATGAACTGAGATAAAAGCGTTTATCATGTATACCTGAAAAGAAAAATAAAATTATCACTTTCCAAAACAAAGATTTCAGAAAGGCACCTTCTTTGAAAATGCAGGGAGTTTGCTTTCTGTTAAAAACAAAACAAAACAAAAAAATGTTTACGTTTAAAGTCAAGGTTTTTCCACTTGTCCTCTTCCTCCTCTATTTCTTCTTTCCCCAGAGCTGCACAGAAGCTAAAAGGCAGTGGTTTATTTTTACTTTTCTATTTGTAGAATTCTTTTTTAAAAATGACCTGTAAGAAAAGTAGTAATTAGTGTTACAAACCGTTCCTTTAAAAATACAATAATTGTACTTGAATAACTTTAATTTGGAAAATAGTTTATTTTAAATGCCTTAAATAGGAATTAGTCTGATAAATTCAAGTTCAAAAACACAGAAATATATTTTAAAAGTGGTTATCGAAATGAATATGACACAGAAACACGTTTCAATATATTTTTCTCTTTCAATTACCACATTATTTTCTCAGGGCTAAGGTTCTATTTTCTCTAGAGCCAAGGTGATTCGACACCTCAATTTGGCCTAGAAAGCTAAAGTCTTTACACCCTGTATTTTAGGGAATGTCCAGGTCAGAGCAGCTTACCCCAGAAATAAGTACTGTGTGTATCTTCTTAGTGATATTGCTAAAATGACCTCATTTTGTTCTGGTTTACAATGTAATTCATGATTCCTCATACTTGGTCCACATATTGTTTAGTTTCTCTTCTAGGACTCATTCAGCCCCAAGAGATGAAGGAATGCTCGTTTCCAGAAAATTTTAGGATTAAAGACACTTCCAATATTCTATTCTTCTATCAAGACCTCATGCTTAACTCAGGAGATACTGATATTTAAGACAAATAGATTCACTTAATCTGCTAAGTGATTTAGCAATTTTAGCGTTCAGGAAGCTTCTGTTTCCCTGACTTTGCATTTCTCTTAGCAGAGTCTTTACTCTCACTTTGTTCTGAAGTGTAAAAGTGAAAGAATAGTTCTTATTTAATTGATTTGCTGAGACCTTCACATTCTGGTACATTCACCAGGCACCATGAGAAATAAGTAAGTGATTACTTTGGGGGCACAAGTCTACCCATAGAGATTTAGAATCTTTGTCTGATATAGGACCTGGTTCCAAATGCATGCCAAAATAAGTTGAGCTGGATGGTTTATGATTAGCTTCTACTGACTGTTTTGTTTTATTTTTGTTTTTGTTTAATGATTGCTTGACGAGTTTTAATAAATGATCAAACATCTAGGTAAGCAAGACCAACTGCTTTGGCTAGCTAGAATTTGTGAATCTCATTTTGACCAGCCTTAACCAGGTACTACTGAAACAGAGATTCAATTGTAAGGAAGAGTCATTGTGAATCTAGGCTTCTTAGGTGTCTATGACTTGGTTTCTCATCCATGAGTACAAAAAGCCATGTTCCATTGGGGGTTTCACACTGTATTGGCAAGTGCTATCAGGCAAGCATCTTCAAACCTACTTCCTCTCTATATTGTTTAGACCATTCTCAGAGTCAAAGGAAGAAACTATGAATAAGCTAAGCTTTTCAATTCATGTGGCTTTTCTCAGAGGCAAAAACTATCCTAGCACCCACATGATCTCTAGTTAATTGGCTATATAAATTCAGAATATGGTTTAGGTAACAGACATCAAAACTTCCTCTTAACCTACAGAAAGGAAAAGCAGAACACTGTATAAACCAACAACAACAACAAATATTCTAAGCAATGGTGCCTGTCTATTTTATGTGCTATTCCTTAGTTGAAATAGATGAGCAACTTTTTAAAATTATTTCAAATCAAAGACTTAAAAATAAATTTTTCAGGGATGCCTGTCTGGCTTAGTTGAAAGAGCATGAGACTCTTGATCTCAGGGTTGTGAATTTGAGCCACACACTGAGTGTGTAAATTACTTAAATAAATAAGAACTTAAAAGTTTTTGTTCATGCATATCTATAATAATCTGGAAATAAATTTTGCTCCAGAAATCAAGAAATAACTGAGAGGATTTGAATTCAAAAATCATTATAAATACCAGAATGGGAAGGAAGAGAAAATAAAATATTATTTTATACCGATTCACCTGGTTTAAACTAAGGACTCTGAGGACACAAAGACTTAGAGTCACTGTGGACACGAGGTTTCTTGCTGATAAAACTACTTTGGAAAAAACAACTTAGATGTGTATAGTCAGATTGAACAGTATATATACCTTAAGATACAGTCATTTCTTTCCTATATATACCCAACAAAATCTTTAATATCTGTGTAACTAGAGGCATCTAAAGAACAGGAACCCTGATTGTTTTAGGGTCCAACCAAAAGAGACACTACTCCAGTAGGGAATGGGTAGACAAATTGTAGAAAATCAGAGAGGTAAATATTATACAATAGGGAAGATGAAGAGATCACTTGAATGAATATCACTAACAAATACTGTGTCAAGAAAGTGAGTCTCAGGAAACTATTTATAGGAGACAATTATATAGAAAGTTCAAATATAAGTAAAATATTATATTTCAGATACATATATGTTGATTAAAAAATAAAATGGGCCATGATAAACTCCGTATTCAAAGTAGGGATTACTTCTAAGAGTGAGACATATGTGGAAGAGCACAAAGGGAGTTGGCCTCTTCTTTGCGTTTGTGGATATTCATCCAATCATTGCAATAAATCTTTTAGATTCTAAATTAATAATTAATACTCATACCTGTACCAGTGAACTTAATGTGTATTGAATCAAAGGTTTAGTGAACCCAGGTTTTTGTACTGGGTTCCAAAAGGTAGGGGAATTAGGCAAACACATAAATAAAAAAACAAATAAACAAACAAATAAATAATAAGGGAAGAGAGTTCAAATTAGCCAAGCAGAAATGTAAAGATTAAATAATAAATGAGCAGTGTTCCAGATGGATAGAACATCATTTGACTAAAATATAAAGAACAAAATATCAGTTTTGTGTGTCAGATATGGTGCTATATACGTATATACATACTAACTCATACACATTACAACTCCCCCTGTCCCCATTCTGCCTCAGGAAATGTAGTCAAAGAAAACTCACATAACTAGGAAGTAGCAGAGTGTGCACACTTTTCCCAATACACCACCACAAGAAAATGGCTGCTGGATTATGTCATGAAAAAGAAAAAGATCTTACCCAGAAAACACAGCTAAAATAGAAGGAAAGAATGAATGCTAACATCCAGTAAAATGTGCTGGCTCTCCACTAAGAGACAACTGAGAATCAGGGAAGAATCTACAATCTTGACCAAGCCCTCCTAAAATAATTGAGAGTAATAGAAGAAAAGAGAAAGAGAAGAACATGCCCCCTGACGTTAAATAGATATTGCTATCATAGGAAGAAGTATACTCCTCAGTGTTTCAAAATCCAAAAGCCTGGAGTCACCAGGGTTTAGGAAAGGACACAGAAAAAGGTACTGAAGCCCCCTCTCTGCCTTCAAGGTCTTGGCTTCTACAAGTCTCAGTTCAGGATCCTGCAGAGACAGATTCTTCAATCTTGTTTAATTTCCACGTTATTTGTGAAATCCTCATGTTCATAACAGCATTATTCACAAGAGCCAAAAGGTGGAAGCAACCTAATTTTCCATCAGTGGAAAAGTGGATAAACAAAATGTGGTATATGTAAATAAGTTAGAATATTATTCAGCCTTTAAAAGGAAGGAATTTTGACATGCAAAAACATGGGTGAATCTTGAAGACATTACACTAAGAAAAATAAATGAGTCACAAAAGGACAAATACATGTGACGAACTTAGAATTGTCAACCTCATAGAGATGGAAATAGAATAGTGGTTGCCAGGAGCTGGGACAAATGGGGATGGGGAGTTAGTGTTTAATAGGCGCAGTACAGAATTTCAGTTTGGGAAAATGAAGAAAGTTCCTATCTCTGTTTTAGTACTCAGACAAGTTTTACCTCAATATGCACATGTATTTCTCTGACCATAATTGGATTCTCACCATAATGAAACCAATACAGTCAAAAAGAATTTTTAAGGACACCTCTGTAGTTTAGGCAACTGCCAAGAGTTTAGTTTGATGTAAACCAAGCCAAACTATGAATTTATCAAATCAACTATAAATAAGAGTAATAAACAAGATTTAATTTTGTTTTTCCTACCTCATGAAAGCTTTGAAATAAATGGGGCAGAAGTTAAACAATATATTAGAAGTTACACACTTCAAAGTGCATGATAACTTTACAAGCACTATTTTTGTATCTCCATGTATTTATGCGAGATTGTGTGTGTGTGTCTCCATAATTTCATTCAAAGTTACTATCTTCGACTCTGTAAAATTGCTTGAAAGAGAAATTGTGGTAAACTGGCTATTCTTCCAATTGTTTTACTCCCTACATGTGTTGGATAGGGACAGAAATCAAGAAAACATTGGCAAGCCTTTTGTCATGTAGGTATTTTTTCCCTAACTACTATTCACCTATCTGAATAAAATGCAGACAAAAGCTGAAGAGATCAGTCTTTTTGAGGATAGAAAGTAATCCTTTCTGCCTCCAAATAAAATTGAATTATAATAATCTTCTTATCTTTCTGGGTATCCATGTTGTTTAAAGATTAGAAGTTAATTTTTTTAAAAGTGGGCAGAAATTTGTATCTAGAACATGACATTTTCACTATAATAGTCATCCCTATTGTAATGCTAGTAAAATCCAATCAATGATAAATGTCAAAATCATAAGTGACTAAACTGTGTTCTGTATAAGCGTTGAAAACATGGAGAAAAATCTACTTTGGAGTGGTAAAAAAAGAAAAGAAAGGAAAAATTATGATGGCTGTTCTCTAGGGAGTATTCTCTAAAAACAAATGGCAAAAGGTGTACATGAAAGGGCTAAATTTAAAAAGAGTAGAAAAAAGTGGAATATTTTCATTTGTTTTCAACTTTTTTTTCAACCGGTGTTTTACTGAGTAAGATTAATAATACCATTTAAAATTACAGTAAGACTCTCATAAAGAGATGTGACAGTGGGAATGCTTAAATGAGAGTAAAGTAAAATAAAATGAAATTGTACGTTTCTCAGGAAACAGAGGGTTTCTGAGGAGTGAGGAGAAGGGATAGGGTGGCTGGGTTATGGACATTGGGGAGGGTATGTGCTATGGTGTGTGCTGTGAAGTGCGTAAGATTGATGATTCACAGACCTGTACTCCTGAAGCAAATAATACATTAAATGTTAATAAAAAATAATTAAAAAAAAGAAATTGAACACTAAGCAAAGGTTATCAAAACTAGTTTGAGAACTTAAATGTGTCAAGAACTTTAAATATAGTATCATAGTTAACATTTACTTCAGTATTCTCCTATAGCATTATTGCCCCCTTTTTAAATAAACAACAGCAGGAAGAAGAAAAAGAAGAAAGAAAACAGTTACATACTTTGCAAAAGCTGTATAACTTACAACACTAAGGCCAAGTGCTTTCTTATTCATTTCCACTCATCTCTGCTCCTGGATAAATGAGGTAAAGAACATGCAGCACCCGTATTTGATGAAGTAGTGTTTGGCTGTGATACTGAGTTCAACCAGCAAAAGTTGTAGGGCAAAAAACTATGTAATAAACTAAGAGATTTTGGAAGACTGGTCAAAGGTCTCTGGATTTGTTGAATTTTTAGCCTTGCCTAGATTGTGGCTGAGCAAGCACTAATGCACGGGAGTTCAGTTGAGGTTAAAAAGGATCTTATGGGGCGCCATCAGGGGAGCTTAAAGGCACAATTCCTCTAAGAACCTGTGTGACTAAGAACTTGGATTCATACAGTCAGCCAGCAAAAAAAAACTTTTAGAAATGTGTTGGGAGAAGTACAATTAGGTCACTTCGGGACTGTGAAGTTACAAAAGGCAAAGATGCTATTCCAGGGACCTGCCCTCTGTAGGTCACGTTGACCTTCAGGCTCAGGGGCCCTCATTATGTGTATGCACTGAGAACACATTCTGAGCAGTCTGCTGCAGAAGGGTATAAGGAAAACCAGCTCCTCTCAATTTTTTACCGAGTCATTAGAGAAACTGGGTGATTGCAAAATATGATAGAAGACATAATTCTAATACAAAGTTAGACATGTTAAATTAAAAAGTTTCTAAAGAAATAGAGTAGATTTGAGATGATTGGCAGTATGCAAGACGTGGTTGACACAGAGATGTGGGGCCCAGATGCCCCTTTAAGGAAGTACTTGCTGCTAATTCTGGAAGTCACTCAGTAGATAGACTCCAGCTGTCAGTTCCTTTAAGGACCTTATCTCTGTTGCAGAAAGCTAACTTCCCAAGGCCTCATCTGTTCTGAACAGGCTGCATTTAGTGACTTTTCAAGTAGCGGGTATAAAGGATTGGCAATGTCAGCTCAATGTGGGCACCTTGACAAGCAGTCTTCACCCCAGAGCTTCCCATGGGACGGACCTAGGCTTTTTCAAGCCTGTAAATGCAGTTTCGCTACTTCTCTTGCCAAATCCTGAGTCAGCATCCTTCTCTTCACAGGTGTTGATTTTTACTAAATATTTTGCACCCCAAACTCCATCTCAAAATCTGCCTCCGGAAAATCCAACTTGTAAGTTTAAGATTAGTAGATCACATAATGTGCTTCCTAAAAGGAAAGAGAGAGAGAGGAACATTTAACCATTAATGATATACATTGATTTCAGGAAAAAGTTAACCTTGGAAAAATAGCAATTGAAGACGCACTGATTTATGAAAATGTGAGCAAATATCTGGTCTTCTTCTGTGATAGAAACATCAAGACTGGAAGGAGAAGACCAAAAGTCAATCTCAAATCTGTCATTTCAGTTGGCCTTGAAGAAGTCTCTTATCTCACTGAGATCCAGTTTCTTCTTTGGTAGAATAGTCCTTTACTTAAGTAATCAGACTACTTTGCTTTTTTTTTTCCCCCCTTGAAGCTACCTCTTCTGTTCAGATAGCCTTTGTTCATTGCACTAGAATGTCCCAGCAAATAGAAAAAAGATTCATACTCAATGATTGAGATGAATTGTACAGAAGATATGACTTATTAAATCAACTTATCAATACTTCTGCTGTTCTAAAAATAAAACTTCTCCCTAAATTTCTCAACTTCAACTGAAATAATTTTGATATTTTTGTTGAAGAACTTCTTGTGTATAAATGAACTTTTTCCTTCTAATGTAATTTAGGTCATTGAAACAGATAATGATATGTCTAAATAGAGAGTATTTAGAAGCCATAGAAAATATTATTTCTCTCAATGCAAAACTACTAAAAATCTCACAAGGCTTCTTCTTTTAAGAAGGGTCATCCACATCATGAGGACTCTTTCAAGCTTCCTGAATAAACTGACAATTCTGTTCTTTGTCCATCCAGTGTATGTATGCGTATTTCTTAAAGGGTACATAAAATGCATGTTTCATTGCTTTCATATCTGTTTCTCCCTGCCAGACTATGGGACTTTCAAAGCAATGACTACTTTACCTGTATATACCCAGCAGATTTCAAGTGTTTAACATATATTATTAAAAAGAGAGAGAGAGATAGATAATGGTAAATTGGTTATGAGTGAGTTATGTATATCCTATAATCCAACATGTAGCTTGTAGCTGAGTTTCTTTAAAAAGTCCTTTAAAAGTTCATTAAAAAGATGGAGAGGGAGAAGATGGAGAATTACTCCCTTCCCATACTCCAGCCACAAAAGAATGGTTAAAAATGCTTAAACTATTTAAACTGGTACAGAGCATAGGCTCATTGCATATTTGTGCACAAATTCTAATCCTATGAAATTTTTTGAACTTTAAAGACTTTGTCTTTACAATGGGCTTAGTAATCTTTGTCCCACAAACTGTTTTTATTTATTTATTAATTTTTTAAAGATTTTATTTGTTTGTCCAAAAGATAGAGCACAAACAGGGGGGAGTGGTAGGCGGAGGGAGAAGCAGGCTCCCCGAGGGAGCCAGATGTGGGACTCAATCCCAGGACCCTGGGATTATGACCTGAGCCAAAGGCAGATGCTTAACTGACTGAACCACCCAGGCATCCCTTACAAAGTAGTTTTAAAGAATGTTATATTTACACATGCAAAGTCCTAATATGATGTCTAGCATATAATCAGTATCCCATGGCAATTATTTCTCTTCTCATCCAGAAAATTAAATAAATGAGCTGCCTCACCTGATGAGTTTTCTCCAGATCACAAGATGTTCGTAGCTATGAAGATCACGTTTGCCAAAGAATCTTAGATTCTAGATAGTAACTCCCACATAGAAGTGTTTTGGCTCTCAGAATCTTAGGCAATTTTTTGAAACTCTGTTGTTTGTCACATCGTAGAAACTAGGACCTGGACTTCTTCCATGCAGCACAAACATAGATATTATTGTCAAAACTTATAAAAGAAAAAGTTCTTCTCTCACTGTACTATTTTCCAATCTCTGCTTATTTTTAACTCCTGCCAACAAAATGGTTAACAAACCTGCCACCACAAAGTTAGACCTTAATTCAGAAATAATTGCCTTCAAAATTTCATATCCTCTCACCATGCATTCTTTGTGTCTTCTGTTAAAAGTAATACATCTTTAAAGTTGTCATAGTAAGATTGACTTCGTAAGAATTTGTGAGAACTAATGAGCCAATGAGTTTAAAGTTCTAATAAAATAATAGGTTAGTACATTTCATTTCTATCTTTGAATATTGTGGTATTGTCACTAGGAATCTTACTAATGATATTATTTATTTACCCTTCTCAATCTTTGAGATAGACAAATAAATTGTATATACTCTACATACTGGCTTAGGGAAAAACCATAGTACAAGAGTAACACAAAATTTTATTTAAAAGAAAATATCTAGATTCATATTAGCTACTTCTGTGAGACAACTTCATGTTATCCTCTTCTCCCATCCTTGTACCCAAATATTTGTTAGTTCAAGTATAATGAAATGCATAATTCTATGATATGGCTTTACCTCCCAATTTATATAATTCAACAAAAATCTGGAACATATCCCCCAAATGTGACCTAAATAGTCCATGAAATAAGGGTCTGATGACCAACTGGCAGGGATATTGTGCTGAAAATTTCTACATCATCATGAGTTGAAACTAAGTAAAATCTTCAAAGAACATTTTTTTGTCTCCTGGCTAGTCAAAAGCTTTTGTGACCTTGTAGATCACAAAATACATTTTTTTAAGATCTTATTTATTTTATTTGAGAGAAAGAGGAAGAGCAGTGGGGAGAGACAGAGGGAGAGAACATCAAGCAGACTTCATGCTAAGCATGGAGCCAGACGCAGGACTCAATCTAATCACCCTGAGATCATGACCTGAGTTGAACCAAGAGTCAGATGCTTAACGAACTGAGCCACCCAGTCACCCCACAAAATACATTTAAAATACTTAAAATACACTAACACGTTATAGAATATGTAGAAGTCTTACTATGTTCTTGACATAATTAGGCTTGGTAATATTAATCAACAAATCAGTTAACAAGGAGACTCATAAGGCAGATGCATATGCTATCTATCTAGTTAGTAACTATATTCATTTACTGTCTAAAGCTTTTAGATGGTTCCAAGGTTATACAATCTTTCTTTAATAAATCACACATTTATTATATTGATTAAAAGTTTAAATAAGAAATTAAAAAATGAGAAATAACTAAAAAGCAAGGATTTTTTAAAACATCTGGACAGTCAGTAAGTTTTATAATTTTTACAGTTGCCTCATCTAATTCTAACATGACAACTGACTAAATGACTCGCCTTTTCCAAGTTAACCATTTATTTTAATTTCAATAGAATAAAACAAATAACTATTTACAAACATTTTTCATTAGTTTATTAAATTATTTATTTAAATTAAATTAATAATAACAAGAACATGACACTGAAAATGTGGATTAATCCTAATGGCTACTTTTAGTGCCACCTAGTTGAGAGAGCTTTCAATAGCAAGTAATACTATCATGTGTAACATCTACATGGGGGATTTATTAAAAAAAAAAATATTTGTACATAAGAAGTACTCTCCTTTTCTTTTTTTTTTGTTTAATAGATGTGAATCCCATAATTTTATTTTGACATAATGACTCAATTCATAGTTGGAATGATGTTCCCCAAAATAAGACATCAGAAAGGACAATTTTTTCCCCATAGCAGTAAATAAAATTAAAAAAAAAAAAAAAGAATAGTGAAGCCACCCTCTCTAAAAGTTTCTTCTCTGAGAAGATATAGAACTGATGCTTATAACTTCATTTTAGTATTCATAGTCATGCCACCTGGTAGCCATGATCTCCAGAACACAGATGAGGAAACTAAAGATTTATGCTCAAAGATCCCTTAAAATAATTTGTAGAAAGATTATTATAAAGCAAATGGAATATTTTGAGTGACTTTGTGGAATATAAGGACAGTAAATTAAAAGAGAGAGAGAGAGAGTAAATTTCCTCTTTAAGTCCATGGTCTCTGCTCTTGAGATGTTCTTTCTTACATTCAGTTCTCTCTGCCTTATATCTCTGAATGACAAATGTCCCTCCAAGTCCCGTCCTCAGTATCAACTCCTATATACTTCCTTCAATTTCTACAGCCTTAATACCTGCTAAGATACATTACTTGGGTTAGATTACAATTATATCTTTATTCATACAATACACACTGATTTTTTTTTCAGAAATGGTTGCCATTTTTTGAGTATTATATACAGTGTAATTCCTCCAAATTGCACATTTAAGATATTTTTGATAAAGCAATTCAAAGGCATATACTCAAAAGTAAAAATTATAAATAAAATCTACTCTACAAAGTTTAATATGCAAAGCCTACATTTAAAAAAAATACAGTTTCAATCTAAGGATGTATCGCTTGTAGAGTACAAGTGAACAGCCTTAAAGGACGGAGTGGTTTACCAAGAAGAACATAAGATTGATTATGAAACTTTTTGGATTCTCTTCCTAGCTCTGTTGTTGCTTGACTTTGGCAAGATCGAAAATACAGTCAACTTTCACTTACTTCATGCATATGAACTAAATTAAATGATTCCCCTCCCACCCATATGGTGGACTTTCTGCACAGATGCAGTTAGTATTACATGCTGAGCAAAATCCCAGCTGTAAACTGAAAATGGTGTTTTCATTTATTTTCTATTGTTTTTAGTTTTTTGAAAACAAGCTTAAGAAGCGAATAAAAAACACAAAACAGAACCAGAGTACTGGCGAGGTCCACAATTTAATGATGAAAGATAGAAAGGACTGGAAACAAAACAGAAAAAATACACATTTAAAATGTAAAGAATGTTATAAATGGGGAAACACATTATTTGCAAGGATCTTAAAATGTATATTCTTAAAAAAGAAGATATCCTCCAAAAGAAAGATTTAGAAACCCCAAATGTCCTCCAAAATTCTATTGAAGAAAATATGTGGTGAGAGAAAATCTTGCACTCCATTTTCTTTCAAGGAATATAAAAGTCTGAAAGCAGGGTAGGGAATCTGTGGTACCTCAAATGTATATCAGTTAATATTCAATTAAGGCCATGGGCAAGTGTCAGCTTTAATATTAAGTTCTAAAAGAGGTAAGGTTAAGATAAAATCAACTATTTACTGTAACTCAAGGCTTTAGCTGTTCTTACAAGGAATTTCTGTATTCTTTGGGTCCACATCTCTATATGTGTTACCGTAGAAAACCACTTTTACAATTCTTCAGGCTAAAAGCCAACCTGAAAATCTGGAAGGATTCAGCATAGTCATGTGTGTGTATATAATAGGCAGAGACAGAAAGATGTGCCTGAATATGCATGTGCATTTTATAAAATGATGCACATAAAAACTCTATCATCGGTATCACTATTCCAATAAAACCCCTTCTTTAGCTAGGTATTCCGTGCTCTCACTGGCATGATTCATTTTATCTCTGTCTCCATGTCTATCTTTATCTCTGTCATTTCTGTTTCTCCTCTTAGCAGAAGCCTTGTCTGTAGGCCTAGAGTAATTCATAGTAATTGCAAATAGTCTGGCCTCCAGATTTTTAAGAAATTTATTTACCTTGAGACATTTCATCACCTTATAATAATGTAACTTGGATGAAATGAATAACATTTCAGAAAAGTTCATATTTCTCCCGAGTTCAGCTCCAACCTTCATTATAATAGCACATAGTAAGGATTAAGCAAAATTAACAACAACAAAAAAAGTATGAACTTTGTTGTTTATTCATTTGGGTGTCATATATAATTCTATTTACCTAAAATGGGCCTTTAGTATCATATGATATAGCTTGCCATTTTCTTCCTACAAAAATTTTTAACTCTATCCAAATTGCCCACATTTGAGAGTAAAAACTCTTAATCTTGCAAATGTCCAGGATCCTCATGTCAAATAACAAACATTAGAAATACATAAATTATATATAGAAAATCTTGTTCAAACAAAAATTCTGCTATATTTAGCTACACCTTAGCCACAAATAGAGACTAAAAATATATTCAAAGTTAATAAAGGAATGCTATCACTGAATTGCACTGAGCATACATAAGTAAAATAGTATCAGAAGTTGTAAACATTACCATCCTGGTTTTCTATCACTGTGTAGATAACCACCTCAAAAGTTATGGCTTTACAACAACAGGTATTTACTTTGCTCACAGATCTCCAGTTCTCCAAGGCTAAGGTGGGATGGCTCCTCTTTACTTTACTAAGCAATATTTGGGGCGGCTAGACTTCCAGGATGATTTGTTCATATGGCTGCTGACTGAACCAGAGCTGCCAGCCATGGATCTCAGCTTCTTCTTTTATGGCTATCTCCTTGAAGCTACTTGGGGTTCTTGTTAGGATATGGTTGGGTTTAAGAGAGATATTTCCAAGAGACATGAAATGGGAATTGTCAGTTTCCTAAGGCCTAAGCCTAGAAGCTGTCAGCATTATTCTGATATATGTGCTATCTGTCAAAGCAGTCATACAAACCTCCCACATTCAAGAAGGAACATCAACTCCACCTCTGGGTAGAAAAGTGTCAAAGAATTTATGGTCAGCTTTAATTTTCCACAAACATTAACAAAACCATACAACGCAGATTATATGGAAAATCAGTGAGCCAAATTTGAAATACCCACTTATTTCAGACATTTATTCTTCAGACTGTGTCCCTCATTAGTGCACTCCAAATTTATGTGAGTATAATGTGTTTTAAGTGTCTCCAAAGTACATAAGCATATTGTGAATAACTGACTTTGGATAAAATCAACAATTTTGACTATCTTAAAGATATCTTATGTATAAGACTATGCAGTTTATCTTCTCTGTATATCCCTCACTATTTTGTTAATAAAATTCAATTAAATATAGCCAATATAGTTATGATTGACCTATTAAATTATAACTTAATTACTTAGTACTTTAATAATTATGGGTTTCTGGCACCTAACGTTCACATACTTATAAATGTTATAATTTTTATTTACTAATATTAGAACCTATAACTGTTATAATAATCATCACTTTTAAGTACCTTAGGCGATCCTAGACTGTCACATTCTTAATGTGTCCTTCTTAGTCCAATAAATCAAAAGAAAATCCAAAGTAGAATATAATTAATGTGTAGTTCTTACCCAATAAGTCTCAAAGCTAACCATTATCATTGCTTCTAAAATTTAGAGCATATGTTTCTTTAAATTGTTTATGAAAAGAAGTGTCATAATTTTAGACTGACATCTGAATATCAAAAATCCTGTGGTATGCCATAAAAAGGGCCATCTTAAGTCTAAATGGGACAGAAAGAATAATTTCACTGAAGAATGAAACCCTTCAGAGTTTCAGAGAGGAGAAGCAAAAGCAGAGAGGCATTGCTTTTTAGTAGAGCATTAGGGAAGAGAAGCAGAAGCAAACAGGCATTGTTTTTTAGCTGAAAGTTTTAAAAGGCAGTAAGTTCATCATTTTTCTGACCTGCTTAATTTTTCATTCTACGTGGGATATATCATTCAACAACGAAGTTCACCCCCGTCTCAAAAAGGCACTTAGAAAGCACCAAGAGCTGTTTCTTACACATGCATTCTCCTCTTGTATATCCTTTATATTTTTTATTTGCCAGGACAGTGGTAAACCAAAGTGACAGCAACTTTAGCTGAGTCTGAGTTGTCATTCTTGCCAGTCTTTGAGCCCTGATTAGGCTTTGTCGTCTAGCTCACAACTGACAGAGCTGTCAAAGGCAAATATTCCATACTCTAAAAAGAATCTGATGCTGTGAAAAACAAGAGAACTTCAGAGGTCATATTTTAATAATCAAAGGGCAAATATTTCCTCTGGTCTCAAGACTACCTCTGAAATATGTTTCCTTCAATACATACAAAAAATAATGTACTTACTTGAATGATCAACTCGAATCTTTAAAGTGGAAGAGATCCTCAATACTAGCAATTATTACACACATTACAAATGAGGAAACTACTGAGAATTGTAGGACCTTGCATTAGCCACACAAGTCTTTAGCAGCAGAGCAAGAATCGGGACCTAAGTTTCTAGGCCTCCAATTTAGAGCTTTTTCGATGGTTATCAGAAGTTAGGATTTTCTACCAAAATATGTTATCAGTATAAATGATGTGACAGACTATTTTAAATCTTTATTGTATTAGAAAGTGTATAAGGAAGTATCTTTGTCGATTACTAATATTATCCTGAAAAAGCAGGATAGTTGCAAAAGGAAGCCTGGACCAGCTATTTGGGTAAAATTACAGACAGAATGCTGTGTTTCTGCCTCTGAGACATACAAATGCTGAATATAATTTATGAACAATATGTAAAATATGTAATATATTTAGAAATGGAGAGAGACAGAGATGCTTGAAATTGACAAAGGGAATGTTCAGATTACCTAGTAAGAAATGAGGAAAGGGGGCAGAAGCTGTGTGACATGTGTGTAAGGTGACCTGGTTTGCTGGGATGTCCTACGGTATTGCCTGTTGTGCCATAACTAATAGCACCACCTAGAAAGTCATGGTGGACACAAGGCCACAAACCAGAACAAAACCAAAAGAAATCATCCTATCCGTGAATGGAGAAAGAGGCTGCCGACTATTACCAGAGAGATGGCTGAACTGACAGCTTATAATTGAAAGAGTGTCATTTGTGGCTGAACAGAAAACCCAAGCCTGAATGTCAAAGTTTCTGGCGACAAATCTCCTGTTTAAAAAAACCCAACATAAAAATTGTTCCAACAGCAAGTGTTTCTGTAGGAACTTGTATCAGTCTTGATGCTACCAGGAAAACAATGTGACTCTAATGAAATAATTGGTTTAATAAGTGCATTGAAATTACATGTTTGTAGGGACAGAGAGGGGAGCTGCAATCAGAGGAGATGTCACCCAATGAAAGGCCATTGCAGATGGGAGGGAAGGAAAACAAACATCAAAATCTTCATCATAAGCTCTCAATCAGTTGGTTCCCAAGACCTGGCCTGATTGTGGAAAGCTCTTCTTGACCGTTTCATCAACAGCACCAAAAAGGGGGCTTCTTGCATTCTTGCTGCGAAACTCCTGTGACTTTTCAGTTTGGCCATAACTTTGCAAGAAAATAGCTTCTCAATATTACATGAGCTCTTTTATTGGTAAACTATAACTCAGGGATTCTAGAACAAGTAGTTCCCTGCTTCTGCTCTGTAGTGAAGAGGAAACTACAAAAAGGACACGCAGTTGATGCTCATTTAACACTGGACAATCGGCACAGGCCCCAGGAGAGTTGAACAAGCTCTAGTCCCCCATAGATCCTTTTACAGCCCAGGAAGCATGAGAATCCTTCTGAAAACTATACCTTTATTTAAAGAAAGGGTCACACAGCATGTCAAAAAGCATGGAAATGAATCTTTTCCTCTGAAAGTGAATTAGGAGAATAAAAAGGAAAATCCACAGCCAGAATCTAGAGATTTGGGACAATCTGAAATTTATTTTACATTACAGTTAAGTTATTCAGAGAGACTAAAAGAGAGAGAGAGTTCATAATGGGCCTAGGACATTTTAAAATATTGGTGCTTAAATTAAAAAGCGATTAGTAGAGAGTTAATTAGTTAACTGTTTAATTGATTATTTGGTCAATAGATCTGAGGGAAATACCAAGAATATATCATAGTGAGTTTAAAGATGAAGACTGAGCTAAGCAGACAGGATAGGAATCAGATATATGTCTTTAAAGGAACACTAGAAATTGGGGGAAAGTGATAAAGAAAAAAGACTATACTTAAATAGGAAGTAAATTAATTTTTATTCCAGAAATATAGAAAGATGTGCTCTGAAACTGAAAGACCACAATAAGTTCTGAGTAGGAAAAGTAATCTCTGCTCGGAAAATAGCAAGAACAGAGAAATTCTTTTTACATCTATAGGTATATAGGAATTATGGTAACAATTGAATAATTGAATAATTTTAAGATATATGTAAAAGTCCCTTCCAAGTCTATTGACTAGCAATTTCATCATAATCAAATTGTATTTTTAGCTTTAGTTTATTCATTTAGAAAGTAGGAAGAGTACCATCAATTCTACCTACATCAGTGAGATATGCTCAATAAAATAGAAGGCTTACTATCTTGAAGTTAAGAAATTGTAGGGGAACCTGGGCAGCTCAGTCGTTAAGCGTCGGCCTTCAGCTCAGGTCATGATCCCAGAGTCCTGGGATCGAGCCCCGCACTGGGGTGCCTACTCAAAGAGGCACCTGCTTCTAACTCTCTCACTCCCCCTGCTTGTGTTCCCTCTCTCTCTCTGTCAAATAAGTAAATAAAATCATTAAAAAAAAAAAAAAAAAAAAAGATTGCTTCCACTGGGGAAAATGAAGGAAGCACTTAAAAAAAAAAAAAAAAAAGAAATTGTAGAGGAATATGTAGATATGAGCTGTTTATCTCCATCACTGATTTGCAACCTTAATGGGGCATTATTTATCTTTCATTCATTTAATCATTGCTCCAAATATCAAAATGTTTATCCGTATGAAAAAAATTAAATTGGGAAAAGTGTTGGAATGTGATGACAGTTACTTAGGGAAGAAAGTTTAAGACAGTAGGTGAATTACAATTTGTTTAAAATTTTCATTTCCACTAAAGCATCATAACTGTATTTAAATGATGCTATTAAATGGATTAAAATGCTGTACGAAAGGTACAAGTTCAAGATCAAAAACTGCTTTCAAGTATAAGAATTACCAGTGATGAAGACTGAAGGTTTCAGGTTATCCTGACCTTCTTAGAATTACATCTAAACAGACAAGTCCTCCAAGTTTGGAGACACTACATTAAATTGTCACTTCTCAAGATCGAACCAAGTTATATAGAGGTGAATATGTATAATATAAACTGTATTAATCTAAGCATTTACTAATGGTTTTATTTTGAGAAAGAATGATGAATTGGAAATTAAACATAAATCTTCCTGCTACATTCAAGTACTTATATAAACCATCTTAAGTCTCCAGGACCTGGCATTTAGCAGTAAATCAATAAATAAAATAAGTAGTAGTAAATGGTAAAGTGTTCTATTTTAAAAATAGAAGATGGAAAGATAAATTGGTTTCAGTTTTACTTTTGCTTTTTTACAACGCATACTGCAAGGTGAAACTTCAAAGATATTTTGTGAAATAGAGTATATAGTATTTATAGAAAATAATTCAGAAAAATAATCAGTGTATAAAATATAACATTTCCTCAAATAACAGATTCCTTTAAAACCAAATTATTTTATTCAAACATAGAATGGATCTTCATAATGAAAATAGCTGTCTATATAAGTTGGGCTTTTTTTAATGGAAAGGATTCAGTACCTTTTTCCCCAAAGAAGTTAAAATAAATTGGGGCCACCTTAATCAAGGTTATGACTTCCTTGAGGCTTATCTTCTGACAGAATCATTTTCTACAATCATTTTCTTTTCTGTTAGCAACTATTGTCTGGGGCTTTTCTGCTTCCGTCAGTTCCCTGTCTGTAAGTCCGAGGGAAAAAAAAAAAAAAGAAAGAAAGAAAAAAGATCTGATACCCTATTATTTGCACTTTTTTTTTAATAGTCTAAACTCAATTAGAATTGATTCACAATCAATAAATTCATGATAACTACTAAATTTCTGAATTACAGGTGGCAGTCTAATTAGAGTGAGCCTTAACAACAATCCATGACCTCAGTTGGCAAGCAGTGAGAATGGGGGACTGGAGAGTAGAGAGGAAGGCAAACCTGAGAGCTGGTTATCACGCAAAAAGAATGGCGATTTCTCCTAGCCTGGACATCCCACCCAGCAGCAGGGCTAACTTGCCTCTCCTCCCACTACAAAGAGCACAAAGCAATCAGTATTTCTTAGCTCTTAAAAGATTTGCTCAAAAATAAGCAATATTCAATGTTGATTTTCTAAAATACCACCAAAATAAGTTGATGAGACAAACCCAGATTCGTTTCTTACCATGGTAAAGACCACCACCCGGACAGAAGCAGAAAAGCACTTAATAAGATTTTAGTCCGGTATAATGTGGATCATTCAGTGTGGAGGCTGGGTTACAATTGGGTAGAACCAAACAAAATTGGTCAGGATTGTGCACCCAGGGAGGAGAGAATTTTGAGGTGAGTACTACAAAGGGTCTTCACATTCAGGGAGATCCGAAAAGGAAAAATGAAATTATTTGCAATTTTCACCTTCAGGGGCAAGAGTTTTCTGCAATACTAAAACTAAGTCCATGAAGTCAGTGGAGGAGCAAAGGCGAATTAATGTAGACAGTAAGCTGTGTGAATGTAGTCTCCATTCTCAGCAGGGAATCCCAACAAAACAGTATCAAGACTGATGAAGCAAAACAGGAAAGCAGACACCAGAACAGAGAAACAGCAGGCTCAACGAAGAGAAACGTTTTAACACAAAGAAACAAAACTATAAGATTGGATTTTAAAGAAAGGCTTTAGATATACATACACATACAAATTGAGTAACACCACAAACTAAAAATTAAAAAAAAAAAACTCAATATGTAGACTAAATTGCAAAATGGGTACTGCTGAAAATTTAATAAGCAGGTGGAGTCTACTTTGAGGATTGCTCTGAAAAGGAAAAGGGGTTGTAATGTATAAAGAAAGAGGTAAGCCACTTAAGGAAATCACATAAGTTCCAACATCCAAACTGAAGGAGCACCAGAAAGAGGAAACACAGAGAATATTGAGAAATCAATGATATAAAAATCAGTTTCACCAGAGAATGTCTCCAGATAGAATTAACTATGCATTTCCATTCTGATGAAATATTTTTAAAAGATTTATTTACTTATTTATTTATCAGAGAGAGAGTAGGGGGGGAGCAGATGGTCAGAGGGAGATACTCTTCAAGTAGATTCCCTGCTGAGCACAGATCCCAGTGCATGGCTCAATCTCAAGACCTGAAATCATGACCTGAGTGGAAACCAAGAGTTGGAGACTTACCTAACTGAGCCACCAGGCACCCCTGAAATATTTTGCTTTTAATATGAAATAAAAAGAAAACGTTTGTGCTTCACAAAGCAAGGTTATGCTACTATAAAAAGCAGGAAAATATTTGAGCTGCCGATGAGCCTGTGAAATCACTTCTGAGAGTTCTAGAAAGAGCCTGTTACTTAGGCACTGTGCAGTATCTTGTGTCAGAGATGGTCTACCCTGGGTTGGAGGCCTGTTTTTCTTCAACATTCCCTTGAAGTCATGATTGCTGGGAAGTTCTTCATATCTGAGTGACCATGAGTGACCAGAAGTTTTTAATGATGAAAAGTTTATAACCTTCTTGCATTGCTTGGAATCTCTCTTATAACTAGCACAGAGTAGACTGACAGTGGGTCACTCGTATCCAAACTAGTTAGCTGCTTTGACTAAATCCCAATCCAGTCATGGATTATTTTCTGAGTCATTTGGTGGAATTATTTTAGCTAAATGTATAACAATTTCTTGCCAACATCCATGTTTGCTATTACCACAAAATAATTGTTCCATACCTTTTATTTCTGCATTTGGATGTAAAATTCCTGGAAAAGGGTGCTATCAAAATGAATCCATTTTATTAAGAAAGGTATTCTTTTTCCTTCAGAGTGGTTATTCAGAAAAATAAGTGCCACATGTCAACTGCTCATCACAAATGACACAAGGTAGTTATAATGCTATTGTGGGGCCAGGAGCCACAATTTGATCTTTGAGCAGCTAAAGAAAATGCTTCCTGAAATCATGTTTTTTTGTTTTTTGTTTTTTTAAGATTTTATTTATTTATTTGACAGACAGAGATCACAAGTAGGCAGAGAGGCAGGCAGAGAGAGAGGGAGAAGCAGACTCCCCGCTGAGCAGAGAGCCCAATGTGGGGCTCAATCCCAGGACCCTGGGATCATGACCTGAGCTGAAGGCAGAGGCTTTAACCCACTGAGCCACCCAGGCACCCCTGAAATCATGTTTTACTATGAGCTGCATTCTCTTTTTAGATTCATAAAGATTGTTAGCTATGTTCACAGAAAAAAAGAGAAGCATCCTGCCTTGCTCCAGGGCCTACCATGAAAACCAGGCTTAAATGACACCTGCTAATTTTGATCTGAATGAAAGCCTCTCATTTTATTCATTTTATTTTGCAGTACTAACATAACACCCCTCTTCATACACTTTATCATAGAAGCTACATACTAAGGGAATGAAGGTGCTGTGTTTCCACTTTCTCTTCATGGTCAAACAAAAAACAAATACGGATTTAGTAAGCAGAGACTTGATTGGAAAGGATTATTCCAAGGGTAAAAAGGACTCATGCAAGAGCAGAGAGGAAGAACTGCAATAATGAGAACACTCAGATCATAAGATCTTAGAGTATCTCAAGGACTATAGGCAAAGAGAATTGTTTTGTTCTAGAGAAGGGTGAACGTGGCTAAAAGGAACCATGTGGAGGAAGCAGGATGAAAGAGAAGCAGAATCAGGCGGAAGATCAGAGCATGTTTTAGTCTGAGGCCAGCCCATCTGAGGCCAGCCTATTCTCAGGAAGAGTGGTTAAGAAGTCGCATGCCGGCCAAAGGGAGGGACCTGGGGAAGAAGAGAAGCTTCTTTTGTTCTGTTTCATTTTGCTTTAACAAGCATTTTGTTCTGATTGACCAGTGGGGACAAGTAGTTCTCCCGGTGATTTATGAAGCCACGAATAAGAATTTGGAGAGTTTGTGTCTGGTTTTGTCATAGGAAAACAAGGGAAACATCCATGAACTTTATCTAAGTCATGTCAGGAAGGGTGACTTATTCCAGTTGGCTTCTTTTCAGAACACAAAAGTGTGTGTGTGTGTGTGTGTGTGTGTGTGTGTGTGTGTGTAGGGAGGTTCTTAACCTTCACTGTTTTCCAGGATCACCAGACTAAGGTAAAAGGCAGGATTGTCATCATAAAGGACATTGTAGACAGGAACCAGAGATGCCTAAAAATATGTTTAAAAACTTCAAGCACAATTCCGTATAATCTCTTGCAGTCATCCAGTGAGGATAGAAATAAAGCATTTAAAAGTTCTCTGAATAAAGAAGGGTTGAACATAGCTTTCATCTGCCAATTGCATTTCTTGTTTGCCCCTAACAGGAATATGTAAACATGCAAAAACATAAGAACGGTGTCTGTAAGTGTTTAAACACCTTAAAAGTGTAAGACTTCTATCTCTAAAATTGGTAATGTTTCTATAGATTACCAATGATATGAACTTTGTCAACACAAAATGGAATGTTCACATGTTATTTTATCTTAAAGAATAGCTAAAATAAGTGACCTGGGCTTCTAGTTTCTCACTTGAAATGTAGCAAATGAGTAGATAATTATTCCTAAGTTAAATATAGAATGTACCTCTTAAAATAGTTATAGAATACAGAATAGTATTATTCTGTAACAAAAAAACACCAAGTTCTAAACTATAGATTTTGAGTGGGGTCTGTCTTCTAACCCTGAGTCTGCTGTTTACAGAATTAATCTTGTCACTTTGGTAAGTTATTAAGTCCTCTGTGCCTTATTTCCTACGGCTGTAAATTGATTACCCCAATGTCCACCAAAATTAAATGGAATTGGTATATGAAGTTAATTCACTGTATGTGGACTATAGTGCCAATTAAAAAAAAATAAAGGGGAATTTTTTTTTAACAGTATAATGGTTTGACTTACATATATTGTGCAATGATTACCACAATAATTTTAGTTATCATTTATCAACTTATACACATTAGGGGGAAAAAAGCAAAGAAAAAATTTCCTTTTTCCTTGTGATGAGAACTCTTTGATAACTCTTAGGATTTACTCTCTTGAAACCTATCCCTATATATCATGCAGCTGTGTTAACTATAATTGTCATGTATATTTTATCCCTAATACTTATTATTTATCTTACATCTGGAAATTTGTACCTTATCATCACCTTTTTCCAGTTCCCCTTTCCCAACCCCTGGAGGCCTCTGGTAAGCCCAAATCAGATATATTTTTCTGTGAATTTGGTTTGTTTTTGCTTTTTGGATTTCTCATATGAGATCATACGGTTTTATTTGTCTTTCTCAGACTTATTTCGTTTAGCATAATGCCCTCAAGGTCCACTCCTGTTCTTGCAAATTGCAGGGTTAACTGAGTTAATAAATTCCCCTATGATTCTTGGTAATATGGACAATAAAGACATGATACCTAACTATGACAACTGCCTGAGTGTATGCAGCAAAGTTGTCACAATTCTGAATCTGCTCACCTACTGAAAACTCTTCCCTTAGTCTGTCTACATACCACAGAACCACTGTTATTCTTGATTATTTTTTTTCCTAGAACAAAATCCAAAGGCTTTTCATGCTTATATTTTTTTAATTTTATGAAATATTTTTTTTCTGCTAGCACTAAAAAATATGACAAATGCACCCAGTTTCAAAAGCAAATCATTTTCATGTCATACCCCTAGAGTTTCCTCAACTAGCATAATAATAACTGGGTCATTATTCCTCTGAGAACTGAAAATGCATGTTCCTAAAGAATTGAGTTTTTAAAAGCCATAATAACAAGGACTTTTAAATGTCACATTTACTTACCCAATTCACCTTTTGTTCTGCCATGTAATTTTAATATACCCTTCTATATACTGTGCATGATTCCTTTCTGTGGCATTCTCTCTAGAAAATGGTGGATTTTCTGTATCTGAGCCTACAAGGAAAACCAGAGGAATCTTTGAGATTATTAGTTGTATAAAGAGAACTATGATTCAATGCTGGGGCATTTTTTAGTCTTTATGGGAATCCTTGATAATATTATTACACTATTTAATAAGAGTGTCAAGGAGAAATGAAGAGGACCTATAATCATTTAATAGTAATTAACAAGAAGATTTTTGTGACTTATTTCTTCCTCGTATGTCTGTTTTTGTCAGGGAGATTTCACTACTGGCGTACAGCACATCTTTTTTGGCAACAATGATATGAGTCTGTTAAAAAGTAAATTGAGCAATAACACCCCGAGAAAATGGGACTATTCAAGAGCTGTGTGTAATTATCTGAGGGCCCTGAGGAGAACGAAATGGAGCATCTGCTGCTAAGGAAAGAATCAGCAGTTGATGCCTACATGCAGTGAAAAATCAACCCAATCCTGTGGGCAGACATTTTAATACAGTATCCACACTGTAACCTCAGCTCACCCTGTATTTTACCGACAAAAAGCTTGGAGTCCAACAGACCATAGTCTGTATTAACACTTCATGAGGGAAAGAAACAAACTTGTACTCGAGCACCTTTAATAATCTGTTGTTTTAGCTATTCTGTTATGTGCTACCTGGTCTACCAAAGAGGGTGTGAGAACATTAAAAAAAAAATAGAACTGCCATAGAATTAATTTCTCCAATGTCATTTTCTCTATCAAACACCTGTATTGGCGATAGATACATACCAACAAGTTGCCATCTAAGTAAGTGCCTAGACCAAGTTTGTTTATAGTATACTTTGTGGATTTGAACAATGCAAGAATGAAAACCAAACCTTTATATGTTAAGGCTTATCTGATTCACAGCGTTACTAAATTACTGTCCGTGTTCATAATGTCAATTTCAAATGTTTAATATGCAAACATACACAAACTCACAGTGGATTGTTTTCCTCTTGAATGATGGTATTTCTATGTCCTGAATAATAATATTCCACTTTATCATGATTATTCAGATTAGTATACCAAGATTCAAAGAGAATTTCTGGAGTTGCAACAGTTAAAGGTACCTGCCTTGTAGGGCTATAGTGTGAATTGAATTAATATGCATGACCTAGAAATAATTTAGAATGATTTCTGACACATAGAAAGTACTATAGAAGTGTTTGCTATTATTATGACCCTTATTTTTGAAATATTGTTTTCTTCATCATGTATTATAGTCTGAAATGCCAGCTACTACTAAAATATCAAATGTCCTTTTAGAAGAACTGGAAACACTCACAGGACTCACTTTTAGACAGGTGCTCTGCAGTTTCTGGAACAATGCTGGCCATAAAAGCAAATTGATACAAGCTAATGAAGTACATTATGATTGCAAAGACAGAAATGTCTAAACCCCCAGAAATATAAGAAGGAACTTGGTTTCAATTTTCACCTTGTTTGGGAGCACAATTATTATAAGGGAGGCAAGGTCCAAACAATAGGTGGCCCAGGCAATGGAAAAGAGACACTGGGGATGGGAGGATATCCCATAGAACACCCTGACTCAGTTGTGACATTCCTAACAGCTGGACACAAAAGCTGGCTCCAGGACTTTGGTCCCAGTTTACCAATTTCTTAAGTTAAAAGTGATGGAACAGAAGCCACTCAAACTATGTTACATTTTTATTCTTATACCAACTAAACTCGGTGCAAGTCTTTTTTTTTTTTTTTTGACATTTAAAAAAAACTTTTTCCAATATATTACCTCACTAATTCACCTGTAAAAGATAAAGGGCAGATATTTTTATTAGGAATTCACAGTATAAAAATAGGTCTAATTAAGAGGAAGGTACAAATTCACATATTACCTCAAAGGACATTTCCAATTGTATTCCTCTTAAACAAACAAACAAACAAACAAACAGAGTTACAATACTAAAGCTTCAAAAGTCCCAGGCCTAGAATCTGGCAGTCTGATTCTAGAGACATTCATTAATATTCTGTGCTTGAATATGACACTTCCATCAAGGACCAAGCAAGTAACACATGCATAGGGCTGTGTTGGGTTGAGTGACCCCTTCTTAAGGGGTCAACTACTACTGGGCTCAAGCCAGTTGATTCCTTCAGGGCATCAGCACAACATTTCTAGATCTTCTGACATTTTACCAGAGCTAGAAATCGCAATTTCAATGTCAATTCCCTACATTTCAAAAGTAGGCGACTGGCATGCCTGGATGGCTCAGTGAGCTAAGAGTCAGACTCTTGATTTGGGCTCCCATCATGACCTCAGGGTTGATATGATCAACTGTGTTGGGCACTGTGCTCATTGGGAGTCTGCTTGATATTCTCTCTCCCTCTTCCTCTGCCCCTTCCCCCTCCTCATCTCTGTCTCTCTAAAAATAAATAAATAAATAAAATCCTTAAAAAATAAAAATTTTAAAAAAGGCAACTGATTCAGCTTTGTGAAAACACTACTTCAAACACAATTTATGAGTGAGATTCTGCTGTGGCCAAACTCTTTACCCCAACGAGTGGGCATTTTAAATCAGAAAAGAGTCCCCAAAAAGAATGAGCAGTGGGTGAATTTTGTAGCAGCACTAGGGGGTAGGGATGGGACAGTGTAAATATTATTTAAGTATTGGAATGACACTACCCAAGAGTGGCTTAGGTAGATATACCGTGGACTTCCGTCTTTCATGTCTTTATCTCTACCAGTGAAATAACCCAAATTCAAGTGTATATCTATGTGTGTGTGTGTGTGTGTGCGTTTACACACACACAAACTATTTTATAAGAACATTTTGAAAATATTACATTTTCAAGACTAGTTTAAATTTTAGAAAGATTTTAGAAGCTATTAGAAACCATTTTAATAAGATTAGATATAAGTGAATACTATGGGGAAAACTTACCATTTTTAGGATTATACTATGTAAATGAAAAAGAGTTTCCTTTGTCTGAGAGGGAAGCCTGGAAATAATTTGTGGGTAGGGGAAGGTAAGTGTGTGTTTGACACCATTTGTTTTTTAATTTGAGCAATTTAGTCTATATTTTTAACGATTTAGCTAAACATTAAGCAGTGTAGGAATCAAGCTAATGAAACATGGTCAGCAAATCAAAAAGTTCTGTCCTGAAATAATATTTTAAGCCTCAGAGGTAATTCTTTACCTCCTGGTATTGGTGCTTTCTTTTGATCCAAGCTATTTCAGAAGTATAAACCTTCCAGAGGAAGTGGCTGTTGAAGTTTGAAAGGATGCTTTGAAGGATTCATAAAGTAGGTGACATGTAGCAATGAAGCCATTTGATGCTATGTTTTGTTTTGTTTTGTTTTGTTTTGTTTTGTTTATTTTTGCCAAGAAATCTTGATTATATACCTTGCCCTCTAATTGACTTTCCATAACCATTAGCTTTCAATCCAAACACATCTGGCCTCAGAAATACTAACCACGACAGGAGCAAACCTCCTTTATAAGAACATGTTACTCTTTCTTCAAATATGTCATAGATGAAAGTCAGAAGCTCAGACAATGAGTGAAAAGTTGGCTTAAAAACATAGCTATTATTGTAAAATTAGCAATAATAAAATCGGGTAGTGTCAGAAATGTCATGCATCCAGAAATCTACAAGGAAATATCTGCTATCATTCTCAGAAATAATTCTCCAAACTGGTGAAGATGTATCCACAAATTGAGATCTTGCCCAAGCAAAAGAAACAAAATCAAATTAATTAGTGTTATATATAATTAGAGGGCCAAGTACCTGGCCCAGTGCTTGGCATATGGTTAAAACTTCTTTAAAGGGTTGGATAGATGGCATATATGAATACTATTATCTGTCAAATTATCTTACTGCAGGTAAGATTAGTAGACTCCAGCTAACTTAAGTAGAAAAATAAAATCACTGGAAAGGTAATAGAAAGATCACAGAATGTTTGAAAATCTTGGAGAAACTTAAAGATAAAAGCTAATGGAGAAGGTGGCCAAGCACCAAGAAGTAAACGCAAAGACACCTCACAGAGAGACCTGGCTGAGATATCATGCTGGTGGCATTACTCTAGGTCACCTGGGTTCACCACCACTCACCTCATAGTGCCACCACCTCTCATGAGCATCCAACTTACTGAGTTCCAGCTACATGTTCAAGTCATCTAAGCATTATCCGGCCCCTTAGGATGCTTTAGTGGAAAGGAAAGACCCGTGCTCCTGGCAAGATTCACACAATAGAAATACTGCTAAAGTAGAAAATGAATTTAGATGTAGTAAAAATTTAAAAGTAGCAAAATCCACTATAATATTATACAATTAAACACCACCTTTGTGAGATTATACACACACACACATATATATATATCATATGTATGTGCTACAATTCAGTCATATATAAAATTCACTCATATATATGTGCTAATAGATTTTATAGACTATGAAACTATCTTCATGATATATCTATGTATATAGATTATAGAGATATACATGCTAAAATGGTAACTGTGATTCATGTGGATTATGGAACTTTGAGTTAGTTTGCTTATTTTTAGTTTTATTTTTATATTTTAATAGAAGTAATTGAAATAAACCAATTATAAAAGACAATTTTGCAGTTTTAGATTATTCATTCACTCTCTTATTCATTGATTAATTAAAAATGTTTGGTGAATGACTACTCTGTTTATAGGCTTTGTCAGAAATTAGATAATGTTTTGCAATGAACATGACAGGCTCCTTGTCCTTATAAAGTTATAGTCAATTATGGGGGTGGCACATTATAAAAATTCATAAAGAACTTCAAGTTTTGAAATGGAGAGAAAACATAGTTTAGTTTGTAATATAAAATCTAACTAAGAGAGTGACATACAAATAAGACCAAAAGAATATAACAGTCAGCTAAGAAAATTAGACATAGGTCAGGGGCATGAAGCTTTTCTGTAAGAGAGCCTTAGAGTACATACTTTCAACTTGGAAGGCCACATGGTCTCTGTTGCATGTAAACAGACACTGATGATACACAATAAACAAATGAGCACAACAGTTTTCCAGTAAAATAGGCAAGATGTTGTTGGTCCATGGACAGCAGTTAGCTCACTCAAGCTAGACCAAGAGAACAGTTGGTGTGTATGAAAATCTTGAGATACAAACCTGCATATATGGCTTATTAAAACACATGACATTCGCTGAGCTCTATGTCTGAAGTAGGATATACACTTTAAACTCATTATCTCATTAAACTTATCATCTCCTCACAATTACTGACTTAATAGGTGCTCTTATTATTCTCATTTTACATACCACTATCCCATACCTATCGTCAAAGTAGAGGAAATCTATTGTTTATACACTAAATTTTCTATCACTCATTTATTGTTACCTAGAAGTTACTAATGCCACTTGAGTTTTCTAGATATATTTATCCAACATATAGTTAGTAAAAAAGAACTTTTAAATTTATATTTTGCAATGTTTATAAATCATCACCATTCCTTTCCCATAGCATGTTTTTGTAATTTCAACATCGTTAAATAACAGTGAAAATGGACAATCCTGTTTGTTAATTTCGAGAGAGAGGATTGAATTATCCTAATATCTAGGATATTACTTGCTGTTATATGTTGGTACATTAGTTTCCTTCTAAAAATAGTATTTTGGTTAGTTTTAAATAAGACTGTTTGCTGTAGTTTATTAGTTTTTGTGGCAATTATAAATGGAATCATATCTAGTTATACTTGCAATCAGCATTGTTCTGGATATCCTTGCTAGTGGAAAGAGAAGAAAGGAAATGAACACATAATGATAGAATGGGAAGAAATAAAGCTGCTGTTTTTTTTCTCAGATGGAACTATTTCATGGAAATTATAAAATAAAGAAATAATTGGAATGAATAAAATAATCCACTGAAACCTTTGAATTCATGGTCAGTTTACAATAATTGATTTTGTTTCAATATTATCCATATTTCCTTATATTATTCCAAAAACAAAAAAAAATCAGAAAACAAACAAAATTATTATTTCTAATAAATTAACAATCATCTAAAGGCTTAAAATTATTCTAAGAAGTATGCAAAATCTCTGTATGGAAAACTATAAAGAAATAATTGAGAGTAATGTTGTAAGCAATCATATATATATTTTGTTCATGAATTGGTATACTCAATATTTTAAGATATTACTTCTCTGCATATACCCAAATCAATATCAATTCATTATAATCTCAAACAAAATCTCAACATTGTCTGAATGTGCATGTGCATGTATAGGTATGTAAAATTTTACAAATTGATTCTAAAAGTTTGAAAATTGATTTGCAAACACAAAGAGCCGTGAAAGTTGAAGTGCTCACACTGAAAGATGACATGACTTATAAATGTATCCTAATTAAAATAGCATGGCTAATTACAATGTCAGTAAGTACAAGGATTGAAAAATAATTCAATGGATTAGAATAGTCCAGAAACTGTCCTACATTCATATAAACTCCTTGATTAAAAAAATGATAAACTCTTTGATTATGACACAAAAAGCACTATAGACCAATGGGTTATCATGAATCCTAACTTTGTTTTATATCATACACAAAAACATCCCAGGTGGAGGGCAGAAGTAGAAGTAACTCTGCAAGATAAAACCATAAAGTTTCCAGGAAAAAATTTAATAAAAAAGTTTCATGAATTTTAAATAGGGTAACATTTCTTGACCAGGATAAAAAGTGCTAAACATGAAGAAATTATACAATGTCTGAATTAGGACATGTTATTATCAAGAGCTATCATTACTGGAGTGCCTGAGTGGCTCAGAGGGTTAAAGCCTCTGCTCAGGTCATGATAATAAGCATCCTGGGATCGAGCCCTGCATTGGGCTCTCTGCTCAGCAGGGGGCCTGCTTCCTCCTCTCTCTCTGCCTGCCTCTCTGCCTACTTGTGATCTCTGTCTGTCAAGTAAATAAATGAAATCTTTAAAAAAAGAAAAAAAGAGCTATCATTACTATGGGATGTGGTGATGGGCTATATCCCCCACCTATTTAATTATTAAACATATAATCTCAGATTATACAGTATCATTCTGTAAACAATAAAATAATACAAGTCACTCTTAACACAGAACAAAAGCCCTCGAACAGGCATTTCACCAAAGAAGATATTTGCATATCGCACAAATACATGAACAAGTGCAAAATCTTACCAATTTCCAGAGGAAATCAAAACAGCACCACCCACCCAAACATTGAAGTTAGTGAGACAGCACTACCCACCCACCCAAACAATTGAAAATTTAAAAACCTGATATTACTGAGTGTTGCTGAAGATGTATATCAACTGAAATTCTCTTACCTGCTGGTGGGAACATAGATTGTTAAACAGTTTTTGGAAACCTCATTGGTATTAACTACAAAACCTGAACATAGACATGTCAATTTATACAGTAATTTTATTCCTAGGAGTATGCTCTATAAAAATGTGCATGAAATCATGAACTTAAACACCAATAGTGCATTACTTACAAAGCTATGTAATATAAATTTCTTTCTATCAATAATATAGCAGTGGTAGTATAGTATCATACAGTGAATTACTTTATAGCAATAAAAATGAACAAACTATAGATACACACAATAGCATGCTTTAGTCCCCAAACATAATGGCCAAAAAATGCAATAAGAAAAGGAAACAATGCATGACTTCATTTATGAACATAAATTCAAATTCTGGGTTTCTGGTGATTTTGATTTTGAACTACTACTATGTATTAGTTTGATGGATATGGTGATTGTTTTTTTCTCTTCCAATTTTTTTCTTGTAATAAAATACACATAACATAAAATGTACCATCTTAATAATTTTCTTAAAGATTTTATTTATTATTTGAGAACACGAGCACGGGTAGGGGCAGAGGGAGAAGGAGAAGCAGGTTCCACACTGAGCAGGGAGACAGAACTGGGGCTCCATCACAGGTCCCTGGGATCATGACCTGAGCTGAAGGCTGCTGCTTAACTGACTGAACCACCAAGGTGACCCTCATCTTAATCATTTTTAAGTGAACAGTTTAGTGTATATTCATAATGTTGTGCAAATATCACCACCATTCACCTCCATAATTCTTTCCTCTTATGCAACTGAAATTTTATAACCATTAAAAAAATAAAAAAAACTCTTGGGGTACCTGGGTGGCTCAGTCATTAAGCATCTGCCTTTGGCTCAGGTCATGATCTCAGGGTCCTGGGATCGAGCCCCACATCTGGCTCCCTGATTGGCAAAGATTCTGCTTTTCCCTCTCCCACTCCCCCTGCTTGTGTTCCCTCTCTCACTGTGTCTCTCTCTGTCAAATAAACAAATAAAAATCTTTAAAAAAAAATAACTCTTCAGGGTGCCTGGGTGGCTCAGTGGGTTAAGCCGCTGCCTTTGGCTCAGGTCATGATCTCAGGGTCCTGGGATCGAGTCCCGCATCAGGCTCTCTGCTCAGCAGGGAACCTGCTTCCCTCTCTCTGCCTCCCTCTCTGTCTATTTGTGATCTCTCTCTGTCAAATAAATAAAATCTTTAAAAAAAAAAAAAAAACTCTTCATTCCTCCCTCCCTCCAGTCGCTGGCAAACAATATTCCACTTTTTTTTTTCTGTTTCTATGATTTTTACTACACTAAATACCTTATATAAGTGGAATCAAACAGCATTTGTCTGGCTTATTTTACCTAACATAATGTCTTTAAGGTTCATCTATGTTGTAGCATATGCCAGAATTTCTTTCTTTCTATTTTTTTTAAGGTTTTTATTTTTTTATTTATTTGACAGAGAGAGATCACAAGTAGGCAGAGAGGCA
Organism: Lontra canadensis; assembly: GCF_010015895.1. NCBI lineage: Eukaryota > Metazoa > Chordata > Mammalia > Carnivora > Mustelidae > Lontra > Lontra canadensis. Next base: position 1,369,002 of record NW_022631056.1, on the reverse strand, counting down.
AACAGAAAGAGAGAGAGGAGGAAGCAGGCTCCCTGCCGAGCAGAGAGCCCAATGCGGGACTCGATCCCAGAACCCTGAGATCATGACCTGAGTGGAAGGCAGAGGCTTAACCCACTGAGCCACCCAGGTGCCCCAGAATTTCTTTCTTTTTTAAGGCTGAATAATATTTCATTGCATACATATAGCACATTTTACTTATTCATTCATCCATATATGGACACTTGAGTTGCTTTTATGGTTAGCTGTTGGGTTTATTTTTAACACCCTTTATTAAACTGGTTAAGCTTGAGGTGTGCATTTATTTTTATATGGGTGTGTGTATATAGTTTCTGGTTTGAAAAATGATTTTATCCATATTCAAAACATCTCTGAATTTACTGATCACATTGTGAATATCTCATGATAATTCTGTATTTCATAATTTATATTTTCTTGATTTTTATGCTTAGAAAAAGTGATGTCTGAGATTGCATTAAATAATCATATTTTAAGTTATAATATTAAAAATTCACACATATTAAGATATATATATTTCACATATTTCCACATATTTTTATTTTCCACAGTGTGAGTAAAAACTCAGTTTATAAACGGCCAACTCTCCAAGAATTCTGAATCTCAGAATACCAGCTAGCAAACCTTAGAAAGCATTGAACATACCAGCTAGTTTAACTAGCAGAGAATGATAAAGGAATGGTAGCCAGAGCATCAAAATGAGCACAGTTATATGATTACAATGAACACATAAGAGCAATTATGAATGTGATTATATAATTAAAACATGATAGGGCCTGAACTTGGTTTTCTGATTGTTAAATTTGGTCCTCTACTCTTCGGCACTCTTGTATACTTCCCAGGAATTCCCTAGGTACGGTAGGTATTTCTCCAATCTCCCATTTCTAAGCTTGGTGTTTGTAGTGGGTTGAGATGTGATCCTCACATAAGAAAAATAAATGCTGAATTGTTTGTTTTTTGAATGTTGAGTTTGATAAGCTCTTTATAGATCTTGAATCCAGTCAAGAAATGCGCAGAGGACATCTCAAAGAAGACATGCAAATGGCAAACATTCATATGAAAAATCCTTAACATCACTTGACATCAGGGAAATATAAATCAAAACCACAATGAGATGTCACCACATACCAGTCAAAATTGCTAAAATTAATAAGACAAGAAACAACAAATGTTGGCAAGGATGCAGAGAAAGGGGAACCTTCTTACACTGTTGGTAAGAATGCAAGCTAGTATAGCCACTCTGGAAAACCGTACGGAGGTTCTCAAAACATTAAAAATAGAGCTACTCTACAACCCAGCAATTGCTCTACTGGGTATTTACCAAAGTCTACAAACATAGTGATCCAAAGGGGTAACTGCACCCCAATCTTAGATGCTAGATGTCCATTGACAGATGAAAGGATAAGGAAGAGGTGGTATATATATATATATATATATATATATATATATATATATATAATTAAAAATGAAATCTTACCATTTGCAATGATGTGTATGGAGCTAGAGGGTATTATGCTAAGTAGAATGTGTCAATCAGAGAAAGACAATTATTATATGATTTTGCTCATATGTGGAAATTAAGCAAAACTGAGGATCATAGAGGAAGGGAGGGTAAAATAAAATAAGACAGAGTCAGAAAGGAAGACAAACCATGAGTCTCTTAACTATAGGAAACAAACATGGATACTGGAGGGGACGTGACTAGGGGGACGGGGTAACTGGTTGATGGACATTAAGGAGGGCATGTGATGTAATGAGCATTGGGTGTTATATGCAACGGATGAATAACAGAACTCTATCTCTGGAAATAATGATAAGCTACAGGTTAATAAGCTGAATTTAAATATAATAACGCTTAAAAAAAAGAAAATGAAATACTTTTTGTATTAAGTGTAAGCTTAGAACTAAGGCCAGTCTGGATCTTATCTTCAAGTTTCTCTATAAGGAGATAATCTGCCTAGAAAAGGACAATCAAACAAAGTGATTTTCTTTGTGAATATTAAATCCAGAATTACAATAAGATATCAAATGTCAAACATAAAATTAATAACTATTTTCCTTGAAGAACATAGTAGGAAATGGTGCATTTTCTGAGTATTTTATCTAAATTTGTAATATAGTTGTTTTTTTTTTTTTTTTGCTACTGGTAGGTTTCAAACTTTTTTTTTTTTTTTAAGATTTTATTTATCTGACAGAGAGAGACACAGTGAGAAAGGGATCACAAGCAGGGGGGAGTGCGAGAGGGAGAAGCAGTCTCCCCATGGAGCAGGGAGCCCAATGTGGGGTTTGATCCCAGGACTCTGGGATATGACCTGAGCTGAAGGCAGACGCTTAATAACTGAGCCACCCAGGCGCCCCTGGTTTTAAACTTTTGTAAATCAGATAACATTTGGAATTTTTTAAACACTTCATTAAAGTGTATCTATGGTGAACTTTTTAGTAAAACAAATGTGATTTTATAGCATAATTTTTCTTAGTTCATTTGCTTGCATGTCTAGTTTTCTGAAATTTATTTTATAAAACTAGATCTGAACACATAGCTCATGAGAGAAGATACCCAGATGGCAAAGAATCCTATGCAAACATGATCAGCGTCATGGCATTAGGGAATTGCAATGTAAAACAATAATGAGACAACCATGATACACCTGTTAGAATGACTAAATTCACAACATTGACAATACCAAACGCTGACCAGAATGTGGAGCAACAGGAATAGCATTCATTGCTGGTAAGGATACAAAATAGCACAGACATTTTGACTGAAAGCTTGGTGGTTTCTTACAAAATAAATATATTCTTGCCATGCAATTCAGGAATCACACTCCCAGGTATTTACCGACATGAGTTGAACACATATCCATGCAAAGACCTGCACACAAATGTTTATAGCCACTTTATTCATAATTGCCCCAGACTAAAGCAACCAACATGTCTTTCAATCACTAAGTAAACAAATTGTGGTGTATAGTAAACTAAACTGCTTTAAGAACTGAAGTCCATTAATCAAAGGAAGAAAAACTCAGAAACACAAATACATTTCCATTTTGCTATTTTTAAAAAGATATATTTATTTATTTGAGAGAGAGGTTGCACAGGGACAGGGGCAGAGGGAGGGGAGAAGTCTTAAGTGGACTCCACACTGAGCACAGAGCCCAACCTGAGGCCAGATCATGTGACTCTGAGATCACAACCTGAGTCTAAATCATGAGCCAGAAGCTCTACGGAACTGTGCCACACAGGCGCCCCTCCATGCCCCTGTTAATCATGACTTTAGCTCCCAGATTCCTTGATAGAGGCAAAAAATTCTTTCACAGCAAGCACTTAAGCAAGGAAAAACCATGGATTTGACCCTTGCTTCCACCAATTAGATGAGTATTACTTCCAGGCCATCCAGACACCCAAAGTTCTTATGTGTTCAATTTTTAAAGATATAAATTAAGGTATGATTAATTTATTTAAACAATATCTTAGTCTGTTCCTTGATTTAACTATCGCTTTTGTACTTTTATTTGATTAAAGGAATGGTTTTAGCTTGGGGGCAGCAAGGTTAGTTTACTAAAACATAAATAGTAAATTCATCTTTTCAGTGTAGTGCAAAAGCAATGCTTTCATTACTGGAGCTCGTTCTTTGGGATGTGTGTTCATGAGTGTATGAAAGAAGGAATTTTCAAATTTGAATAGTGAATGAAAAATTAATAATTTTAATAATTTGGGGGTTTTGACACATGTATAAAATACAATGAAATGAAAGTTATCAGGACTATAATTGCTATAAACATTAAAAAAACATTATTTGTCACTTGAAAATGACTTTGGTAGTGTGGACAGTTATGTTTTTCCTTCCTCTTTACCATTAGTTGAATGGTATTGTTTGCTTTTAAAATCATTTATTTGTCATGAAAATAATAGTTGAGATTAAACATAAAAAGAATAATGATATTCAATTTATGAGACTGACATACATGTTTTTAGCTTGCATTGAGTTCAATAGGTATTATGCATATTACAGGCAAAGTATAAATAACTCCTCTTTTTGTGCATTCCATTGATTGTTAAGCATTATTTTTTCAACCTCTGGATTGATTTATCAAAAATATTCAGAAAAGAAAATACTTGTAAACATATTTTCAGACACAAATCGTGTACTATTTCCCATAAGAATAGCCTTTTCTAATCTTTGAGAATCACTGTAAATAATTCTGTTTAGACTTCTTCAAGGCTACATCTTTAATATCTTTAACTACATCTTTAACTTCGAGGCTACATCTTTAACTGAAAAATTTTATGCACGTATTTCCATTACCATTATGTCACTAGGTACATATAGTATTCCTCCAGATTCGGTCATTTCATGACTTGCCACTCATGTTGTTAACCTCATGGAGAAATATTAATGTAATAACTTGACTGTGCTTTCTCTTAAGTTAGAATGTGCTTCCTTCTCCTCATTGTGTTTGATTGAAAATTAGCAGGATCAGATCACAATCAGTGCAGTATTTTTCAAACAGCAGGCTTGGGGGTTACTTGTTTTATGGACCAGGATCCACTCAGAAAGTTCAAATCCACTTGCTTTAAGATGGAGTTCAGGAGCTTCCTTTTTAAACATGCATTGACTGCTGTGCATATTAAAAACTATAAATTTGATGCATAAGAGGAAAAAATAATGTCTGCTTTTCTTTCTCCACACTATGTTTTGAAACAAGTAGGTTATTGAAAAATTCAAAATCTAGTTATTTTAGACAAAATTAATGAGAGCTTCCTATATATTAGAATTGCTATGTAAGCATAAAGAAAAACTGAGTCAGAAGAATACCTATGGAAAACTCACAGGTCAATACATTTTTTCAGGAAAAGACCAATTAACAGAATAAGCTCATGGCCAAATTTCTTCAGCAAATAATAAACAAAGGAACTCTTCTTTTTAATTCAAATTAGAAGAGGTCCTGATGTAACCCTTGGGGAGGATTTTGATTCAATCCTAAGAAGGATAATGTTTACAAAAAAAATAGCAACAGCAACCATAACTATTTTAGGATGGTTCAGATACTATGTAGGACATAGATTATCTCTTAGTTAATTCATGCAGTATCACAGTAAGGTATGCATTCTTAGTTTTTCTTTCATTTTATAGGCAAGATTTAAAGAGATTAAATAATTGGTTCAAAATCGTTCAGTTTGCAAGTGGTAAAGCTATCAGTTGAACCAATATCAGATGCCCTCATCTATGTGCTATTCTATCTCACCCTAAGTGGACAGAAAATCTCCCCTAAAAAATTAAAAATGGCCCTAAAACTTCTAAATTGAGTTTGGCTATATTGTGCCAAGAATCTTTAGGATCTTCTAGGAATTATGACGAAATATCAGAGACAGGGTTGATATGCTACACCATGCTAACATTAAGGAGAAATCTTAAAATAATTGTAGATATTTCACTTATTTTCTTAGTCTTCATACTGCCCCCTTCAATCTACCACCCCATTCCAAGAGAATGAGCTCTGTCATGTGGAATCCTCAAATTATGAAACTTCATTATCTTATGGAGTCTCACAAAAGTCTATTCATAGAAGCCTATCATGCATCTGGAGGCAATTAAACACATCTTAAAGGAGTATGAAAAGGTCACTGTTCATGTGTTTAGCCATCATTTAAATATTTTTTTCTTAATTATTTGTGATAGACATGGTGGGAGGTATAGGTAAGTGTTTTGAGCAAAACAGAAGCATTACCCTGGGGGAACTCAAGTTTAATTGAGGGAGTAAAATAATAAAATTAAATAAATAAACAAATAAACAAGTATAAAAAATAATAAAAATAAATAAACATAAAGATTCTGAAATAATAAATTAGATGACACTATAGAAGAGCATGGTCAGGGAAAACTTCTCTGTGAGATAAATTTGCCATACATATAGGAAGAGATGAGTATTTCAACAAAGAAGGGGATTTATAAGAAAGGGACAAATTGAAATAGCAGAATTAAGAGTCACATTATCAATGGTGAAGATTTTCTTCAGCCATCTCAAAAGTAGGCCTGAAAATATTTCAATGGATATTATACAAACTGAAATACAAAGAGAAAAAAATATTGGAAGAAAAATTTGAATCTATATGACAATATCAAATAGTCTAACATCATGTAATTAGAGTCCAAGAAAGGAGAAGAGAGTTATTGATAGAAAATTAATAAGGATACAGAAGTTGTGATAATACTACCAAAAAGAAAAAAGAGTCAGTACAAAATAAAAATAAGACTAATAGAAAACAAACTGTAATATAATAGCCTGAAATACTACAATATCCATAATCACATTAAATGTAAATGGTTTAACATGCTGATTAAGCAGCAATATTAATCAAACTGGATAAGAAATTATGCCCCAAATATATGGCATATATAAGAAATTCACTTTATTGTGCTGGGGGCGGCGGGGGGAGTGCGTATCAGCAAAATGAAGGAAGAAGAAACTCAAAACTCCACCCTTCTATAAAAGCAAGGAAAGAGACTGGTCAAAATCAATTTTCTCACAATGTCTGGAGCACTTATTCAAAAAAAACAGCTGAATGTCAGTCAGCACAGCAAACTGTGTGGTATTTTAACTTAGCCCAGTCTGATACCCCATTCCCTAGTTTAGCAGTATCTCTGAAAATAACAGCCCACATTCCCAGTACTGGAGGGAACAGAACAGACCACTTTTACAAATAATTGTAATTATTAGTGTTATTTACTTATTTATTTATTTTTACCTGTTTAGTCATTTCTTGGAAGACCTGCTCAAAAATCTTGCATTTCACCTGACTCAGAACTGGCTCAGTGCTAAATCTGCCTATGTAGGTTGTTTGTCAAAAACATTTACAGGACAATCTTTTAGTCGCAGCTGCCAGGGGTGATAAATAAAAATTGGAGCACATGAAGGACTGACTGAAAACCCTGGGAGAAGTGGTGCTTAATGAGATGTTCATAAGGGCTTTGAAAAGCCCCAGCATCTTCCTGGGAATCTAGAAGATGACACAGATGTCCTGAGTCACGTGCATGCTCAGAAATGACCTGAGCAAGTTCTCAGTAGTTAACGCTGACTAACCTCGAGTCTATGTGGAAGCAGAAAGTGAATGTTAAGGCAAAGTTGTCAACTGCCTGTCTGAATGTTAAAGGTGCATACACAGCATGTACAGAGAACCATTGAGCAAACACTGGAAGATTTTTTTTGGTTCTAAGTATTTAAGGAAATTCTGTCTCATCATTAACAGACAACTAAGCTAATAGAACAGAGACTTCAGTGGTCAAACACAACAAAAAATACTGACTTTACAGATTTAGTGAAGAAAATACATTAAACAAATAAATAAAAACAACTACATTAAACAGTAGCAATAAAAACCTATAGCAAAGAAGTATATCTGATTTCCAGTGTTTTACGTCCAGTGTTCAACAACAAAAACAACAACAGAAATGAAGGCATGCACAGTAATGAGATAGTATAAGTCCATAAATAGAGAGAAAGAGCCATTAATAAAAACTATACTTGAGGAAGCCAGACATAAGAATTTCTAGGCTGGGGGTGCCTGGGTGGCTCAGTCCTTAAGCATCTGCCTTCTGCTCAGGTCATGATCCTTCTGGGCTCGAGCTCCACATCGGGCTCCTTGCTCAGTGGGAAGCCTGCTTCTTCTTCTCCCACTCCCCCTGCTTGTGTTCCCTCTCTCACTGTCTCTCTTTGTCAAATAACTAAAATCTTTAAAAAAAAAAAAATTCCAGACAGATACTTACTTTTTTTAAAGATTTTATTTGAGATAGAGAGGAAGAGAGCAAGCATGAGCAGGGCGGTGGGGAGGGCAGTGAGAGAGGCAGGCCCCCATTGAGCAGGGACCCCCACAGGGCACTCAATCCCAGGACCCTGGGATCATGATCTGAGCTTCAGACAGATGCAAAACTGACTGAGCCACCAGGCATCCTAGACAAATACTTTAAATGAGCTACTTGAAACATACTCAACAAGCTTAAGAATACTATGTCTAAAAGAGGAAAGTATGAGAATGCTATCTCACCAAAAAGACAGTATCAATAAAGATTCATAAATCGGGCACCTGGGTGGCTCAGTGGGTTAAGCCTCTGCCTTCAGCTCCGGTCATGATCCCAGAGTCCTGGGATCGAGCCCCACATCGGGCTCTCTGCTCAGCAGGAAGCCTGCTTCCCTCTCTCTCTCTGCCTGCCTCTCTGCCTACCTGTGATCTCTGTCTGTCAAATAAATAAATAAAATCTTTAAAAAAAAATTTCATCAAAAAGCATTGCGTACATATTTGGCAAACCCAAATGAGCAGCACGCAGAAAGGATTATACATCATAACGATGCTGGCTTTATCACAGGAATGTGGGTTTTTTTTAACATATGAAAATCAATCCATGCAATATAGATTAAAGGGGGAAAAAAAGGGATTATTTCACTAGATGCAGAAAAAAACATTTGAGAAAACCCAGCATGTATTCATGATAAAAACAAAACATTCAACAAACTAAGACAGGAAGTCTTGAGGGAAAATTCCTTAGTCTGATACAGGGTATCTATAAAAACCTACAGCTACTATTATAGCTAACGGTGAAATCTTGGAAGCTTTCCACCTATTATTCAGAACAAAACAAGGGTGTCTGTTTTTGCCACTTCTATTCATATAGTATAATATTATTCTAGCTGGTCGGAGTGCCTGGGTGGCTCAGAGGGTTAAGCCTCTGCCTTCGGCTCGGGTCATGATCTCACTGTCTTGGGATCGAGCCCCGCATTGGGTTCTCTGCTCAGTAGGGAGCCTGCTTCCTCCTCTCTCTGCCTGCCTCTCTGCCTACTTGTGATCTCTGTCTGTCAAATAAATAAATAAAATCTTTAAAAAAATATTATTCTAGCTGGGATAATTAGGCAAGAAAATAAAACTTATATATTGAAAAAGAAGAAGTGATACTATCCTTATCTACAGATGATAAGATCCTAAAGTATACACACACACACAACTATTAGAACTAATAAATTATTTTAGAAATGTTGTAGGATGCAAAATCAATACAACAAAACAGTTGTGATTCTGTAAATACATGAACAATGTAAAAATGAAATTAAGAAGACAATTCCATTAACAGTACCATCAAAGAGCATAAAACTTAACCAAAAACTATAAGACATACACTGAAAGCCACAGAGTATATTTTAATAAGAAAGTATCCTGATAGTAAATAAACATGATAAAATGTATGATATGATTAGTGAGATGCAAATTGCAATCATGATAAAATACCACTACAAACTTATTAGAATTAATTTTTTAAAAATACTGACAATATTAAATGCTAATGAGTCAAAACAACTGGAGTGTTCACACATTACTGGTAGGAATGTAAAATGACACAGCCAGTTGGAAAACATTGGCAGTTTCTTAAAAGGTTAAAACGTATGTTAACTATATGACCCAGCAATCCCATTTTTAAATATTCACCCAAGATAATCAAAAATTTATATCAACACAAAAATCTATATTTGAATGTTCATGGCAGCTGTGTTCATGATGACTCAAGTCTGGAAACAGCTCCAGTGTCCACCACGTTTTGAATGAGTAAAGACAATATTGTACATCTGTACATTGGATCCTACTCAGGAATAGAAAGGAATGAATTACTGGTACATAGGACAAATAAATCAAGGGTGTTACACTGAGTAAAAGAAGGCACCCTAAAAAAGGTTACATAATGTATGATAACCTTTATGTAACATTCTGTAAAAGGTAAAATTCAAGAAAAAACAGAAACAAAACAAAAAAACAAAAAACAGAAAAAGGTTTACAGGTTGCCAAAGACTGGTTGGAGGGAAGAGATTGAAAACAGACACAAAGAAACTTTTTGAGATAATGGAAATTCTTTCTATATTGACTGCAGTGGTGATTACACAACTATATACATTTTTCTAAACTAATAGAACTATACACCTAGAGGGAGTAAATCTTACTGTATGCAAATTATACCTCAATAAACCTGACTAAAAAAATAAATACTTCTGAATAATTATCACCTACAGAAAAAATAGGTGCTTGTTTTATATTCACAGTCTGTTTAAGAAAGATATGCCTTTCAATTTTATATACTTTCAAAATTTATCTCCAGGTCAGATAGTTTTTCAGCACCTCTCACCTGTGTATCTAATTGCCTACTTTCTACTTTCACTGGTATGTCCCACAGGTAATTCAAACTCCTCACAGTAAAAGCAGAGATCATAAACTCTGTCATCTCTGCCTCAAACTTGCTTTCCATCCTTTGTTTCCTTTCTCAGTAGAATCCTGGATACTATGCTGGTTTCCTTTTTTTTTTTTTTTTTCCCCTTTCCTTGCATTCAATCCGATTAAATCTGTATCTAGCAGATAGTAGAGATTAAAAATATATTTTTGAATGAATGAATAAATTAAGGAATTCTGCTCCTGGAAATAGAATAAATGTTTGAATGATACTAAAGAAGGCCCCTGCCTCCAGATAAGCATCATGAAACATTAGATCTGCTTTTAGAAACAAAATGATGCAATTAAGGGCAGAAGGTATGGGGATGGGTCAAAATTAATGTGCTGCTGAGATGCAGAAGTTAAGTATTTTTAGAGAAACAAGAATAGACGGATTGAGACAAACATGTCATAAACTCTTCTGTGTGTATCTCCTTAAGTTTTATGCTCTGCATCCTGGATCTTATTTATAATTCTTATATCCTTCTCTATTTATGAATTCATAACTGCCTTGTTCTCTCATAGGCACTCCATTTCTCTATATTTTATGCCTGGCTTTGCTAAATCAATTAAGTTCAATTGAATTTAGCTAAATAAGTCACAAAACTAAACCCAGAAGACCACATTAACGAAGACATACTGCTGCATTCAATCCCAATGAATATTTAGTAGTAACCATATTTCCTCAATCTGAACGCTGATTTGATTTATTATTTAAGGCTGTAAATAGAATAAAATTGATTCGTCTTAAAATAATAGGCACTCTTATCTAAAAGGAATGAAAAATGCAGTAAACTACAAGTTCTAGTATTTGTGGGAGTTGTCCAGGTCATTTAAAAATAAAATGTAAGAGGGAGACCTCCAGGGGGTGTGACGGGCCTTCCCTGCCTCCCCTGCCTCCCCTGCCTCCCCTGCCTCCCCTGCCTCCCCT